>NC_084637.1:9454153-9795403 GCF_033978795.1 Nerophis ophidion
AAAGTTCAGCATGCAAGCCTGTTTTTAATTCAAATTTTGCAGTTCGGCCGAAACACTTATCCAAGGTCGGGTCGCGGGGGCAACAGCCTAAGCAGGGAAACCCAGACTTCCCTCTCCCCAGCCACTTCGTCTAGCTCTTCCCGCGGAAGAAGATAAATGGGCCTAAACACTTCAGTTATATATATATTTTGGTACTTAACACATGCTAACTGTTAATATGACAACTTTATTGTTTTATAAGAAGTTTGCATAGGATCAGATAGTTTCATGTCGGTACAGATTGACTGCTACAAGGTCAACTAAAAGGATTTACCCCAAGAAAGCATTACAAGTATGTTGTGTTCATTAAAAAAAAAAAAAAACAGTTTTCTCCGTGTCAGAGTAATGTTTAAGTTTATTAGCATTGCAGGTATGGCAGGCAAAATCAGCCACTGCTTGAAAAAGCGATCTCTCGAGGAGGAAAGTCAAGAGTCCAGGTGAAACAGAGCAGAGAAATTAACGTAACAGGCAGTTAAATTGTAATAATTCATGGCGGTGGCAACGTGGACATTTTTGGCCACAGAACAGGGGTAGGTAAGAAGTTATTTAGTTATTATTGGTTAGTGTGGGGCTTGCCCTCCTGGGGGTTCTTCAGACCCCCAAGCACCGACAGGAGAGCCTTTTTCAGGGTTGCAATATTGTTTTATTTTTCAATAAGTCTCTCAGTTGTTTTCCAGCAATTGTATTTCCAGCCCCAACCCAGTCTCTCCTCCTGGCTGCTGCTTATAACAGAGCGACAAGTGATTAGATAAAAAGGCCCAGGTGGGCCTTCTACGCACCTGTCGCTGCAGGCCTACAGGCCACGCCCCCTCCACAGTTAGCTTCAGAAAACAATGTTATTACAAAGAATAAGAGACCTATTATACTCTAGAAATGTTGGTCTTACTTAAAAATGCACGCGTTTAGTTGTGTTCAGTGTTAAAAAAAATATTATATGGCTCTTACGGAAATACATTTTAAAATATTTGGCTTTTCGGCTCTCTCAGCCAAAAAGGTTCCCGACCCCTGACATAGAACGTGAAGACTGTTTCAAAATCATCTATGAGTGTCTGAAGCAAAAGTGGCCCCACCAAACAAGCTATGAGCCCATCATTCTCTTATGCAAGCGCTTAGGGCCACAGGTGTCAAACTCAAGGCCCAGGGGGCAGATCCATCATTTTATCTGGCCCGCAAACGGCTGGAAATGATACGTCAATAAAGTACTCAATATTTTCTAACTAAATGTAATGGTTTTTTTTTTCATTTTGACAGAAAAAAATATACAGTATGTACTGCTTGAAATTGCATGCCTTTTAAACTTTAATAGTATCCATTATTGCAACAAATATCACAGTATATTATCATACTTTCCAAACGTTGTCTGAATGAAAATAAATACTTAAATAGCTGCTTGACTTAAGATTTTACAGCAATCTACCCATCAAATTAATAAAAATTACAATACATTTTACGGTGTTCTTTACAACATCCATCCATCCATCATCTTCCGCTTATCCGAGGTCGGGTCACGGGGGCAGCAGCCTAAGCAGGGAAGCCCAGACTTCCCTATCTCCAGCCACTTCGTCTAGCTCTTCCCAGGGGATCCCGAGGCGTTCCCAGGCCAGCCGGGAGACATAGTCTTCCCAACGTGTCCTGGGTCTTCCCCGTGGCCTCCTACTAGCTGGACGTGCCCTAAACACATCCCTAGGGAGGCGTTCGGGTGGCATCCTGACCAGATGCCCGAACCACCTCATCTGGCTCCTCTCGATGTGGAGGAGCAGCGGCTTTACTTTGAGTTCCTCCCGGATGGCAGAGCTTCTCACCCTATCTCTAAGGGAGAGCCCCGCCACCCGGCGGAGGAAACTCATTTTGGCCGCTTGTACCCGTGATCTTATCCTTTCGGTCATGACCCAAAGCTCATGACCATAGGTGAGGATGGGAACGTAGATCGACCGGTAAATTGAGAGCTTTGCCTTCCGGCTCAGCTCCTTCTTCACCACAACGGATCGATACAACGTCCGCATTACTGAAGACGCCGCACCGATCCGCCTGTCGATCTCACGATCCACTCTTCCCCCACTCGTGAACAAGACTCCTAGGTACTTGAACTCCTCCACTTGGGGCAGGGTCTCCTCCCCAACCCGGAGATGGCACTCCACCCTTTTCCGGGCGAGAACCATGGACTCGGACTTGGAGGTGCTGATTCTCATTCCGGTCGCTTTACAACATGTTACTGTATATTGAAAAAAAAAATTCTTTTTTTGCGTTAAAATTCTGGGGCATGGTCAGGATTGTACCACATCTGCCTCAATTTGAGCCAGGAAATACCCTGATATATTTCTGCTTTGTATTTTATTTACTTACACTTTAGTAAAAATAAGTGACCTATTATTGTCTGTTTATTTACAAGAAGTCAATGTAAAAATATACTGAACCACTCCTCTATACATCATCAGCCTGATCTGTATAAACTACCCAGAACTGTGAAATGCGATGGAAACACAAACCACACACTTCTAGAGAAACTTATAGTTTGAGGAACTAAAGGTTCCTGGACCTTAATGATTCTGAACTTTGATGGAAAAAGGCCTCATTTATGGCAACTTACCAGATACCAAAGAGGAAACCGTGAGTTTCTCTATACCATTTTTTCTTGAAAATGTCAATGCGAAAGTGTTTTTTTTAGGATGAATAGTAGGGATGTAACGGTACGTGTATTTGTATTGAACCGTTTCGATACGGGGGTTTCGGTTTGGCACGCGGGCGTACCGAACGAGTTTGTAAGCAAAAGTCTTCACAAGCTGCTCTGCTTTCTGCCTCTGTCTCAGCAGCAAGGATTGTACCACCCACGCAACCATCTGATTGGTTACATAAAAAGCCAATCAGCAGTGCGTATTCAGAGCGCATGTAGTCAATGCTTCAGCGTCGAGCAGATATTCGTTTAGCAGGGGAGCAGCGGACAGCGTACTCTCCCCAAATTATAATAAACACCTCCCAGTCACAACTATTACAAGCATCACTATGAGCCCGTTGACCTTCTAGAAACTTAAACTGCAGCTCAGCTCACTCGCAGTTCTGGCTTGAGGTGAAGGCTAGTTAGCTTTTAGCGTGACGTTAGCTCATTTTGCTGTGTGTGTGTGTGTGTGTTAGGGGCAGCAAAGCACTGTCTGTTATTTCATTGAACACCATGGTGTTCAGGGATTAATAGTCTCTCCTTTTGCTATTGTACAATTTTTTCAGCTATAGTTACATTAATCATTAGTAATGTAGCAGCCTAGTTTTGAATGGCAGGGTCCCTGCTATCACATGTTGATAAAAATATAACATTTACATAATAAAAGTCAACTACAGGCTTCCCAAATGCTGTGATAAATTAAGCATGAGGAGTTGACTTGAAACTGTTTAATGTTGCACTTTTTATATGTAGAAGAAAAGTTTTTTTCATTCTATTTAATCAAAGCAACAACTTGAGGCAGTTTAATGTGGATTAACATGGGCAGAATTATAATAGTGTTCCCAATGTTAAAAGGATTGTTTACAAATTTGGTGAATAAATAACCAAAAAATGTATATATTTTTGTTTTCTTACTGTACCCAAAATGAACCGAACCGTGACCTCTAAACCGAGGTACGTACCGAACCGAAATTTTTGTGTACCGTTACACCCCTAATAAATAGTGTATCTAAAACAGGAAGATGTTTTGTTTTTTGTGAGCTAATGACCTACACCACTGCTAATCTCTTCTAGTCACATCTGTGACATTTGTTTTTTGAACAAATCACAGTTTGACGCCTGGTTCTCCAATGTTCATTCATTTGATACATTTTACAGCCATTATTGCCTACACGGTAAGCAAGGCAGAGTTCACTTGTGTTCCAAACTAAGGAACACCATCACTGTTGCATCTGACAGTTTGTGAAGACTAAAAGAAAAGTCAGCAAATCATCAACTTATGTGGCTTCATGCTGGTTGCCTTCACCACTTTACCATAATTTTAAAACAATTCCTACTTTAAACGTCCATGATGGTGCTTCACTACCTTATGGGATCCAACACGGTTGCTGTACAATTAGGACAGTACTGCCTTTGAGATCTTAGTCCCAAATAAATTGTCTGCACTGAGAGACCTCTTCAAAGTGGATTTGTTCAGATACTTATACCGGTCCTCACAAAGCCTGGAGATCGCCTGAAGACAATATTGAAAGTCAATGTCACAACCTGAGCTATAAGGAAAGAGACATGAGTCCGATCTACTCACCTCTAGTTTTTGGGCCCTCTTGTTGCTTAGTGGCTCCAAGGGGAAGCCAAGGTTGTTGTCATCGGCGAGTGAACGCAGGTCAAAGTAATACTTGGCATAGACACTGGCCGGGACGTTGATGTTGAACTGGAGCAACTCGAGGAACTGTCGCTCCATATCGTTCCTGGAAAACCGAAAAGCTGCCATCAGAGATCGTGTCAGGCCTCGACAGATGAGTACAAGCAACACGTACATGTCATCCACAGCGATGTCTTTGAGGATCTGGCAGTAGTCCACATTCCATACTGCCTGGTCGTCCCACACCTTAGAAGCCAGCAGGATTGCACCTAGAACGATCCGTTTCCAGTTGCAAGGGCAAATGTCAATCTCTGCATAAGTTAGCAGCCGCTCCAAGTACACCTGCAAGAGAAGATGAATGTCTGAATGTGCTTTAAGTCAAACTTTGGCTGTCTCAAACAAAAAATGCACAGTGGTCGTACATCTCACAGTGAAACAAGAGCCAGGATGAAAGATAAAAAGCTATTTTCACACTGCAAATCAAATCTGATTTTTTGTGTCCATATGTGACAGGTATCCGATTTTTTCCATGTTAGTGTGAACAGTACAATTCAGGTTTTTTTTTTTCCAAATCCGACCCAGGCCTCTTTTGTGTGTGGTCATAAATCTGACTCCTCAACCGCTGAAGTCCTGCAAGTTCCACTGCAAACACCATAACAATAACCTAAGGTCAGTGTTCACTGATATTTGCTTCTTTGGCGCCACCACTCAGTATATTATGTTCAATTGCATAGTGTAAGTATTCAGGAATGTAAAGATTTATCCATTTCAGATTGTGTGGCGTAAGGGCCCCCAAACTACGGCCCGCGGGCCACATTGGGTCCACCAGCGTCCACAATCCAGTAGTCCTGGGCCAAGGGTTGGCAACCCGCGGCTCCGGAGCCACATGCGGCTCTTCGGCCACTCTGATGTGGCTCAGCTGCATAATCGCCGACCCCCCAAATTGTTACGGGCGGATTCCGGATTTCGGTGCCTCCCCCGGGTGATTTTCACTCTGACTACGATATTGAGGGCGTGCCGTGATGGCTTTAATTTTAACGTGCTCTACAACATGTCATCGCCCCCGCCTTTACGCAATGCTTTCTGCGTGCCGACCGTTCCATGTATTTCGCTGCTTCTATCGTCACATGTACGAGATTGCCAGGAATACTGGGTGATACAGGTTACACTGAAGGTTGTGATACAAACAACTTTAACACTCTTACTAATATGCGCCACACTGTGAACCCACACCAAACAAGAATGACAAACACATATCGGGAAAACATCCTCACAGTAACACATTATAAACGCAACATAACAATTTCCCCACAATCTCACGCATCCATGACTCTTCTTGGCTATATTATACACCCCCGTAAAACTTGAATGGTCTTCGTGAAGGTGTGAGACGGGCATCATCATTGGCAGTGTTCAAATTTAGGCTGAAACCCTTATTTAATTGCACATATGACAACTGAAAGTACTTTATCTACATTTTTTGATTGATTCTAATTTTAATTAAGTCTGATAGTTTTTATGATTGTATTGTCTGATTTTAAATTTGAAATATTTTCATTTTTGCTTCTTTTAATTAACTGTAAAAGACTTTGAATTGCCTTGTGTACAAATTGTGCTGTGTAAATAAACTTGAATATTCTCAAACAAAATTCTAATAATTGCCCATCATCAAAAATTATAACTGCACTACTAACGTGTGCATTTATACATTTTTTAAAACTCTCCCATTTTTCCGCCACACAGACCATTGCCCTCTTGCAGAAACCATGTTCATTTACTTTAAGTCCCAGGTTCCTTATACTATCCAGATTTGATTAACTTTATTAGTTACACTCCAACAATTCATGGAAACAACAGATTCGAAATTAAAGATTTTTTTCAAATTAATATAAATAATTGCTGCAGGCTTAATCGTAATATCGTAGCATTGCACAATATCAAGGCGGCATTAGGGGGTAATTTGGGGTCCATGGCCTGGAAAACGTTGACGACCAACTGCAATCCAGGTGTTTACGTGTAGCAAAAAACACTAACCAATGTCACAATGGCGCACTCTGCGGTGAGCTGAGCCGAGCCAAAAAGAGTGCGTATGAAGCGGTATATCAGCCTGTGCTCGGGGTCCACCACAGAGTAGTCATCTGCAACTTTGTCGCGCTAACGGAGAGATAAAAATGACATAGATCAGTCATGACCCAACGCAGAGGAACTATTAAAAATCTCAAGCATTTTAACTCACCGACAGTGGATGTTTCTTTTCATCAAATATTTCCAGTGAGCGATTTGAATCTCTGTAGCAGACAAGAATGTGTATCAATGTGATTATTTTTAACAGGTACAAATTTACCTAAACATTTAAACTTTACTACCTCTTCAGCAGAAATTTACTATTTCACTACATCTTGTGCGGAGCCTACTTCACATTAGTTTGCTTTCTGATTGACCAACAAATTACATCAACCAAAAATAAACATAACTGCAGTTAAATTTAACAAAACAAAACTTTTCTCGTGTATTGCCTTAAGCAGTGTCACTAAGCAAATAAGCAAAGTAGCCTTACCTGTTTTTTATGTGGTAATATATTGCCAAGGCAACACTGAAACAGAAAAAAAAAAACATTAGTTTTGGCATCCGTCCATTCATTGTCTACCGCTTGTCCCGTGAAGTACTGGAGCCTATCTCAGCTGCATTCGGGCGGAAGGCGCCGTACACCCTGGACAAGTCGCCACCTCATCGCAGGGCCAACACAGATAGACAACATTCGCACACCAGGGCCAATTTAGTGTTGCCAATCATCCTATCCCCAAGTGCTATGTATATATGTATATATATATATATATATATATATATATATAAAACAACAGACACTTCAATACAATCCCCTGAAGAGCAGAGGAACCTGTAAAAAAGGCTTGTAGGGATCAAATAGCCTCTGTGTCTTTTCCTGACCTA
This sequence comes from Nerophis ophidion, assembly GCF_033978795.1. Taxonomy (NCBI): domain Eukaryota; kingdom Metazoa; phylum Chordata; class Actinopteri; order Syngnathiformes; family Syngnathidae; genus Nerophis; species Nerophis ophidion. The sequence continues at coordinate 9,461,437 of NC_084637.1, forward strand.
ACGCATATATATATTCATATATATATATATATATATATTAGAGATGCACGGATAGGCAATTATATCATCCGCAACCGCATCACCAAGGTCGTCATCCACCCGAACCAACATTTTATCAGAACCTCATCCGCCCGCTGAAATACATCAGAGGTCGGCCACCTTTACCACTTACAGAGCTATTTAAACTCGTTTCACAGAGTAATGAAGACGATTGGAGCCGCTAACGTTCTCGCGAATATCCAATTGGCGTTCATCCTGATGACAAGAATATAGGCGTGCTGTGAAACAATTGCCTTTGACACCTTCAACAACATGTACAAACCGATTGTTAGCCTGGCAACATGTTGTGTGCAGCTTCCGCGATCACACATACGAGATTGAAAGGCATACTGGGTGACACAGAGTACACTGATGGTTGTGATATAAACAACTTTAACACTTGCTAATATGCACCACGCTGTGAAGCCACACCAAACAAGATTGACAAACACATTTCCAGAGAACATCCTCACAGTAACACAACATAAACGCAACACAACAAATACCCAGAATCATTTGTATCCGTGACATTTCCTGAATATATTTTACACCCCCGCGCCCCCAACCCCGCCCACCTTACCGACGCACGGGGTGTATAAAATAGTCAGGAAGTGTCATGGATACAAAGGAGTCTGGGTATTTGTTGTGTTGCGTTTATGTTGTGTTACTGGGAGGATGTTCTCCCGAAATGTGTTTTTCAATCTTGTTTGGTGTGGCTTCACAGCGTGGCGCATATTATTAATGGTGTTAAAATTGTTTATATCACAACCATTAGTGTACTCTGTGTCACCCAGTATGCCTTGCAGTCGTGTGCGTGTTGCCGGAGAAACCTCACACAACATGATGCTGGACTGACAATCAATTCGCACATGCTGTAGAAGGCGTCAAAGGCAATGGCTTCATAACACGCCCTAATGCTCATTAACTGGGTGACTGCCGGCAGTCATACTAGAGAATATTAGCGTCTCCTATTGTCTTCTTCGCTTTGTGACACGGGTCTTAAATGGCTCTTTGAACGGCAAAGGATACCGATCCCAGAACCATGTTTATCAAATATTTCCAGATGGTTCAACCGCCACCCGCCGGAATCTAATTAAAATCAATTTTTTCGTCAAGACAATTGGAACTCACATCTGGAGGGCCTCTTGAGTCTGTTGCTGAAATGTTGGTTAATTTAGGGATTACTGTATGTGCCAAGCAAAGTACCATTTGATGTTGTTCTTGAGGTTTGGCTGGCTGACTGTGCTGTCGTCCAGGAAGATTGTGGAGCAGGAGCTGTACTTCTTTGTCAGGAGGGCAGGGGATATCTGCCGGAAACGATAAGGTTTATGGTCAGGGATTACTGTAGTGATCGCACACTGTGAGATTTCTGTAGTACAGTGGTACCTCAAATTACGAGGTCAAAGCGTTCCACAATCGAGCTCGGAACTCGGAACACTTGTATCTCAAAATAGTTCTGCCCCTGCCTATTGAGATTAATTTAATTTGTGCTCCCAAAACATAAAAATGTTGACATGTAATATGCCTTTTTAAAACTTTTAGATGAACAATATAGTTTGAAAAACGCTCTCAATTTACCGGTCGATCTACGTTCCCATTCTCACCTACGGTCATGAGCTTTGGGTTATGACCGAAAGGACAAGATCACGGGTACAAGCGGCCGGAACAAGTTTCCTCCGCCGGGTGGCGGGGTTCTCCCTTAGAGATAGGGTGAGAAGCTCTGCCATCCGGGGGGAGCTCAAAGTAAAGCTGCTGCCCCCCCACATTGAGAGGAGCCAGATAAGGTGGTTCGGGCATCTGGTCAGGATGCCACCCGAACGCCTCCCTAGTAGGTGTTTAGGACACGTACGACTGGTAGGAGGCCTTGGGGAAGACCCAGGGCACGTTGGGAAGACTATGTCCACCGGCTGGCCTGGGAACGCCTCGGGCTTAGGCTGCTGCTCCGCGACTTGACCTCGGATAAGCGAAAGACGATGGATGGATGATGGAGCTATGTCAAGTAAAAAACAGAGCGACAGCTCGTATCTCAAAATACTCGTCAGTTAAGGTACCACTGTACAGTACTTGTACTGCATGCCAGGAATTGGCAGACTTACATGGTTCGTGTAGGCGCTTTTTCTTTTCTCTCGTACTAAATTGGAAGACGAAACATAACAATAAGGTGTGCTTCGAGTGAATGAAGGAAAACAAAAAAGCAGCAAAAGACTGACCGTCTGTTTGAGACTTGTTGAGGAAAAGGGTGCTGGCTTTGGCGTGGTCGGATGGGTTGGCTTCTTGGGCCAGTTCTGAAAAAGAGGAAAGTCATCTTTATTTATTTATTTTACAAACCCCGTTTCCATATGAGTTGGGAAATTGTGTTAGATGTAAATATAAACGGAATACAGTGATTTGCAAATCATTTTCAACCCATATTCAGTTGAATATGCTACAAAGACAACATATGATGTTCAAACTGATAACCATTTTTTCGTTTACAAATAATCATTAACTTTAGAATTCAATGCCAGCAACATGTGACAAAGAAGTTGGGAAAGGTGGCAATAAATACTGATAAAGTTGAGAAATGCTCATCAAACACTTATTTGGAACATCCCACAGGTGTGCAGGCTAATTGGAAATAGGTGGGTGCCATGATTGGGTATAAAAGCAGCTTCCATTAAATGCTAAGTAATGCACAAACAAGGATGAGGCGAGGGTCACCAATTTGTAAGCAAATTGTTGAACAGTTTTGGAACAACATTTCTCAATGAGCTATTGCAAGGAATTTAGGGAATTTACCATCTACGGTCCGTAAAATCATCAAAAGGTTCAAAGAATCTGGGGAAATCACTGCTCGTAAGCGATGATATTACGGACCTTTGATGCCTCAGGCGGTACTGCATCAAAAACTGACACCAGTGTGTAAAGGATATCACCACATAGGCTCAGGAACACTGCATAAAACCACTGTCAGTAACTACAGTTGGTCGCTACATCTGTAAGTGCAAGTTAAAACTCTGCTATGCAAAGCGAAACCCAGTTATCTACAACACCAAGCTGGCTTCGCTGGGCCCGAGCTCACCTAAGATGGACTGACACAAAGTGGAAAAGTGTTCTATGGTCTGACGAGTCCACATTTCAAATTATATTTGGAAACTGTGGTTGTGGTGTCCTCCGGAACAAAGAGGAAAATAACCATCCGGATTGTTATAGGCGCAAAGTTCAAAAGCCAGCATCTGTGATGGTATGGGGGTGTATTAGTGCCCAAGGCATGGGTAACTTACACATCTGTGAAGGCACCATTAATGCTGAAAGGTCCATACAGGTTTTGGAGCAACATATGTTGTCATTCAAGCAACGTTATCATGGACGCCCCTGCTTATTTCAGCAAGACAATGCCTAGCCACGTTTTACAACAGCGTGGTTTCGTAGTAAAAGAGTGCGGGTACTTTCCTGGCCCTCCTGAAGTCCAGACCTGTCTCCCATTGAAAATGTGTGGCGAATTATGAAGCGTAAAATATTACAGCTGAGACCCTGGACTGTTGAACGACTGAAGCTCTACTTTAGGGGTCTCAAACTCAATTTACCTGGGGGCTACTGAATGCAGACACTGGGTGAGACTGGGCCGCAAGAAAAGATTCCTTGAAAAAATCTAACATGCACTTTTTAATGAATTCACCTTATTTGAATAGCTTTCCCGCCCTTAACAACATACTTGCCAACTCTCGCGATTTTTCCGGGAAGCACCCAAATATCAGAGTACCTCGCGACAATCTCCCGGGGCAACCATTTTCCCGGTTTTCACCCTGATAACAATACTAAGGGCGTGTCACATATTGTATGAGGCTTCTACAGACCCACGGAAGTGACTGCCAGACATACTTGTTCAACAGCCATACAGGTCACACTGAGGGGTAGTCGTATAAGCAACTTTATCACTGTTACAAATATGTGCCACACTGTGAACCCACACCAAACAAGATTGACAAACACATTTTGGGAGAACCTCGCACACCGTAACACAACAGAACAATTACCCAGAATCCAATGCAGCCCTTACTCTTCCGGGCTACAATAGGGGGCGGAGTTGGCGGGGGGTGTACATAGTAGCCCGGAAGAGTTAGAGCCGCATGGGTTTCTGGGTATTTGTTCTGTTGTGTTTATGTTGTGTTACAGTGCGGATGTTCTCCCAAAATGTGTTTGTCAATTTTGTTTGGTGTGGGTTCACAGTGTGGCACATATTTGTAACAGTGTTAAAGTTGTTTATACGGCCACCCTCAGTGTGACCTGTGTGGCAGTTGATTAACTATGTCTTGCAGTCGCTCACTGCTTCTACAGAAGCCAAATACAACATGTGACTATGCTCGCAAGCTATTTGTACATATTGTAGAGGACGCGAAAGGCAATGCCTCCACGTCGCCCCCTTAATATTGTTGTTTGGGTAAATTTCGGGAGGATGATTACCCCTGGAGGGGCACTGAAAACTGTGTGTCTCCCGGAAAAATCGAGGGTATACAAGAATGACGCTGTAAAGCGCCATTTATATAAAACTCGCGGGCCGCACCAACATTAAATTTTCACATTAAGGTGGGGGCCACAAAATAACGTCTGGCGGGCCGCAATTGGCCCGCATGTTTGAGACCTCTGCTCTACATAAAACAAGAATGGGAAAGAATTCCACTTTCAGAGCTTCAACAATTAGTTTTCTCAGTTCCCAAATATTTATTGAGTGTTGTTTAAAGAAAAGGTGATGTAACACAGTGGTGAGCATGCCCTTTCCTAACTTCTTTGGTACGTGTTGCAGCCATGAAATTCCAAGTTAGTCATTATTTGCAATAAAAAAATAGAGTTTATGAGTTTGAACATCAAATATCTTGTCTTTGGAGTTCATACAACTGAATATGGGTTGCAAATGATTTGAGAATCATTGTATTCCCTTTATATTTACCACAATTTCCCAACTCATATGGAAATGGGGTTTGTATAACAATAAATGTTGTGTTGTTATGCAAATAATTGCACTCCTCTCTCACCATCAGGGAGCTCCCTGTCACTGATGTGCTGCAGGTACGTGCCAGTGTCCTCACTCACATCCTCTGCAGTGAAAGGACATTCCTCCAACTCCACGTCTCTCCTGCGGATCTTGGGACTCTCTCCCGGGGAAATGCAGCAGGACACAGAGCCTCCCATAGCTTACTCCTCCATACAACCCAAAACAAATCTAAAAGAGGCTGCAGGGTGTCTGCAACCTTGCAGGTTTCCAGTGGCCCACACTGTACTTAAGGTGCAGCCTGCATAATAGACAGCATTTTCCTTATTTTTTGCAAGAGGTCTGAAGGTTAGGGAACGATCCAACTATTGACCCTTTGCGTGTGCAAAATGTAGATAAAGCCAACACTCCGCGGAGATGAATAAAGAGTCCCTGTCTTCGCCCATGTTGGCTAGCTGCTGCCGGGCTAGCTTCCTCATCCCAGTCGCTGGAGCTAAAAAGTTTGCCCCAATTGGAAGACTCTGTAGCATGTAGGTTCACCGGTGACAACAAACAACCAAAAAACAACAACTCAGGTACACAGAAAAGAAGAGGTAGAGAAGAGAGTTGGACAGTTGATATAAAAACAACCATTAGCTGTCATCGTTTGGCATACTATGAGACAACTGAGTGCCTGACAAATCTTTGAAGCTACGTCATATCCGGTCAAATATTTTCAAAGTAATCTTTCTAATTGATTTGGTTATAGTTATTTTATGTATACTCGATAAGAGTACGCTGTTGTCATTCAACCAGCATAATTCACAATAAAAAAATAAATAAGTTCGGGTCACCAGGTCGCCTGTAAGGACCAGATGCTGGCCTGTTCTAAAAATAGCTCAAATAGCAGCACTTACCAGTGAGCTGCCTCTATTTTTTTTTTTTTACTAGCAAGCTGGTCTCGCTTTGCTGGACATTTTTAATTCTAGGAGAGACAAACTCAAATATATTTTGAAAATCCCCAAAAATATTTTAAAACTTGGTTTTCACTTGTTTTAATAAATTCATTAATGGTTTTTTACTTTGCATCTTATAACTTTCAGAAAGACAATTTTAGAGAAAAAATACAACCTTAAAAATGATTTTAGGATTTTTTTTTAACACATAACCCTTTTAAATTTCTTCCTCTTCTTTCCTGACAATTTATATCAATGTTCAAGTACATTTATTTTTCTTCTTGTAAAGAATAATAAATACATTTTAATTTAATTCTTCATTTTAGCTTCTGTTTCTTTGACGAAGAATATTTGTGAAATATTTATTCAAACTCATTATGATTAAAATTCCCCAAAAATTATTCTGGCAAATCTAGAAAATCTGTAGAATCAAATTTAAATCTTATTTCAAAGTCTTTTGAATGAATCTTAAAATTTTTGTTCTGGAAAATCTACAAGAAATAATGATTTGTCTTTGTTAGAAATATAGCTCGGTCCAATTTGTTATATATTCTAACAAAGTGCAGATTGGATTTTAACCTATTTAAAACATGTCATCAAAATTCTAAAAATAATCTTAATTAGGAAAAATTACAATTAATAAATTGTTTTTTACATTTTTTGAAAAATATTTGAATTAGCTAGTTTTTTCTCTTCTTTTTTTCGGTTGAATTTTGAATATTAGAGAGTCGAAATTGAAGATAAACTATGTTTTAAAATGTAATTTTCATTTTTTTTCCTCAAGTTTTCTCCTCTTTTAAACCGTTCAATAAAATGTTTTTTTCATCATTTATTCTCTACAAAAAACATTCCGCAGAAGGAAAAAAAAATGTACGACGGAATGACAGACAGAAATACCCATTTTTGTTGTTGATATTTATCTGTTTCCATATATATTTATTGTGAGAAATCATTAAGTTGATCAGTGTTTCCACAAAGCTAAATATCATTAATTACTAACAATAATATAGAGTTAAAGGTAAATTGAGCAAATGGGCTATTTCTAGCAATTTATTTAAGTGTGTATCAAACTGGTAACCCTTCGCATTAATCAGTACCCAAGAAGTAGCTCTTGGTTTCAAAAAGGTTGGTGATCCCTGGATTGGAAGACGCATTTGACATTTATTTTGAAAACCAAAACGGTTCCGCCCCCTGAACTTTGTCATTGGTCAACATAGCTGCCATTTAATTGGCTTGAATTCGTTGCCATATGTCCTCAATTGCAGACTTGCGGTATTTGTCATGAACACAATGCGGTTGTCAAAATAATGATGGACGATTTTTTGTTTTGTTTGAATTACGCACACGTCGTCCAACATTTAGCAGAGCAAGAAAAAAAAAAAAAAAGCGCAGCGCAGTACATAATTTCCACCAGCAGGGTGCAGCATTGCAAACAAAGCCAGGTTGCTTTCGGCGGAAGTACATAGTGTTAAGACTCGAAGAAAAAAAACTATTCTTTAATATTTGTATGTTTTAATTTATAACATGGCGCTGGTTCCTTATGTAGAGAACGCGTTACCTGCGCTTGCCAAACTTCAGAATTCATCCGCGCGTTTTCATTTCGCCAACCGTGACATTTGCCTGGCCCAAGACTGGAGGAAGCTTGGAGTTGCAGCAGTTGTATGGGACGCGGTGAGTCCCTCTGTATCGACCTTTAATCGTCGAAAAAGGCCGATATTCAACCTTGGTGTGTTTTTTTTTCTCCCCCCACCAGGCAGTTGTCATGTGTGTGTACTTAGAGCTGAGCCAGGTGGAGCTCCGGGGGAAGGTGGCCATTGAGCTGGGAGCTGGAACCGGACTGGTGGGCATCGTTGCAGCCTTGCTGGGTAAATATCACTGATGATCGGTCGACCGTATGGTTGAGAAATAGCGACGATACAGATATTGACACTAAAACCGTGGTGGGGTGTACAAAAAAACCGAGGTACTGCTGATCTTGTAAATTGTTTACAAACTCAAAAAAATAAGTCCTTGAACAAATACTGTTTTTAAAGTTAAAGGCCTACTGAAATGAGATTTTCTTATTTAAACTGGGATAGCAGGTCAATTCTATGTGTCGTACTTGATCATTTCGCGATATTGCCATATTTTTGCTGAAAGGATTTAGTAGAGAACATCGACGATAAAGTTCGCAACTTTTGGTTGCTAATAAAAAAGCCTTGCCTGTACCGGAAGTAGCAGACGATGTGCGCGTGATGTCACGGGTTGTAGAGCTCCTCACATTGTTTGTAATCATAGCCACCAGCAGCAAGAGCGATCCGGACCGAGAAAGCGACGATTTCCCCATTAATTTGAGTGAGGATGAAAGATTCGTGGATGAGGAAAGTTAGAGTGAAGCACTAGAAAAAAAAAAGGCGAGTGCAGTGGGAGCGATTCAGATGTTATTAGACACATTTACTAGGATAATTCTGGAAAAGCCCATATCTGCTTATTGTGCTAATAGTGTTTTAGTGAGATTATAAAATCATACCTGAAAGTCGGAGGGCTGCGGGAACCGCCAGTGTCTCTGAGAGAAGCCAATGGAGGAGCCAAGATGACAGCTGCTGCAGGAGGACGCTAACTCCACACAAGTCTCCGGTAAGAGCCGACTTAATATCACAATGTTCTCATCCAAAAACTTGCTGGTTGACATGTGGTAGAGAAACATGTTAGCTAAAGCTTCACAACAAACAAAGAAACATCGGCTGTGTTTCGGTTGCTAAAGGCAGCTGCAATCCACCAACAGCATTCTTCTTTATAGTCTCCATTATTAATTGAACAAATTGCAAAAGATTCAGCAACACAGATGTCCAAAATACTGTGCAATTATGCGATGAAAAGAGACGACTTTTTAGCCGTAAGTGGTGCTGGGCTAAAACATCCGCTCAACCAATAACGTCACAAACACGCGTCATCAGTCCGCGACGTTTTCAACAAGAAACTCTGCGGGGAATTTAAAATTGTAATTTAGTAAACTAAAAAGGCCGTAAGTACCACTGATAGTGTTCAGTGTGTAAAAACCCATCCATTTTCTACTGCTTGTCCCTTACAAACATTTACTAAAATTAAAAAGTTAAAGTGCCAATGATTGTCACATTCACACTAGGTATGGTGAAGTTATCATTATCATTTGACTTATCCCCTTGTTCCACCCCCTGGAAGGTGAGGGGAGCAGTGAGCAGCAGCAGGGGCCACGCTCAGGGAATCATTTTAGGGATTTAACCGCCGATTCCAACCTTTGTGTCTAAATTAATTTAAATATGTTGAAAAAAACCCCAGAAGTACCTTAATTTACAAGCTTGCGGTATTTTTCGGACCATAGGGCACACCAACTTAGCAAGTCTGTTTTCATATAAAGCGCATACAAGGTATGACATTATGATTTTCCCCCCCAAATTTAAAAATACCATCTTTAAGCCGCTTTCTGATCATCTTGTAACGATGTGCCATTTTGTGGGCGGTCTCATTTACGTGGCTTCACTTCGACAGCGTCTTCTCCCCGCCATTTTTAGCGCTTCCGTAGCAAGTCTACTTTCAGATATACATTACAACTGTACACTATTTCAGAAATGGCAACAGTGAGAATTGGAAAAAAAAAAGCTTATTGACTAGGGCACGGAATACAATGCCGGAAAAGTACAATTTTTGCAAATCCCAAATACACATCAGCATGTACCAACAGGTAAAACATTTTGTAATGGAATAATATTGCAAAAAAAAATGTCGGATAATGTCTCCTAATAGGTTCTATTTGGGTCCTTTACACACACCATATTAAAACAAGTATGTTGAAGCACAGTAAGTCTGACTATGGTAGGCGTAATGCGACAAGTTTCAAGCGGTGCGGCTTGGTAGTTTGCCAAAGTTTTATTAAGAAAAATGTTGGTAGATTTTGAGCACTGTGGATATTCTATATTTTCAATGAAACTAAATTTTTGTGTCGCTTGCTTACCAGTACTTGCTGGCGTCATTTATTGAACTGGCGTCAACCTGCAGTTCACGCGTGCCTCTTGAGTGACTGCCATCTGCTGGTCAAACTTATCTCTACCATGTACAAAATAATATTGCTTTTTAATTTCAAGTGCACCTTATAGTCTGTAAAAAAAATAGCATTTGGTGCTGTGATGGTACTCTTAACTCGAAACATTTGCATCCTAAATCAACGTGCCTTATGAAAAGAAAGATTAATTTATCAAAAACAATAGATTCAAATACACTACAAAATACTACAGTAGTTCTATTAAGTAATATAATAAAAATATAGAGGAATTCTATGGTATCTCCATCCAGCTGCTTCTCCCGTCAAACACACCATCACCAGTTTGTACATATTTTCGTCGACAAATGTCCGCCGTTTAGATATTATTTGAACAATTATTGGACTCATTCTGCCTCAGTATGGTACAAACTTGCAGTGCTATGCTCAAATTGCTTTGCCAAGTCATGTTTTTGATTATAATTAATTTATCAAAAACAATAGATTCAAATACACTACAAAATACTACAGTAGTTTTATTAAGTAATATAATAAAAATATATAGAGGAATTCTATGGTATCTCCATCCAGCTGCTTCTCCCGTCAAACACACCATCAGCAGTTTGTGCATATTTTCGTCGACAAATGTCCGCCGTTTAGATATTATTTGAACAATTATTGGACTCATTCTGCCTCAGTATGGTACAAACTAGCAGTGCTATGCTCAAATTGCTTCGCCAAGTCATGTTTTTGATTGTACCACCTGTTTCTTCTTCACAGCGCTGTCCGTCACACTCACTTTATTCCTTCATTGGAAAAACAAAGTTATGTCAGTTCTTATGCAAAGAATCAATGAAATATTCCAACACAGTGCTACTGTTCAAACTGTGTAATGTTACAGCGGCCAATTATATTATTTACCTGTTTAATTAAACCTGCCTTGTTTTTAGTCAATACTTAAGCCTACTACGCTAGTGTATTTTAATGTTGGTTTTTGTGGCGGTACTTGGAAAGCCAAGTTTTTTCTGAGGTGGCACTGGGTGAAAACATTCTGGTCTTCACAGGTGCCAAGGTGACAATCACCGACAGGAAGCCCGCCCTGGACTTCCTGTCTGCCAACGTAAAAGGCAACCTTCCTCCTGACCTCCAAGAGTCCGCGGTGGTCTCTGAGCTGTCTTGGGGGGACAACCTTGACCGCTACCCAGCAGAGGGATACGACCTGGTGCTCGGAGCCGACATAGTTTACCTGGAGGACACCTTTGTGCCACTGATGGAGACACTGCAGCACCTGTGCGCGGACACCACCGTCGTGCTGCTGGCATGCAAGATCCGCTACGAGCGAGATACCAACTTCTTGAGCATGCTGAGGCAACGCTTCACCGTCACGGAGGTCTACTACGACAAAGAAAGGGATATTCATATATATAAAGCCGGGAAACAAACATCCAGGAGCGGTTTGTGATTCCCTGGCTACATAACATGTTTTGAATTCAATATTAGCAGAAACACATTTATTACCAGCTGGTAAAATGTAACAGCTGTAACAATGTTTCATATAGCTTGGCGCTGACATACATTTTCTCACTGGAAATGAATAAAAAGCCACATAACATAAAAATAAGGACTTTACACAATACCTAAAAATACAATATGGCATCCCATCATCAAGTCTCCTTGCTTTGGCTGCACTTTACAATCCATTTGCAAAAATGCCACAATTGTGAAAAAGCAAAAGCATTCCCAAACATGTAATAATCAGCTGCTGCCTGAGACTTAGCTCGTAAATAACGTGAAATGTATCTGGATTGTTTCAGCAAGGAAAAGTGCACAATCACCTCATCTTATTAGAACGTTACAAACTTTGCGAAAAAGTCTTAAAAGTTGAAATACGTCACAACAGGCGGTCTGTCAGCGTGTATTTCTTCTATTGCATAACAAGTTGTAAGCAGGGCTCATTATTTTTGGTTTTAATTTGTAAAAATAAGGGCATCAGCAGTGATGGATTGGATTAAAAGCCACAATACAAAAGTTTTTTTATTCCTCACAATATACTTGGATCTCACACACGCTAGCCACTTTGTGGCTGTTCATTTTTCTCACGTTATTTCCTATCTCTTCACTCCTAGGGCCAAGACAGGACCTCGTTTATTGCGAATGTGTGTGCAGTTCCCGTTTTTCAGTTATTTTTATTTAATTTTTTTTAAATTGGTGATGACTAGAAAAACAAAACAAAAAATAATGGCCCTGCGGTAATAAGGTTGGAGACGCTGCGCCAGTTAAAAAAGATAGCTTGTGTTTTCTGTTGCGTTAAAGAAACCCAAATTTAAAAGGTTAACCATTTTGTTGATGCAGAGATAGTGAACAGGTGAAATGGCATTTGAGGAACACAAACACAGTTTAAAGATAAAAAGTTCCAGAATGCATTGTCGACACCCTGTGACGCAGCTTGTGTTAAAGCCAAGTTTGGATGACATGAAATCTCCAAGTGTGCCGTGCGCCTCGACGGCGGGGGTGAGAGGGGGGGTTTGGTCGGGTGGTAACTGTTTACTCGTTAGCTCCGTGACATCTTCATCCGCAGCTTTAAGTTCAAACCACAATCGGTGACAGAATGCTTCCCTTTGGGTCACGCCACCACATCATTCATGTGTGTGTTGATGCGTGCTCCTTGGAGGACAAATCTCCAAGTTGCCACGGGAACAGAACGCTAACTTAAGAGCGGGAGGTTGGTTTTTTTCCTAATGGGTCACATGATTACTTTCAGTTTTTTTTAAAAACAGAAAGCAAAACAAGTAGAAAAGGGAGACCAGCAACCATATGCATGGCTCTTTACGGAGTCTCTGTACATGGGGGCTGTTGGGCGATGAGTGCTTTACTCAGATTTGTGGCAGTACAAGTCTTTTAGGGCTTTAAGTTCCTCAATGAGGGTTTTGTTCTGGTTCTCCAGCACTGCCACACGGTTCTCCAAACACTTCACATACTCCTTCTTCTTCCTGCGACACTCACGGGCAGCCTCTCTGCGGGGGGAAAAAAAAAATGCCTATTAGGTTTTTAGAAGTTGGGGATTACAGTGGTACCCCAATTTAAGAATGTTTTGTGTCACCCCAGATCACACCTCACTCCTACTTACTTCTCCAAAGTGGGCTGGTTCAGGGTGGAGGACAGAGCTAAACAACTTGCACTGAGCCTAGTCTATAAAATCCGCTACACCTCCCTGATACCGAAGTACACGTCAAACTACTTCCATAACGTAAATGAACGCTATAACCACAACACCAGGGGGAGCTCCACAAACCACGTTAAACCCAGATTCCGATCGAACAAAGGTCTTAACTCTCCTTCTATGCCACATCAATATGGAATGCACTCCCAACGGGTGTAAAAGAAAGTGCATCTCTATCCTCCTTCAAAACCGCACTAAAAGAACAGCTCCGGGCAATTTCAACCCTTGACTAATACCATCCGGATTGTAAATAATCAAATGTATATACTTGTTCTTATGCTTTCTGAACTCACTATGTTCACTGCTCGCTGTAAATATCCTACCAAGTCAGACCTACACTGTTTGAATGTCCATTTCTCTGACGATGCAATTGCTGATGACTGAAGTGCTGATATCAACCAAATTTAACCCCCCCACCATATCCCACCCCCCGGATTGTAAATGATGTAAATAATTCAATGTATATACTCTGATGATTAACTTGTGTGATGACTGTATTATGCTGATAGTATATATTTGTACCATGAATTGCATTACGTGGACCCCGACTTAAACAAGTTGAAAAACTAATTCGGGTGTTACCATTTAGTGGTCAATTGTACGGAATATGTACTGTACTGTGCAATCTACTAATAAAAGTTTCAATCAATCAATCAAAACTAATTCTAATGCTTTAAATTGCAAGCAACATTTTGAGTTACAAGCATCCCCGCAATTAGTTGGTATAGCAAATGTCAAAGTGATGTCAAAGCATTAGCATATAGTTGGAAAGAGTCATATGTTTCTTTTCCAACCATGGGAAAGAAGAAAGTGAGTTTGAAGGGCAGTGCTAAGAAGAATTCATCCTTCCTTTTTATACTGGTTGTCTTCATTGAACTAAAAAAAATCATCAAAAACATGACTTGGCAAAGCAAAAGGAGTGTATCAATGCTATTCTCCACCATATTTAATACCATCCAAGGAAATTAAAATAATGTCTAAACGGACATTTATCCATGAAAACATGGAAAAGCAGCTGATAATGTGATTGACTGACATTGTGTGTACCACTAGATCAGGGGTGTCGAACTCATTTTAGCTCATGGGCCAGGTGGAGGAAAATCTGTGCCGGACTATTGAAATCATGGCATTAAAACTAAAAAATAAAGACAACTTCAGATTGTTTCCTTTTTCTTACTTTTGGCCATTAATAGAAAAAAAAGATTCTGAAACTAGTACAATAAAAATATAGAGAACAATCCCGTCAGCGGTAAAGTTTAGATCCATGAAGGAAAGAAGAAAGTGAATGAATGTTTATAACTGAATAAATGTACATATGCATAACAATTGGTGTTATTTTGTATTATTTTTTTTAAACGAATTAAGTAACATTTATGACAAACTTTTTCCAAAACACAATATAGAATGTGAGATATAACAGGATAATGCATATATGTATCATCTTTTTTCAAAAGGGTTACAAAAAATTAAAAAATTTAAAATTTCTAGTACTACACTGATGGGGTACGGTGCGTGCAAAACAGCAGCAGGTGGCCGTAGCCTGCGGGCCGGTTCTCATACTAATCAAATATCATCCATAGAGAATTAATCCGCAGGTTGGATCTGGCACGCGGTCCTTGACTTTGACACATAGGCACTAGATAGACCCCGAATCACTGCTGTACATGATTATTACATTTAATTAACTATAGGTACTTTACCAAAGAAGAAATAGAATTACGAATGGAATTACTCTTTAGTAAATGCAGGGTTTCCCTTTGATGTAACTGAATGTGGCGTGCCGCCACTGCATTTTTGCACACACCTTGAAAATAAGGTTGTTGTTTTTTTAATTGAAAAAAAAATTAAATTAGTAGCCCCAAACAGGAATCACAAAGTCCAAAGCTTTTCTTAACTTTTATTACCAATCTTATGGTTACAAACAACGGCACAATTCCAGACACAACAACACTTCCTAATTTTCCGCCAATCACCTATCAGGCACGGACAGTGTGTTTGCACTAATTGTGTTCACTCTGGTTTATAAAGAGATTGAATGTGCTTCATATATTCTGGTCCACAAACAGGATATTGTTGTTTTTTTTCAAGCTGAAGTCTGTCACTTTCAATTATTGATTTGTTCCCTTGTAGTTACTAGTAGTGTGTAATCGTACGTGTGTTTGTTGTCTGCTGTGTGTGATGTTGCATCTTTTTATTTGATATAAAAGGTAATTTTCCTGTTCAGTGCTGACTGTTGCTTGAATTAGTAAAAGGATATTTCCTGCATTGAACTTGCCGTGCTTCTGACGCTGACATGTTTACATAAAACAACAACAAAAGTAGTGTATAGCTAACAGTGTTGTAACTTACGTAAAAGTAATTAATTCCATAATTAACGCCATTGTTACAAAAACATTGATCATCATCCATGCCTGGTGTAAATGATTCCACCAAGGAAGATGCTTTTAGCGAGGTAATCTTGTTCGCCTCATAAGACAGTTGCCTATCCCGCACCTGACTGGGGGCTTCAATTTCAGATGCTGGAAAAAGTTTGTTGTGCTGTTGCCTTTTTTAAGTAAACTTTGCTGCATGCAGTCATTTGTTTCATGCCTGCTGCCGCAAATCCAAAGTACAGTATTGGACAATACATTTCTTTTGGAACAAATGTCTCGCTCTGGTTAGCATTAGCTATGCTTTGCTAGGTGTGCCGCAAAGGAAGTAAGGGGGGCGGTGGAAGCTACAGAAGCTCCAGGGGGCAAAAAGTATGCCGGAGCAAGAAGAGGACAAACATTTTTTTTTTTAATCATCTGCAACAAAAAACTCAAATGTGTCAATAAAATCGATATATCGCCCATAAAATTTGCTTTATAAAATACCCCAATATTTGGATACAAATGCAATTTTGTAGTCAGACTGTCATACGGGAATGTTTTTTAAAAAAGTTTTACTAAACTGCAAGTTGTTGACTTGCTCAAAACTTGGTGAGAGTAAGTATAGAAAAAATAAGTGCACATTTGGAAAGTCTTTGCAATAATATAGCAATCAAGATTCAGGTGCTAATAGATAATGTAGTAAAAACACTCAAACACCATAGTGCGCCATTTGTTAGTTAAAGCAGTTGTTTAAACAAACAAGCTTATTTATCCTTTTTAGATGACAGTGTTGATCACTTGTTTGGTAAAATGCAATCCCAGCTCATTGTGATAAGCAAAATAAATTCACATTCACCCAGTAGTTGCAACATGATGCTCTTACTGGTGTAGTGCAGTTTGCTTATCCTTGTTGTTACTGTGCCTCTCCAAAGTATTGTACGACAGATAATCTGTGGTGATATAAATAACATCTTCTTGAAGGACTTGATGTTAAACGGCCTACATGTGGTCACTGTCCATTTCGGAAAATCATTTTTTAATTTATCTGTTCTCCTGTTTATTGTTGATATAGCATACTTGCTAGTGGCATTCTCGAGAATCTGTTTTGCTTTAAGACGGTATTTTAAACTTAAATTTGTGGCGATGACAAAGTTTGTCGCTGCAATATCATCAATCAATCAATATCAGTATTTTCTTAAAGTACCAGTAGAGGGGAAAAACAGGTTTACTTTTTAAGCTTATTTATTATGTCCATTCAACCATATCCAATTGTATTTAAAATGCGCAAAGTACGTGAAAATACTTTCTAAATATCACAAAAGGCCACAGAGTCAGTTAGCCATTTTGAATATTCCACACCGCACGTCTTCAAAAATTTCCGTAGATTGACATCACTGGAGCAACACTTCTGCTCTCCAACCATAGTATCAGATCAACCATACTGGAAGTATGCATAAATTAGAGAGAGGTGTGCCGTTTATCATTCAAAATATACATATCGTGAGCTGAAAATTAACCAAATGTTATCGGTGTCGTTATAAGCGCTAACTTTGCTCATTTTATCTCTCGTGTGCGACCTGATCACAGACGCGTAACAGTACGCACATCTTCTGGATTAAGTCTTACCCCAGATGTGATTATTCCTTAATTATTTATGATAAAAAATTTTTTTTTTTAAATAAATCACATGTAACATTGACAGCACTAGCTAATATTAATTACCGGTAATAACACATATAGCTGGACTGGACTGTTAACACGGACCACCAGTACAAGAAAGGACAGAACAGGCTGTACTTCCTCAGGAGATTGCACTCCTTCAACATTTGTAGAAAACTCCTGTGGATGTACTACCAGTCTGTGGTTGCCAGTGTTCTGTTCTACATGGTAGTGTGCTGGGGGGGCAGTACATCTAAGGACAGCTCCAGACTTGAGAAACTGATCAGGCGGGCCGGTTCTACAATCAGAATGAAACTGGACTCACTGGTGACGGTGGCAGAGAAGAGGACTGTTGACAAACTAGTGAGCATCCTGGATGATGCCAGTCACCCTCTGCATAGCGTTATCAGTAGCCAGAGGAGCCTGTTCAGTGCTAGACGGCTGCATCCCAAGTGCAGGACTAATAGACTCAAAAACTCTTTTGTCCCACGCGCTATTAGACTGTACAACTCATCTCTGGGGTGGAAGTACAAGGATGACAGGGGATGCAAAACAATAACAGTGCAATACGTTTTCATAACATGGTCACTACTGCCTACTTTGTCTTGTTATATTATTGTTTTACTTTTATATTTTTATTCCCATTGTTGCTTTTTATTATTCATTCTTATTGTAATATTTTTGTATTTTGTTTCCATTTAAACCCACATTATTATTTTTTTTTTAAAATTGATCTCAACTCTGTACACTGCTGCTGGAATTTTAATTTTCCTGAAGGAATCAATAAAGTACTAACTAACTAACTAACCAACTAACTAACTAACTAACTATCTATCTGTTTTTATATGTATGTAAAAATATATTTCGCTTTTTTAAAGAAAATCATTTTATTTTCAAATTATACAATGTCATTGGCAATCTAGGGGAAACCCTGATGTAAATTCTGATGTATTTCTTTTCATGCAATATTTCTAATCTAATTATTTTTTAAATTTTAGTTTTTAAGGCATGTTGCTTGTTAAAATTGTGATGTTGATGGGGCAAGCACCAATTATATAGATTTCAATGCGTTTCAATAAATGTTGATTAGAGGTACAAGTGTTTTTAATTTAAGAGCTAGTACTGTATTGTGATGTTTGAAGGGAATATCTTTACCTGTTTTTCATGAGGCGCACTTCCCTTTTACGCGTGACTTCCTCGGTGCCTGTCCCGGTGCCCAATGCAGGCGAGGTTGCCATGACAACCCCTGAGGTGATGGCGCTGGTTGGCGTTGTGCGGATCTGATAGGCCTGGACATCTCCAGAGGCCGCTGAATGGAGGGGGAAACTTTTTAATTGAGGAGAAAAAATTCCAAGCAACTGTGCTAACTTCCAACGTACATGCTCCCCTTACCTTGTACAACCACCTGGTTGCTAGGTAACAAGATCTGCTGGCCATCACTGGTCTGGGCGTACTGCAGGATGGTGGCGCCAGGTTGCGCTCCGGCAGCGTTGGCCATGGTGAGCGTTTGCAGGCCCTGAATGCCATCTGTGCCGTTATTGGCCAACTGAATCGCACCTCCTTGGGTGATGGCGACTGCAGGAGGGAGATTATAATGGGAAGTATGCTTTACGATCTCTCGAAATCCACATTGCAATAACGGCAGTGGGCGCCATTCGTACTGTACTGGCCGCTGCTGGTCTGGTAGATTGGCGTAGGCATGGTGACTGTGGTGATGGCCGGGGCTGTGTCGTCTTCCGATTTTTCTTCTTCGATACACGGAACGGCTGGAGCGTCAGACGATAAGTCGTTTAGGATTTTCCTGCAATGAAAAGCGCACAAAAATTAGCTACAAAAACAAAAGATCAATTTGAAAAAGTGATGCATCTCGGTTTTTGTTGATCATCCCTTCCAAAAGGTCTGACGAAGATCCAAATTGTATGACGACCTTTCATAGAGAATAATTATTTACATGCAGAATCCATATAACAACATTTAATGTCACTTTTACCTTTTTTAAATGGCAATGAGCAGAGATGGAGGAGAGCCATGCAGATGCCATTTTCATAATTTAATATGAGTTCTTGAATTTAACCCTGAAGGGAAACAAGGCTGACTTTTTTTTTTGTCCTTTCCGTACATTTTAGCTGTGATTGCCATTTGTTGGGATATAACGGTATAAGAAATGTACATCACTGTTATTGTGACCAAAATTACCACGGTTTTCATTATCAGCACGATAGTGTTGAATGTATTCAAAAAGTACTTACAGCATATACACACACACTGAAATCTTTTAAACAAGTTTTGTTTTTAAATGTGAATCCGTCTTGTTTTTTTGTCTTTTTTCTCTGTGTTTTACAATGTTTATGAATATTCCTCTTGCATAGTTTGCTTTTAGTACCTTTTAGTTGTTTTTGTGTTGTGCTTATTTAGATTTTACCATATTGATTGGTTTGTTTAGCTGCGTTTTATATATTGAAGGTTCTGTACTTATTGTGATTTGTGTTATCATTATTATTACTATTATTTTTTTGTAAATCTTTTGGCTTTGTTTTTATTTTGTACAACACATTGTGGCAGTGGTGGCTGTTTTAAATTGTACAATAAAATAAATAAACCCAGACTTATTTCTGATCACATCTAAACTCGCTAGCTGCTTCTATTGGAAATGTGGCTGTATCACCTTGAGTTTTCAAAGTGTTGTAATCATTCACTGTTTTAGGATATTTAAAACAGCAATACTAAACGTCAGAAATGTTATCAAAATTGTTACATCTCTATTCCAGTACACATATTTCTTTTTATGTCAAATTTTTAAATGTTAATGTCCATTTTTTTACAGGTGTACGATACACTGGCAGTTATTTCACAGTACCCCAAAGCTGATAAGGATATAAAAGCCCTTTATTTTTCAAACTGCAAAAAAAAATGTTGTACTTGTTTTGCTCAAATCTCTCAATTGACTTGTTAAATGTTAAAAACGTTACCGGAAAATGTTTGATATTTTTGTTCAGAACTTAAATTTATTCAGCAAAAAAATAATAATCTAAAATGTTCTACACTCTTTAAAAACCTGAAAGGGCTGTTTGCAACCTTTACACAGCTCCCCGGACTACGCTCACTTTCCAATGTATTTTAAGCCTTATATCCCACCCACTTGCGCCTTTTATGACATAATGACGCACACTACAAGAAACGTGCATGCTCATTAGCTTTGTTTGTTGTTAGCTAATGACAACAATTTGGATAGCCAATGAAAGGTATTGTTTCTTTTTTTTATTGTAACACAACAAATGGTTCCTTCTCCTGGACTGCTATAGTGACAAGCTGGCCAAACACCAAATTCCTCAGGTCGACGTTTGTATTCAGTATAATTAGTATTTGTGAAAAATATAGACATTTGAAAATACATACATAATCTGTTATACGTACATAATCTGTTCAATCACTAACAGTAACATAAGCTAGACCAAATCTATTATTTCTTGGTTTTCAAACATTGTAACTGTGAGCCAGTTGCAAACAGCCTCCTTAAGCACTTTTTAAATTCTATGTCCCCAGATGGGTTAATAATGTTCCTCACCTTCTTTATCAAAGTGCTGGCACATGCAACTTTCTTTGGACTCTGGTGTCTCATTTTGCAGTTTTACTCAATTATATATATAAAAAAAACAAAAAAACAACAACATGTGGTATTCTTTGTTCGGGCACTCGATTTGGCATAACGGACTAGTTTGTTTAATGTAATGTTTGGCTGTATAACCGAGACCGTAAACAACAACCAACGCAGATATATTTGGCGATGGATGAATCATTTGAAAAGTAGTGCGAACGAAAAACAAAAACTGAAGTACTACTGCACTTCCAAAGTCTTCAAAGGATTCAAAGATTTCAAACATTCTTTATTGTCAAGTGTTTCATGCATGCAAGAGACGTACGTATCATTAACAACCAGTGTTGCCAACTCAGTGACTTTCTCACCAAATCTGCTGACTTTTTAACTCCTCTCAGCTACATTTCTTTCTCAAAAGCGCCTAGCGACAAATCTAATTACTTTTTCCGGGCGTTTTTAGAGACATGAAAGCATATATCACTCTGCAGTGAATGTCTTCATTGAGTTGACAGCCGCCGCTTGGTTTACAGAGCATGATGTAAAATAAACAAATGAACATTTTCTTGACCGTCTTGTCATGCTAAAATAAATCACTGTTCATGTTAATGAGCAAGTCAATAGATCCGGTTTGTTCGTGAATAAAACCCTCTTTTCTTTAGATCAGATTTGATACTTTAGCAAAGTGATTCTCAAATTCTAGTACGTGTCCCATTTCTGGTACACAGGCTCCTTCTAAAGAAGAATCACTTACGGTAAATATTGCAATGATGTGACTCAAGCAGTTATCCAAAGGTTTATCAATATTTAATGGCAGTCGTAACCATCTGACTACTGTTGGTCGTAGTCGACGCCAAAGTAAACTATACACAAACAGAACCTTCATTTGCATCACTCAAAACACGTAGGAACTGAATGTTCTCCACGTTCTCTGCTTATGTCTGCCCTTTCCCAGCCTATCAACACACAACAATGGCAATAACTACATTTACGCACAGCCTGTTTTGATTCATTTTCAAGTACAAGTGGAGTATATGTTTTACTTATCATTCAAGTACAGAACAATTTTATTTGACTTTTAAGGACATTTTCATTTAATCTTGAAAAAACGTATTTTTATATTTATTTCAGTACCAAGGTTTCTCTAGAGCAGGGGTCGGGAACCTTTTTGGCTGAGAGAGAGCCATGAAAGCCAAATATTTTAAAATGTATTTCCGTGAAAGCCATATAATATTTTTTAACACTGAATACAACTAAATGCATGCATTTTTAAGTAAGACCAACATTTTTAGAGTATAATAAATGTATATTTATTTCTAATAACATTGTTATTCTAATGCTTACCAAAAATAAATAAAATACT
The DNA here is from genome assembly GCF_033978795.1 of Nerophis ophidion. NCBI lineage: Eukaryota > Metazoa > Chordata > Actinopteri > Syngnathiformes > Syngnathidae > Nerophis > Nerophis ophidion. The sequence continues at coordinate 9,483,559 of NC_084637.1, forward strand.
CCTTACCATTAATGTGACTTCTTCAACAGATGCGGTAGAAAACGGAAGGATGGATTAAAATGTTTTATATATTGAACGTTATTTTTCACACTGTGATTACCAGCGGATTTACTCATTACTTATCGTGTTAAGCAACGCCAGCTAAGATTTATCTGAGAGCCAGATGCAGTCCTCAAAAGAGCCACATCTGGCTCGAGAGCCATAGGTTCCCTACCCCTTCTCTAGAGGATGTGATTTTAACTTAATGAAAAATACTGAAAATAAGCTGATTGAACATGCAAACATTTGCAAAAATAGCACCATTTAAAGATGTTTTAATGTTTAAAGAACTGAAAAATGATTAACAGAGTTTATATAAATACATATGAACCACAATGTCTGTTTCAGTCGCTATGTCATTTAGTCACTAAAGTAATTACAACTTGTGTTCACATCCACACGAACCACATGGTTTAGCCTAGTCTATACAGTATTTACAACCTTACTAGTGTTCACTTCACAGCCACAGACGGTTCATCTAGTTATTTACATTATTTATATAATACTTTGCTGCGATGAGGTGGCGACTTGTCCAGGGTGTACCCCGCCTACCACCCGAATGCAGCTGAGATAGGCTTATTTACATATTATTTTGGTTCATTCACACATTATTTTGGCATTTTTGCTTTGATGGCTCTGACATGAGCCTTCCTGGCAAATTTCTGAGCAGCTTGCATTTTCCTTTATGTTTCTGCTTTAGTGGATTCTGCCTTGGATTATGTTGCAAATTTCTGTCTTTTCGACTCCCTCGCCATTTCTAACGGCTCCAAATGCAAACATCAGAAAGAGTTCAATGTTTAAATGTATCCCTTTCAATGTTTTGAAAAATAAAAATAAAAAATAAAACATGGAATAATAAATGAACATCATACTAGGAATGGAAATGATACATGTGTTTAAAATGGATGACAGATTTAAACATTTTAGAAAAACACATGTCATGGAATGATATTTAGAAAAAATGCCAATAAGCCCTTTAGATGCATTAAAAGTATTTTAACATATTGAATAGATTGTATTTCACACTCTCAAAGTTGTTTAAAATGGGTACAGTGGATAGATAGTAAGTTAAATATAAAGTAAACAAAAGGAACTATTTACTCATTTACTTTGGGAAGGTCAGCGAATACGAGTTGTGGTCTGTTGTGAGAATTGCCTTGTTTCAAACAATTTAGTGTTAATCTGCGGCCTCTTTCCAGTGTTTATTCTTTTTCCCATTTTGGGCTTTTGGAGTTTCCCCTTAACTATATGTGGGTTCAGCTTAGAAGATGTTGTGGTTTGTGCAGCCCTTTGAGGCACTTTTGATTAAGGTCTTTCTATATAAACTTTGTTTGATAAAATATATGAGTTTGTCCCCTGGCCCCTTGTATTGGAAAAGTTGGGCACAGGGCTGTACAGTGCAAGCATTTGCGACTATAAATAGGCCGTGCCAGCATTGGAAAAAAAAAAAAGTAGTACATACGCAAATATAGATATACTCTTTAATAAGTGTATTGCTCCTAAAATAAATCCATCCAAATTTGATTAAACTAGAGTAAATTTTTTCGCCCATCTGTATGATGTTTGAAATAAACTTAAACCATAACCAAATGGACAAGTTATCGGTGCGGAAGTGTAACTGATGTGTTCCTCTTCTTCTTCCTCCATGCACAGGGGGGGTCAGGGTTTTAGCAATACCAGGGCTGTGTGTGAACTCCAAAACACGAAAAAACCACATCTTAGTTGGAGGAACTGGTCAGTACAAGACAATGTTTTTTTCACCACCTTAAAACTTGACACAAACTGAACTGCGTGCTAGTAAATACAACTGAAGTGCCAAACTTGCCATCAAAACAATACCCAATTTGTTGACAAGAATATACAGCCACGGAAGCAGATTCAATCTATTTATTAAGCAGAGGTAGTAACACAAACCAGTGAACGACTCCAAAAGAGCTGCCGTCAAAGCAACAAACTGCCGATTGCTAGCCTGCGGAACTATCAAAAACAGCTCAAGCCATGCCTGTGAGACTCAGATTGAGCATGGACTCACTGATTCAGCATGGACTCGGCAACAGGCACTGCCTTTAAAAAAGACATGCAGACGCATACACAAACTTATCTCAACTGCATTATGCCAGATACTGTAAACTTTTTTAAAGTAACGCATTAATTACTTCATCAAGTAATTAATTACAATTATTAAATAGTAATTGTTTGTAATTCAATTACAATTTTGGTAAAGTACACAGTAACTATAATGAATTACTCTTTTACAGTAATTTTCAGAACATAGCATGTCACACAGCAGTTGGCAGGTTGGTGTTCCTGGCAAAAATACTTGTGTGTATGTCCTATAATGTTTACCTATAAAACATCACTGTTGAAGGTCAATGGTTCCATGCTGCTGCTGACGTTTAAACATGTCCTCTTAAACCAGGGCACTTTATTTCACATTTTATTCTTTTGTGTTTTTGTTAGCTGAAGAAATGGGCATGACTACATACATTTATTTAAAGAAGATTGGAAATTACATTGGACTTTTCTTATATTCATTAAAGGAGTTTTCTTTTTTCTTACATCAAAGCCCCTCTTAAATTGGGATCCTATTATGCAAAACCTATTATTTTGTTATGTCAACAGGTATTTCTATTTATGGATTAGTTTATGGGTCAAATTATATTGGGATAGGAGTTTTGATCCATATTGCTCGGCCCTACACTCATGTTAGCGACAGTGCGAGCACAGTTAAGGGATGTTCTCAGTGTTTGATTGAGCGTTATAGTAGCACGTGTCTGTAGCGACTTCTAGGACAGCCAGTAGCTTGCAACCTTGTAGCTTCTATACTTTGAAAGCTGAAGAAATGGGCATGGCTACATTTTTTTTTTTTTAAAGATTGGAAATTACATTTGACTTTTCTTAAATTCATTTAAGGCATTTTCTTTTTTCTTACATCAAAGCACCTCTTAAGTTGGGATCCTATTATGCACAACCTATTTATTTAGTTATGTCAACAGGTATTTCTATTTATGGGTTAGTTTATGGGCCAAACTGTATTGGGATAGAAGTTTTGATCTATATTGCCCAGCCCTACACTCATGTTAGCGACAGTGCGAGCACAGTTTAGGGATGTTCTGTTTGATTGTGCATTATAGTAGCACATGTGCCTGCAGAGTATAAATAATGACATTTTAATAAATAAGACATTTCATATTGCTCCCAATTTTTTACTGTGCTACCATTTTTTTCTCATTTAAAAGCACTGGTGCTACTAGTGAAAAAGATAAACGTACGTGGGGCACCGCAGTGAAAAAGGTTAAAAATCCCTGGTCAAGCGACTTCTAAGACAGCCAGTAGCTTGTATCCTTGAAGCTGCTATTCTTTGAAAGCTGAAGAAATGGGCATGGCTACATATTTTTTTAAAGAATATTGGGAATTACATTTGACTTTTCTTAAATAAATTTAAGGCATTTTCTTTTTTCTTACATCAAAGCACCTCTTGAATTGGGATCCTATTATGCACAACCCATTTATTTAGTTATGTCAACAGGTATTTCTATCTATGGGTTAGTTTGTGGGCCAAATTATATTGGGATAGGAGTTTTGAACCATATTGCCCAGCCCTACACTCATGTTAGCGACAGTGCGAGCACAGTTTAGGGATGTTCTCGATGTTTGATTGAGTGTTATAGTAGCACATGTGTATGTAGAGTGTAAATTATTTAATTGTAATAATTAAGACATTTCACAATGCTCCCAATTTTTTTCTGTGCTATTTTTATTCATTTAATAGCACTGGTGCTACTAGTGAAAAAGATAAGCGTACGTGGGGCACCGCGGTGAACATTTTAAAAAATCCTTCTTCTAGCGACTTCTAGGACAGCCAGTAGCTTGTATCTTCTATCCTTTGTAAGCTGAAGAAATGGGCAAGGCTACATATTTTGGTTTAAAGAAGATTGGAAATTACATTTGACTTTTCTTATAACAATTTAAGGCGTTTTCTTTTTTCTTACATCAAAGCACCTCTTAAAGGCCTACTGAAACCCACTACCGGCCACGCAGTCTGATAGTTTATATATCAATGATGAAATATTAACATTGCAACACATGCCAATACGGCCGGTTTAGATAGATAGATAGATAGATAGATAGTACTTTATTGATTCCTTCAGGAGAGTTCCTTTAGGAAAATTAAAATTCCAGCAGCAGTGTACAGAGTTGAGATCAATTTAAATAAAAGTAAAAAGTAAATAATGGGGGTTTAAATGGAAACAAAATAGAGAAATATTACAATAAGAATAAAAACTAAAAAGCAACAATGGGAATAACAATATAACAGTAAAATAAGAATATAGTAAGACAAAGTAGGCAGTAGTGACCATGTTATGAAAACGTATTGCACTGTTATTGTTTTGCATCCCCTGTCACCCTAGTACCCTCCGCTCCCCGCCCCCCGCCCCAGAGAGGAGTTGTACAGTAAAATGGCGTGTGGGACAAAGGAGTTTTTGAGTCTATTAGTCCTGCACTTTAGTTTAGTTTAGTTTACTAAATTACAATTTTAAATTTCCCGCGAAGTTTCCTGTTGAAAACGTTGCGGAATGATGATGCGTATGACGCGTGTTTGTGACGTTATTGGTTGGAGGGGACGTATTAGCGCAGCACCACTTACGGCTAAAAGTCATCTCTTTTCATCGTGCAATTACACAGTATTTTGGACATCTGTGTAGCGGAATCTTTTGCAATTTGTTCAATTAATAATGGAGAAGTCAAAGTAGAAAGATGGAGGTGAGACGCTTTAGCCTTTAGCTACACAAACACACAGTGTTTCCTTGTTTAAAATTCCCGGAGGTGAAGCTTTACTATGGATCAGAGCGGTCAAGCGAACATGGTTCCCGACCACTTGTCAACCGGCAGGTTTTGGTGAGAAAATTGTGGTAAAAAGTCGCCTCTTACCGGAGACCAGCGGCGCATGTGCCGTCCATGCAGCTGCCGTGACTTCCCTCAGAGACTGGCGTCAACACACCCGTGGACACACAACTCCGACTATCAGGTACTATTTAACTCACTAAAACACTAGCAACACAATAGAAAGATAAGGGATTTCCCAGAATTATCCTAGTAAATATGTCTAAAAACATCTGAATCGCTCCCAATGCAATCGCCTTTTTTTTTTTTTTTAGTCCTATCAATATCTTCATCCACAAATCTTTCATCCTCGCTCAAATTAATGGGGAGATTGTCGTTTTCTCGGTCCAAATAGCTCTTACTGCTGGAGGCTCACATTATAAACAGTGTTAGGAGCCCTCACACCGGTGACGTCATCGTCTGCTACTTCCGGTAAAGGCAAGGCTTTTCTATCAGCGACCAAAAGTTGCAAACTTTATCGTGGATGTTCTCTACTAAATCCTTTCAGCAAAAATATGGCAACATCGCGAAATGATCAAGTATGACACAGAATGGACCTGCTATCCCCGTTTAAATAAAATCTCATTTCAGTAGGCTTTTAAGTTGGGATCCTGTTATGCAAAACCTACTTATTTAGTGACGTCAACAGGTATTTCTATTTACGGGACAAACTATATTGGGATAGGAATTTTGATCCATATTGCCCAGCCCTACACTCATGTTAGCGACAGTGCGAGCACAGTTTAGGGATATTCTTTGTGTTTGATTGAGCGTTATAGTAGCACATGTGTATGTAGAGTGTAAATAATGAAATTGCAATAATTAAGACATTTCATATTGTTCATATTCTTCTGTGCTACTATTTTTGTTCATTTAATAGCACTGGTGCTACTAGTGAAAAAGATAAGCGTTCGTGGTGCACCGCGGTGAAAAAGGTTAAAAATCCCTGGTCTAGCGACTTCTAGGACAGCCAGTAGCTACTATTCTTGTCGAGGAGTTGGCAACACTGATAACAACAGACCTGTATGATGGTCGTCTGGACAGGATCTCTCTCCTCTTCTGAGAATCTGTGACGCTGTCGACAGACTCCTGGGAGTCCTCGCTCTCACCGACTGTTGTGATCTTTGCATGGAATACAAGTTGAATTTACTTGTATTCCAGGAACATAACGTGGCACGTGTGTCCGGTGCACACCTGAACCGCTTGGACCTGAGGGGGTTGGATGACCGAGGGTTGGGCTGCTTGGATCACTCCGTGCACTTGAACCGTCTGGCCGTTGGGCAGCTGCACCAGGGCTACTGTGGGACTGCTGGATGACACTTGACCTGCTGCTATGGTGGCCTGCAAACAATATAACCCCCATTTATGCATGTCCTAAACATTAGGAAATGTTCACCCATCATGGCCGTGCTTTACCTGGGCCAAGGTAATCTCCGACTCCTGCTTCACACCAGTTTCACCACTTTGCTGTGTATCAGCACAAGCTTCCATTGTCATTTAAATTCTGCACAATGAAAGCAAGTGAACGCATATGCATGATAATAATTCATTTGTGAGTCAATGTCAAAGAGGAGATGCTTCATCTCGGCAACTTTTTGGCCGTGGCTTTCCTTAACACGCATGCTCGTAGTTCAGGGGTCGGCAACCTAAAATGTTGAAAGAGCCATATTGGTCCAAAAATACAAAAACAAATCTGTCTGGAGTCGCCAAAAATTAAAAGCCATATTACATACAGATAGTGTGTCATAAGATATAAATTGAATTAGGAAGATTTAAAGGAAGCCAAATTAGCTCAAATATAGCTACAAATTAGGCATAATGATGCAATATGTACATATAGCTAGCCTAAATAGCATGTTAGCATCGATTAGCTTGCAGTCATCCATCCATCCATTTTCTATCGCTTATTCCTTTTGGGGTCGCTGGTGCCTATCTCAGCTACAATCGGGCGGAAGACGGGTTACACCCTAGACAAGTCTCCAATCATCGCAGGGCCAACACAGATAGACAACATTCACACTCACATTCACACACTAGGCCCAATTTAGTGTTGCCAATCAACCTATCCCCAGGTGCATGTCTTTGGAAGTGGGAGGAAGCCGGAGTACCCGTATTGAACCCACGCATTCACGGGGAGGACATGCAAACTCCACACAGAAAGATCCCGAGCGCGGGGTTGAACCCTGACTACTCAGGACCTTCGTATTCTGAGGCAGACGCACTAACCCATGTCTGATTAGCACTCCACACAACTCAATAACATCGTTAAAACGTTAAAAGTTTGGTGGACAAAATGAGACAGAAAAAGAAGGGGCATAAAACACGTCTTGGAAAGTCGGAGAAAGTTATACATGTAAACAAACCACGGTGCGTTCAAGGACCGCCAAAATTAGTGGGACAAAACGGCGCTCGCCAAATACTCGAATCTGTGAAGCATGTTTAAAAACCGATTCGACTACGAATCGCGATTCTCAAATTGAGCGATTCAGAATCGATTCTCAGTTTTTTTAAATCTATTTTTTTGGAGGATTTTTATTTTTTAATCAATCCAACAAAACAATACACAGCAATACCATAACAATGCAATCCAATTCCAAAACCAAACCTGACCCAGCAACACTCAGAACTGCAATAAACTGAGCAATTGAGAGGAGACACAAACATGACACAGAACAAACCAAAAGTAGTGAAACAAAAATATTATCAAAAACAGTATCAATATTAGTTATAATTTCAGCATAGCAGTGATTAAAAATCCCTTATTGACAAGATCATTAGGCATTTATAAAAATAAAAAAATAAAAGAAGAACAATAGTGTCACAGTGGCTTACACTTGCATCGCATCTCATGAGCTTGACAACACACTGTGTCCAATGTTTTCACAAATAAGTCGTATTTTTGGTTATTTTAATAGTTAAAACAAATTTACATTATTGCAATCAGTTGATAATAAAAGCTTTTTTGAGAAAATCTACTACTCTGCTAGCATGTCAGCAGACTGGGGTAGATCCTGCTGAAGTCCTATGTATTGAATAAATATAGAATCGTTTTGAATTGGAAAAATATCGTTTTTGAATCGAGAATCGCGTTGATTCGAAAAAAATCGATATATAATCGAATCGCAACCCCAAGAATCGATATTGAATCGAATCGTGGGACACCCAAAGATTTGCAGCCCTAGTAAATAGTCAATCAATCAATTATTATTTATATAGCCCTAAATCACTAGTGTCTCAAAGGGCTGCACAAACCACAACACAAACCACAACGACATCCTCGGTAGAGCCCACATAACGACAAGGAAAACTTAAACCCAGTGGGATGTCGGTGAAAATAATGACTATGAGAAACCTTGGAGAGGACCCGGGTCCTCTAGGGGAACCGAAAGCAATGGATCTCGAGCGGGTCTAACATGATACTGTGAAAGTTCAATCCATAGTGGATCCAACACAACCGTGAGAGTCCAGTCCAAAGTCCGAAGTGGATCCAACACGGCAGAGAGTCCCATCCACACTGGAGCCAACAGGAAACCATCCCAAATAGTGTGCTTTATGACAATTAGGGAGGTTTGTGTCATGTTTGTCCTCCTACAGATACCATAATAAAGAAAAACATTTTGTTTTTGTAATTTTTCCCCCTTTTTCCATTTTTCATACATTTTTGAAAAAGCTCCAGACTGCCACTAGGGCGTCGCTAGAGAGCCGGGGGTTGCCGAACCCTGTTGTAGTTAAATGTTTCAACAAAAGTGTAAATTATTAACCATGCACGTTGGGCTGCATTTGCATTAAAAAAAAAAAACATTCCTTAAGTCATGCTCGCAGGATGTCGTTAGCCACTGTAGCTAACATCGGCTAGCATGCTAACAGGCTAATAGCAATGCGTTAAAATAAAACCGCATCTAAAAGCGTTGAAATTAACTCCCCTGGCGTTCTCACTCATGTAACAATTGTGATATATTCCGATTAAAAAGTACAGTATTTGATTAATATAGCATGGCTTAATTTGCCGTTTCATCTGAAGTTGCGGGCTTTTTTGGCATTTGCAAGGGAAAATGTCTCTAAGCGTGGTTGCTTTGAAGTTTATATCCTCAATTTTTATTTCCAACAATATGCATATGGCTTCAAATGTAGACGCCGAACTGCTCCCGTGACTTCACAATGTAAGGCTATTAAAGGAAAAACATTTTTTTTGTGTATTTTTCCCCCTTATCTTTTTCCATTTTTCATACATTTTTGAAAAAGCTCCAGACTGCCACTAGGGCGGCGCTAAAGAGCCGCCTGCGGCTCTAGAGCCGCGAATTGCCGACCCCTGTTGTATTTAAATGTTTCATCCATCCATCCATTTCCTACCGCTTATTCCCTTTCGGGGTCGCGGGGGGCACTGGCGCCTATCTCAGCTACAATCGGGCGGAAGGCGGGGTACACCCTGGACAAGTCGCCACCTCATCGCAGGGCCAACACAGATAGACAGACAACATTCACACTCACATTCACACACTAGGGCCAATTTAGTGTTGCCAATCAACCTATCCCCAGGTGCATGTCTTTAGAAGTGGGAGGAAGCCGTAGTACCCGGAGGGAACCCACGCATTCACGGGGAGAACATGCAAACTCCACACAGAAAGATCCCGAGCCTGGATTTGAACCCAGGACTAATCAGGACCTTCGTATTGTGAGGCAGACGCACTAACCCCTCTGCCACCGTGAAGCCCCAGCAAAAGTGTAAATAATTAACCATGCACGTTGGGCTGCATTTGCATAAAAAAACAACATTCCTTAAATCATGCTCGCAGAACGTCGTTAGCCACTGTGGCTAACATCGGCTAGCATGCTAACAGGCTAATAGCAATGCGTTAAAATTTAAACGGCATATAAAAGGGTTTAAATTAATCCCCCTGGCGTCCTCACTCATGTAACAATTGTGATACATTCCGATTAAAAAGGACAGCATTTGATTAATATAGCATGGCTTAATTTGCCGTTTCATCTGCAGTTGCGGGCTTTTTTGGCATTTGCGAGGGAAAATGTCTTTAAGTGTGGTTGCTTTGAAGTTTATCTCTCCATTTTTATTTCCAACAATGTGCATATGGCTTCAAATGTAGACGCCAAACTGCTCCCGTGACTTCACAATGTAAGGCTATTAAAAGGAAAAACATTTTTTTTTTTGTATTTTTCCCCCTTATCTTTTTCCATTTTCATACATTTTTGAAAAAGCTCCAGACTGCCACTAGGGCGGCGCTAAAGAGCCGCCCGCGGCTCTAGAGCCGCGAATTGCCGACCCCTGCTGTATTTAAATGTTTCAGCAAAAGTGTAAATAATTAACCATGCACGTTGGGCTGCATTTGCATAAAAAAACAACATTCCTTAAGTCATGCTCGCAGGACGTCGTTAGCCACTGTGGCTAACATCGGCTAGCATGCTAACAGGCTAATAGCAATGCGTTAAAATTTAAACGGCATATAAAAGGGTTTAAATAAATCCCCCTGGCGTTCTCACTCATGTAACAATTGTGATATATTCCGATTAAAAAGTCCAGTATTTGATTAATATAGCATGGCTTAATTTGCCGTTTCATCTGAAGTTGCGGGCTTTTTTGGCATTTGCGAGGGAAAATGTCTGAAAGTGTGGCCGCTTTGAAGTTTATATCCTCCATTTTTTATTTCCAACAATGTGCATATGGCTTTAAATGTAGACGCCGAACTGCTTCTGTGACTTCACAAGGTAATGCTATTAAAGGAAAAAAATGCAACCCAGTCTCGTCTAGGTCTCCGTTTTAGTTGCGAGCATTGCAGCACGGACTCGTTTTAGAGAGCCTCTGCAATGCCGCCGCCATGATTTTCTTTGTTGGCGTTGTGCGGATAAAAGCCGCGAATAACAGTTGCGAGTAGCCATCTAACTGTCTAGCAAAGATCGGAAGCGTATCCTCTTACCAACACAGACTCGCTTCGTCACTCCCGGGTCTACGGAGCTCCACTTTTATTCAGACCGACACGTAAGAGACCGCGTCAGGCTACACCTCCGTCGCGTCACCGAGAACAACAACACGGAGAGGAGGACGACGACAGCCGAGCCTCGGCTCATTTGCTAGCGAACGACTGCACATCCGGAAATGGTCGAAGATTACCGAGAGGCCCCGAAAAGTGGCGAAGACAGCCGACAGCTTCTTCTTCTTCGTGAGTCGCATCCAGGAGCCGCGACTGTTGCATTACCGTCACCGTGTGTTCCGACAGGGCTACCGCAGACTCAACACGACACTTACGAAATGAACATTTTTGTTTTAAAATTTAACACAAATACAAATAATAACCAGTCAACAGACAAGAAAATACATACTGAAACAGACGTTTCTCAAAAAAAAAAAAAAAAAAAAAATAGCAGTTTTTACTTTTAGCAACTTCCGGTTCCGCTGTCGGAATATATAAACAGGAAAAATCCATAGTTGTTTTTTTTTTTAACTTTTGTTTATAAATTTCAACATTTACAAACAGGCGAGAAACAATAATCAAAATACGTACAAACCTGTACAAAAACAGTACAAAATAAAACAGCGCCTGAAGGGTTGTAAATTCAAAGTAACAAATAGAATATATATATATATATATGTATATATATATATATATATATATATATGGGGCTGGGAACATCTCTGCGCTGCTGTGTTGGATCCGCTTTGGACTGGACTCTTGCGCCTGTGTTGGATCCACTATGGACTGGACTCTCACTATTATGTTAGATCTACTATGGACTGGACTTTCACACCATTATGTTAAATCCACTACGGACTGGACTCTCACTATTATGTTAGATCCACTATGGACTGGACTCTCACAATATCTCACACTATCATATTAGCTCCACTATGGATGGATTTCACACTATTATGTTAGATCCACTATGGACGGAACTCTCACTATTATGTTGGATCCACTATGGACTGGACTCACACTATTATGTTAGCTCCACTATGGATGGATTTCACACTATTATGTTAGATCCACTATGGACGGAACTCTCACTATTATGTTAGATCCACTATGGACTGGACTCTCACTATTATGTTAGATCCACTATGGACTGGACTCTCACAATATTATGTTAGATCCACTATGGACTGGACTGTCACAATATTATGTTAGATCCACTACGAACTGAACTTTCACAGTATCATGTTAGACCCGCTCGACATCCCTTGCTTTCGGTCCCGAAAGAGAGGGATGTGTACTATGGCTATGAGTTGTTGTTGTTTTTTTCCTTTTTCTCAGTCTGGACCCCCTCTCCATGGTCCAGGCTTAGACCGTTTTTTTTTTAAATTATATTTTATTTTATTTTAAACTTATATTTTTTTTCTCCCATTGCCCCCACTTGTTTACCTGTATCTCACCTTTTTTGTAAGGGGCGCCAGTCAGTGGCGGCGGCGATGACCAAGAAGAATGCGTAGTTGGAATATAATGACAACACTTTATGTACATATTTATATACATATTTATATAATATTTACATATTTATATACACGGTGGCAGAGGGGTTAGTGCGTCTGCCTCACAATACGAAGGTCCTGCAGTCCTGGGTTCAAATCCAGGCTCGGGATCTTTCTGTGTGGAGTTTGCATGTTCTCCCCGTGAATGCGTGGGTTCCCTCCGGGTACTCCGGCTTCCTCCCACTTCCAAAGACATCCACCTGGGGATAAGTTGATTGGCAACACTAAATTGGCCCTAGTGTGTGAATGTGAGTGTGAATGTTGTCTGTCTATCTGTGTTAGCCCTGCGATGAGGTGGCGACTTGTCCAGGGTGTACCCCGCCTTCCGCCCGATTGTAGCTGAGATAGGCGCCAGCGCCCCCCGTGACTCCGAAAGGGAATAAGCGGTAGAAAATGGATGGATGGATATAATATGTAACTAACAGCTCCATTCACAGACAGAGTCCCATTGCTTTTATGAGCGGCCGAGCGAGTCAAAAGCTGAAAAAAAAAAAAAAAAAATCATTTTTTTAATTTTTATTTTATTTTATTTGTGGCGGCCGTAATTCTTTCATGGCGGGCCGCCACAAATAAATGAATGTGTGGGAAACCCTGCACACGCCGATGTGTTTGCTCCTAGGTTTTTAATGTGCTCAGCACCTGTTAAAATACATTATTTAAAGCAGTTTCTACCCTCATTATACCGCCCACTTGTGGTAGAAATACAAAAAAAAAAAAAAAAGCAATATATGCATTAACTCCAGGTTGCATGGACTGATGGCATAAGGATGCTGCTTAATGCCCCGCTGGAGTGGTGCCAGTCAGATGTTTGTCAATGGTGCTGTGCCAACCTGTGCTGCAGTCCCCAGTCACCTCATTATACACACTCTGACCAACCCTGATCAGAGCTCAGTTAGGCACCTTTCCAGTTTTTGGAAACACTGGCACCTTTGCTTGTGCAGCATTACTGAAGACGAACATTTTCTGCATCCTGTTATTTAATTTTTTTATTGTGTTGTTTTATTGATGTCCGTGGTTTTAGTCTATTATGAGCCATGGTTGTGTCCAAAATAAAGTCTGATGATGTAAAACATTACAGCCACCAAGGGTCGGATACTGAGAAGTCAAAGTATGCGGGAAACCATTTGGATATAGTTTTGTTTTGTAAAAAAAACCTAACCATGACACATATTATAAATGAAAAAAATGTGTCAGCTTTGGGTCATAATTGACAATTTGACAAAACCTGTTATTATTGGTTATTACTGTAGTATCAACATTTCGGTGTTTTTTTTGTTTTTATTTATTACAGTACATGTTTCCTTTTTTTTTCAAAATGTTTACTGAGAATAGGATTGATACCTTAATTAGGGAAAAAAAAACATTGCTATATAAAGGGTGTTCAGTGGTGTTGTCAATACAAGAAACAGTAAATAGCCTTTCAATCTTATTTTGATTGTATGATTAATATTATGACAATTAATTGTCTAATTATTATTCTCTTTTTATCATTTATATAAAAAAAGTAAATTATTACAAAAGCAGTAAAGTTGGCACAATGTGTAATTCGTAAATAAAAAGAGAATACAATTATTAGACTGCAAAGACAAGATATTTAATATTTGAACTGAAAAACTGAAAAAATTATTAACTTAGAATTTAATGGCAGCAAAACATTGCAAAAAAGTTGGCAAAGGGGATTTTTTACCACTGTATTACATGGCCTTTCCTTTTAACAACACTCAGTAAACGTTTGGGAACTGAGGAGACCAATTTTCCAAGGTTTTTCAGGTGGAATTCTTTCCCATTCTTGCTTGATGTACAGCTTAAGTTGTTCAACAGTCCGGGGTCTCCGTTGTGGTATTTTAGCCTTCAAATCAGCCACACATTTTTAATGGGAGACATGTCTGACAGGCAGGCCAGTCTAGTACCCGCACTCTTTCACTATGAAGCCACGCTGTTGTAACACATGGCTTGGCATTGTCTTGCTGAAATAAGCAGGGACGTCCATGATACTGTTTTTTTGGATGGCAACATATGTTGCTCCAAAACCTGTATGTACCATTTAGCATTAATAATGCCTTCACAGATGTGTAAGTTACCCATGCCTTGGGCACTAATACACCCACATACCATCACAGATGCTGGCTTTTGAACTTTGTGCCAATAAAAATCCAGATGGTTCTTTTTCTCTTTGTTCCGGAGGTCAAGACGTCCACAGTTTCCAAAAAGTATTTGAAATGTGGACTCGTCAGACCACAGAACTATTTTCCACTTCGCATCAGTCCATCTAAGATGAGCTCGGGCACAGCTAAACCGGCGGCATTTCTGGGTGTTGTTGATAAATGGCTTTCGCTTTGCATAGTAGAGTTTTAACTTGCACTTACAGATGTAGCGACAAACTGTAGTTACTGACAACGGTTTTATGAAGTGTTCCTGAGCCCATGTGGTGATATCCTTTACACACTGATGTCGCCTGAGTAAGCGAAGGTCCTTAATATCATCGCTTACATGCAGTGATTTCTCTAGATTCTCTGAACCTTTTGACGATATTATGGACTGTAGATGGTGAAATCCCTAAATTCCTTGCAATAGCTCGTTGATGAATTTTGTTCTTAAAATGTTTGAAAATTTGCTCACGCATTTGTTCACAAAATGGTGACCCTCGCCCCATCCTTGTTTGTTAATGACTAAGCATTTCATGGAAGCTGCTTTTATACCCAATCATGGCACCCACATGTTCCTAATTAGCCTGTTCACCAAAATAATTTTTTGATGAGCATTCCTCCACTTTCTCAGTCTTTTTTGCCACTTGTGCCAGCTTTTTTAAAACATTTTGCAGGCATCAATTTCAGAATTAGCTAATATTTGCAAAAAATAACAAAGTTTTCCAGTTCGAACGTTAAATATCTTATCTTTGCAGTCCATTCAATTGAATATAGGTTGCAAAGGATTAGAAAATCATTGTATTCAAACTTCACTGGTTTTGGGTTTTGTGTTAACAATATATATTAACATTAACAATGTATATAGGTTATTTTCGGTCCAAGAGATCACTGTAACGTACATATTTTATATCAAGAGTCATTATGCTACCCTTTATAAAAGTTGATTGATTAAATGTGACAAATCCTTAAACCTGTCCAGATAAACATGCATGGTGCAATATCATTAATTATCATGAAAGATTATAAGTCTTCAATTGTCCAGTAATAAATAGATAAATATTATAGCTTTTTTTCCCCGCTTGATGGTACACATGCAGTTATTTATCTACATGTTCCCCTTCGCCAAAGTCACTTACCCGTGACCCTAATGAGGACAGGAACCGAACGGATGGATGTAATTACAGTGTCGGTTAGATGAGATTTAGTGCCTCAAAGGGTACACAAGACGTGGCAAGAGAGAGGCGCCTCATTTGTTTGAACATGAAAAGTAGCATCGGTAAAAGCAATCGTAAAATGAGTAATGAGTGAATGATCTTGTTACAGACAACCCTAAGGCTATCTATTTGTCTATGTTTTCTTTGCAGGAAGCTTATGCTGTAACTGTTTTTTTTTTAATGTGCTTTCGTTTTTTCATTATTGCGTATGACTGCAAAATAAGCTTCCATGTGGCCAAAGAAAGTCGCGAATGCAAGCACTTTTATAAGAATGGTGAGGGCCACTTTTGAACCAAAGATGCTCATCGCCGTCTACACCAACAAATGTCTCCGAAAAAGATTACATTTTAATTTATCTACAGTTCTTTTGTCTTCAATGTGTATTTTGCTGGAAGAATTATTCTTAAAATTAGTTTTATGTTGGTATTCCCACGTGTCTGGAAAGGATGAATGGATTTTCATTATTTCTTAGGAGGAAAAATTGCTTGGAATTTTTGTAAGATTAGGTTTTGTCCGATTTTTGGAACATATTAACAAGGTGCCTCTATACAACACACTGTGGACCTGTCAGACTACTTTGATCTAGTTTAACTTTGTTAAACTGACCACATGTCCTCTTTTGAGGGGCTGTCCGGGTGGAGTTTCTTAAATGCCTCTAATGTCCGGCAGTTTGAGAAAGGGTTGCGTGTATTTTTAATGTACGTTCAAGGTTAAGAAGGGGTTGTAAACAAAACAAATTGTGAAGGTGTGCGTACGCAGCATGATTCGTGAGGGAAGGACAGAGACAGAGAGAGCGAGAGGGTTATGATAAACGCGCGTGCATCGCCAGGCTCTGCTTTTTATTGATAGATTTATCAGATTCAATTTTTTTTACTATCTATAGCAAAAGTGTGCCCCTTTGACCATTTGCGGTCCACAGCTAATGTTTTCAAGGCCCACGGCACATTCTAAAAATAGTATTAAAATAAACATGTCAGAGTTATTTGTTGTCGAACCCTAAAATGCAGAGATGTAGGCAGGCATTGGATATGAAGACATTATTTAATATAAATAATACAACAAGAACAAACAAAAAGCACACATGTAGGCGGAATAACAAACTAAGGGAGCTAGCACTGGAAGCTAAAAAACAAAAGGAAACTTTAGCATGGAAGCTAGAGGATAGCAAACAGAAAAACTGGGAATAACTAATGGCTAACAAGAACAGCTTACCGCTACGACGACCAGGACAAAATGTAGCATGACAGGTAATAGCTGAAGAGAATCACAGACACGACAAGAGCAACATATGGCAACGACAAGTCCGAATGACAATACAATGATCCAGCAACTGACACAAGACAAAGCAGGTACAAATAGGAGCAGGCTGATTGGCAACAGGTGTGGCCAGGTGCCAATCAGCCGCAGCTGAGGAGGAACACAGCACTCAGGGAACAAGACAGGAAGCTGACAAAATAAGAGCACTAGACAGGAACTAAAGACAGGAGATACTAAACACAGAGGAAACAGACAAATGCAGAGGAAAAAACTAAAACCGACAAACTGTCAGGGGAAAGCCTGACATAACCTTTAAATAGACCCCCTTTTTAGACCAGTTGAGCTGCCGTTTCTTTTTTTCCGTCTGCCCCCCTCTCTCTTGTGGCGGGTACTGGGTGTCCAGAGTCGGGACCCAGGGGTGGACCGCTCACCTGTGCATCGGTTGGGGACATCTCTGCGCTACTGACCCGTCTCCGCTCGGAATGGTCTCCTGCTGGCCCCACCGTGGACTGGACTCTCACTATTATGTTAGATCCACTATGGACTGGACTCTCACTATTATGTTAGACCCACTATGGACTGGACTCTCACTATTATGTTAGATCCACTATGGACTGGACTCTCACTATTATGTTAGACCCACTCGACGTCCATTGCATCCGGGCTCCCCTAGAGGGGCGGTGGTCACCCACATCTGCGGTCCTCTCCAAGGTTTCTCATAGTCATCCACATCGACGTCCCACTGGGTTGCGAGTTTTTCCTTGCCCTTTTGTGGGCTCTGGACCGAGGGTGTTGTTGCGGCTTGTGCAGCCCTTTGAGGCACTTGTGATTTACGGCTATATAAATAAACATTGATTGATTGGATTTTATTGACGATAAATGGAAAAAAAAATGAAGCATTTTTGTCTATTTAGTTTTCTCTTGATGATCAATCCCACGCTGTAGACCAGGGGTGTCCAAACTTTTTCCACAGGGGCCGCACACGGAAAAATTTAAGCATGCGGGGGCCATTTGGATATTTTTTTATTTTCAAACCATAACAAAATATATGGATTTTTTTTTTTTAATCCTTAGGGGCTCCTGGGGAGCATAGAGGGTTTTAGTCACTAAAATGTTAAAAATAAGTCAAATTATTATAATTTTTTTATTTATTTAATGCTTACAGTAAATCTTGATTGATATAAAGTAAAACAAATACGGTTTTATGCCTTTTCTGTCAAAGACAACTTTGTTTTTTATATTAAAACTGAAATATGCAGTATATAGATTGATAGATAGATAGATAGATAGATAGATAGACGGATGATTCCTTCAGGAGAGTTTCTTTTATTTAGGATTTAAAGCCCTCAAAGATCAATAATGCAGGACACCATTGATTTTAATTATTTAATATTTTTGAGTAATCACAGTGAAAAGTTAAATAAAATCATACTAAATATATTTGCGATCCGAAAGGTTCCCCACTCGTTAAGTGATGCATTTTTTACTATTGTTTTTACTTTTAACACTTAAATTTCAAGATCCATTTTAAAGTGACATTTCTTAAGTAATAAATCATTATAACATAGATTATTTTGTCCTTTTTTTAAAATTTTGAGCAAAGGAAAAAAAAGAAAATAAAGACAAAAGGAAAAAAAAAAACCTGCCTGCATGGCAGCTTTGTGTCAAAATTGCCACTTTTTCTCATTAGATTTCACCTCATTCCACTTTTTTTTGTAATGTTTTTATTTTTGCAATACTATCAATTTTGCAAATTTTGCAGAATGTGTGGCGGGCCGGTAAACGATTATCTGCGGTCCGCAAATGGTCCCCGGGCCGCACTTTGGACACACACACACACACACACACACACACACACACACACACACACACACACACACACACACACACACACTGTATAAAAAAAACTTGAAAGAAAAAGGCAGACATATAAAGCAGTGGTCCCCAACCACTGGGCCGCAGAAGAATGTTTTTATTCATTTTTATTTAAAAAAAAAAAAAAAAAGTATTTATTTATTACATTTTTTGATTAAAGCAACATAAAAAACACAATATACACTTACAATCAGTGCACCAACCCCAAAAACCTCCCTTTTTCATGACAAAAACGTCCCTTTTTTATGACAAAGAAAAAAAAAAAAAAAAGGATTCCCCCAACCCCCACCCCCACCCGGGCCGCGGGACAAATTATTAAGCGTTGACTGGTCTGCGGATAAAAAAAGGTTTGGGACCACTGATGTAAAGTACATAAATGTGCCCTATGGCTCCACCTTCTGCCCTCTGATCTCCAGGGTTGTGTAGTTTCTAGGCAGCACCACTAGATGTCACTGTCCTACAGCAGCTCAGTTCTTTGGTTTTAGTGACGTTTGGTGCCCAGGAGCTCTCATCTGTGAAAGTCACTAGTGAGTCGACCTCACATCATTGATAAATTGTTATTGATATTTGTTCATTGAATTGTGGTATAAAAGGTGTGTTGTCTGTGTGAGTGTATTTTTTTTTTTAATAAAGGAAATCTCTGATAATTTTAGTATTGTCTGATTTATAAATCCAAATGTATTCATATAGCACAAAGTGTGTTGCAGGCACACAAATACATACTTGCGGAAACCTGGGCCACACAGCACTACTGATAATAATAAAATGTGGCATGGCACTGAGAATTTAGGAAAAACGGCAACGTTGCGGCTTCCACATTGGGGAGCAACATTAACGTAATCCAAAGAAAATATGAAAAATAAACAATACCTTATAATGAATAATAATAAAACATTTTATTTATAAGGCGCCTTTTTGGGCATACAAAATCAAAACAATAAAATCAAATTGGACAAAAAAAATAATAACATTAACAAAGATAGAGAAGGAAAGATGATTACAATGTATAAGCAGTCCGGAATAGAATAAACAAAAACAATAGTTCGAGTAATTGTAACAGTGGAAACAATAGAAAACAACAACATGAAAAATGAAGAACCGAAGAGTTTGAAACGTGTTACGTAAAAAGCCTGATTAAAAATGTGTGTGTGTGTGTGTGTATGATGGACATATGTGTATTTTGGGTATATGCATTTGTGTATGTATGTGATTGTGTGTGTATGTGTATGTGTATGTATGTATGTATGTGTGCATGTGTGTATATGTATATATATATGTATATGTATGTATATATATGTGTATGCATATATATATTTATATATATATTGTATGTATGTGTGTGTACATATGTATATATGCAAGTGTGTGTGAATTTAAATGTATTATATATAGATAATATATAGCATCTACGCAGCAACCACTGAACTGAATTATATTATATATATTATTGTATTATATATTGTAAATATATATTGTATATGTATAGGGGTGGGACCTTATATGTTTACTTCTTCCCACTCCCTTTTGAGCCAATCTTGACATCTACAAAACATTAGTCACATGTAATGTTTTCAATGTAGGTGTATAAATAATGTATATATATATTTCTTTAGTATTTTATGTCATTCTCTTGTTTTGTTTGCATGGCTCAAAATAAACCATTCATTCATTCATTCATTCAAAAATGCAAAATCGTCAGATAATAACGTTCAAGCAATTGGGTGTGAGCTTGCATGCAGTTTTTTTAACAGTGGACAACTTGTGACGTCGCAAATCGATAAATGTACTTAGAGTATATCGCCAAAAGTATTTGGCCACCCATGCAAATGATCAGAATCAGGTGTCCTAATCACTTGGCCCGGCCACAGGTGTATGAAATCAAGCGCTTGGGCTTTGAGACTGTTTCTTGCTAAAATAAGCAGGGGCATCCATGATCGATTGATTGATTGATACTTTTATTAGTAGATTGCACAGTTCAGTACATATTCCGTACAATTGACCACTAAATGGTAACACCTGAATAAGTTTTTCAGGTGTTTTCAGGTCCACGTTACAAATATATACTATCAGCATAATACAGTCATCACACAGGTTAATCATCATAGTATATACATTGAATTATTTACATTATTTACAATCCGGGGGGTGGGATGAGGAGCTTTGGTTGATATCAGTACTTCAGTCATCAACAATTGCATCAACAAAAAAATGGACATTGAAACAGTGTAGGTCTCACTTAGTAGGATATGTACAGCCAGCAGAGAACATAGTGAGTTCAGATAGCATAAGAACAAGTATATACATTAGAAGTACATTTTATTATTTATATTAGGTTACTTATAATCCGGGGATATGGGATGTGAATGGAGGAGGGTATTAGTAAAGGGTTGAAGTTGCCTGGAGGTGTTGTTTTAGAGCGGTTTTGATGGCAACATTTGTTGCTCCAAAACCTGTATGTACCTTTCAGCATTAATGGTGCCTTCACAGATGTGTAAGTTACCCATGACTTGGGCACTGATACACCCTCATGCCATCACAGATGCTGACTTTTGAACTTTGTGCCTATAACAAACCGGATGGTTCTTGTCCTGGTTGTTCCGGAGAACACAATGTCCGTAGTTTCCAAAAAGTATTTGAAATATGGACTCGCCAGACCACAGAACACTTTTCCACTTTGTATCAGTCCATCTTAGATGATCTCGGGCCCAGCAAAGCCACCAGCGTTTCTGGGTGTTGTTGATAAATGGCTTACACTTTGCATAGTAGAGTTTTAATTTGTATTTAGCGACAAACTGTAGTTACTGACAGTGGTTTTCTGAAGTGTTTCTGAGCCCATGGGGTGATATAATTTCCACACTGATGTCACTTGTTGATGCAGTACCGCCTGAGGGATCGAAGGTCCGTATAATCATCGATTAAGTGCAATGATTTCTCCAGAGTCTCTGAAGCTTTTGATGATATTACGGTCTGTATATGGTGAGATCCCTAAATTATTTGCAATAGCTCGTCGAGAAATGTTGTTCTTAAACTGTTGGACAATTTGCTCATGAATTTGTTCACAAAGTGGTGACCCTCGCCCCATCCTATGCCGCCCCAGTCTTTGGGGCGGCATAGCTCGGTTGGTAGAGTGGCCGTGCCAGCAACTTGAGGGTTGCAGGTTCGATTCCCGCTTCTGCCATCCTAGTCACTGCCGTTGTGTCCTTGGGCAAGACACTTTACCCACCTGCTCCCAGTGCCACCCACACTGGTTTAAAATGTAACTTAGATATTGGGTTCACTATGTAAAGCGCTTTGAGTCACTAGAGAAAAGCGCTATATAAATATAATTCACTTCACTTCACTTGTTTGTGAATGACTGAGCATTTCATGGAAGCTGCTTTTATACCCAATCATGGCACCCACCTGTTCCCAATTAGCCTGTACATACCTGTGGGATGTTCCAAAAAAGTGTATGATGAACATTCCTCCACTTTTTCAGTCTTTTTTTGCCACCTGTGACAGCTTTTTTGAAACATGTTGCAGGCATCAAATTCCCCAAAAACTCATAGTTGCAAAAAATAACAGAGTTTTCCAGTTTGAACGTTTAGATATCTTGTCTTTGCAGTCTATTCAATTGAATATAAGTTGAACATGATTTCCCAATTAGCCTGTACACCTGTGGGATGTTCCAAATAAGTGTTTGATGAGCATTCCTCAACTTTCTCAGTCTTTTTGCCACTTGTTCCAACTTTTTTGAAACATTGCAGACATCAAAATTCCTAATGAGCTTATAGTTGCAAAAAATAACAAAGTTTAAAGGCCTACTGAAATTAGATTTTCTTATTCAAACGGGGATAGCAGGTCCATTCTATGTGTCATACTTGATCATTTCGCGATATTGCCACATTTTTGCTGAAAGGATTTAGTAGAGAACATCCACGATAAAGTTCGCAACTTTTGGTCGCTAATAAAAAAGCCTTGCCTTTACCGGAAGTAGCAGACGATGTGCGCGTGACGTCACGGGTTGTGGAGCTCCTCACATCCTCACATTGTTTACAATCATGGCCACCTGCAGCAAAAGCTATTCGGACCGAGAAAGCGACAATTTCCCCATTAATTTGAGCGAGTATGAAAGATTTATGGATGAGGAAATTTAGAGTGAAGGACTAGGAAAAAAAAAAAAAAGGCGATTGCAGTGGGAGCGATACGGACGTTATTAGACACATTTACTAGGATAATTCTGGAAAATCCCTTATCTGCCTATTGTGTTGCTAGTGTTTTAGTGAGATTAAATAGTACTTGAAAGTCAGAGGGGTGTGGCAACGGGTGTGTTGACACCAGAGTCTCTGAGGGAAGTCACGGCAGCTGCAGCAGGACGGAAGCTCTGCTGATGTCTCCGGTAAGAGGCGACTTATTACCACAATTTTCTCACCGAAAACCGCCGGTTGACATGTAGTCGGGATCCATGTTCGCTTGACCGCTCTGATCCATAGTAAAGCTTTATCTTCAGGAATTTTAAACAAGGAAACACAGTGTGTTTTTGTGGCTACAGGCTAAAACATGGGTGTCAAACTCTGGCCCGCCGTGTAATTTAATTTGGCCCTTGAGGCAATATCAAATTGACATTACAGCTGGCCCGCCGTTATTACACAGCAGCGGTGCTGCTGTAACACCTCAATTTCTCACCCTTGCCGATCCTCCCGAAGTTCAGTGACCCTCCCGAAAATCTCCCAGGGCAAGCATTCTCCCGATTTTTACCCGGACAACAATATTGAGGGCTTTTAGCATTCCCTACAACCTGTCGTCACCTCCTCTTTTCCTCCATACAAACAGCGTGCAGGCCCACTCGCATAATACATGCGGCTATTACACACACATAAGTGAATGCAAGGCATACTTGGTCAACAGCCATACAGGTCACACTGAGAGTGGCCGTATAAACAACTTTAAGACTGTTACAAATATGTGCCACACTGTGAACTCACACCAAACAAGAATGACAAACACATTTCGGGAGAAAATCTGCACTGTAACATGACATAAACACAACAGAACAAATACCCAGAACCCCTTGCATCACTAACTGTTTCGGGACGCTACAATATATTTTGATATTTTCCTCAGAGGGCTGCAAATAGAAAAGAGGCATTACATTTTTAAATTTTATATGATATGTCATTGATATTTTTTTATTATTTTTATTATTATTATTTGAAACTTGATTTTGCATGTCACTATAAAGTTATATAAGCCTTGCTTGTTCAATATTCAATGCAAAACTTGTTTGGGTCCCTATTAAAAGGTTAATTTTTTCAAACTTTGTTCAGTTTTAAATTTTGGCCCACTCTGTATTTGAGTTTGACACCCCTGGGCTAAAAGCTTTCCACCTCCATCTTATTAATTGAACAAATTGCAAAAGATTCAACAACACAGATGTCCAGAATACTGTGTAATTATGCTGATTAAAGCAGACTACTTATAGCTTGGAACGGGCTGGAGAATAATGTCCGCTACAACCGTCAAACGCATGCGTCATGACGTTTTCAACACGACTCTTGGCGGGAAATTTAAAATTGCAATTTAGTGAACTAAACTAAAAAGGCCGTATTGGCATGTGTTGCAATGTTAATATTTCATCATTGATATATAAACTATCAGACTGCGTGGTCGGTAGTAGTGGGTTTCAGTAGGCCTTTAAATATCTTGTCTTTGCAATCTATTCAATTGAATAAAGGGTGAAAATGATTTGCAAATCATTGTATTGTGTTTTTATTTAGGATTTACACAACGTGCCGACTTCACCGGTTTTGGGTTTTGTAATAATATAAACACAATAACATAGTAAAACCCCTTAAAACCCAAAACAAGTATTTCCTGATTGTACCAGCAAACAACTTATAAGACAGGGGTCGGGAACCTTTTTGGCTGAGAGAGCCGAAAAGCCAAATATTTTAAAATGTATTTCCGTAAGAGCCATCCATCCATCCATCCATCATCTTCTGCTTATCCGAGGTCGGGTCGCGGGGGCAACAGCCTAAGCAGGGAAACCCAGACTTCCCTCTCCCCAGCCACTTCGTCTAGCTCTTCCCGGGGGATCCCGAGGCGTTCCCAGGCCAGCCGGGAGACATAGTCTTCCCAACGTGTCCTGGGTCTTCCCCGTGGTCTCCTACCGGTTGGACGTGCCCTAAACACCTCCCTAGGGAGGCGTTCGGGTGGCATCCTGACCAGATGCCCGAACCACCTCATCTGGCTCCTCTCGATGTGAAGGAGCAGCGGCTTTACTTTGAGTTCCTCCCGGATGGCAGAGCTTCTCACCCTATCTCTAAGGGAGAGCCCCGCCACACGGCGGAGGAAACTCATTTCGGCCGCTTGTACCCGTGATCTTATCCTTTCGGTCATGACCCAAAGCTCATGACCATAGGTGAGGATGGGAACGTAGATCGACCGGTAAATTGAGAGCTTTGCCTTCCGGCTCAGCTCCTTCTTCACCACAACGGATCGGTACAGCGTCCGCATTACTGAAGACGCCGCACCGATCCGCCTGTCGATCTCACGATCCACTCTTCCCTCACTCGTGAACAAGACTCCTAGGTACTTGAACTCCTCCATTTGGGGCAGGGTCTCCTCCCCAACCCGGAGATGGCATTCCACCCTTTTCCGTAAGAGCCATATAATATTTTTTTTAACACTGAACACAACTGAACACATGCATTTTTAAGTAAGACCAACATTTCTAGAGTATAATAGGTCTCTTATTCTTTGTAATAACATTGTTTTCTGAAGCTAACTGTGGAGGGGGCGTGGCCTGCAGGCCTGCAGCGACAGGTGCGTAGATGGCTCACCTGGGCCTTGTTATCTAATCACCTGTCGCTCTGTTGTAAGCAGCAGCCAGGAGGAGAGATGGGGTTGGGGCTGGAAATACAATTGCTGGAAAACAAGTGAGAGACTTATTGAAAAATAAAACAATATTGCAACCCTGAAAAAGGCTCTCATGTCGGTGCTTGGGGGGTCTGAAGAACCCCCAGGAGGGCAAGCCCCACACTAACCAATAATAACTAAATAACTTCTTACCATTAACGCAACTTCTTGAACGGATGGATGGATTAAAAATGCATGAGAATGTTTTATATTTTGAACATTATTTTTAACACTGTGATGACAAGTGAAATTATTCATTACTTATCGTTTTAAGCAACATCAGCTCAGATTTATCCGAGAGCCAGATGCAGTCATCAAAAGAGCCACATCTGGCTCCCGAGCCATAGGTTCCCTACCCCTGTTATAAGACATAAAAACTCTTCACACATCTTGGTCCAAACTCAACTTTGTTTTGTGTTAAACGCAGTTATGGCCTGAGGATAAAAAAAACTATGTTTTTACTTCTGTTTGATTTGATTTTGGGTTGCCTGTATCTTGTTTAAAGAGGGTGTGATGGCTCCCAAGATGGGAATGCGCCGTGCTTTAATGGAGCACTCTGATTGAACAGTTCATCCAGCAGGGAGTGGAGAAAGCAGCCGACAATTTTCTGGGCGGTGGTGATGACCCTCTGGAGCGCCCTCTTCTCGGCCGCTGTGCAGCTGTCGCACACACACACACACACACACACACACACACACACACACACACACACACACACACACACACGCCATAGATCAGCCCGACAGAGACGTGTGGCCGATGAGGCAGAGCACATCACATAAATGTGTCCATTGATCTGCAGTATGAATACATTTTCTGTATGATTGTAGCTATCTTAAAAATGTTCTTAAGTAAAAAAAAATGCTAAATTAGCACATTTCCTTGATCAAATACTTGGCAGAAACTTGAGATGAGGCTGCAAGAGCCGAGCCTACCCTTGATTGCACAATATCTAATTAACTGGGTTGGATGTTATGTGGCTCTTTGTTTTAGCCTGTTGCTATTACTACGTTTGCAGAAACATCTACTGTACACTAAAGTAGTGGTCCCCAACCACTGGGCCGTGGCCCGATTGGTACCGGGCCGCAGAATAATTTTTTATTCTTTTTTATTAATGTTTTTTTTTTAATTATTAAATCAACATAAAAACACAATATACACTTACAATTAGTGCACCAACCACAAAAACCTCCCTTTTTCATGACAAAGAAGAAAAAAAGAAAAAAAGAACCCCTGTCTATGTTTTAGTTTTTTCCTCTGAATTTGTCTGTTTCCTCTGTGTTTAGTATTTCCTGTCCTTAGTTCCTGTCAATTGCTCTTATTTTGTCAGCTTCCTGTCTTGTTCCCTGAGTGCTGTGTTTCCCGTCAGCTACGGCTGATTGGCACCTGGCCACACCCGTTGCCAATCAGCCCGCTCCTATTTGTACCAGCTTTGTCTTGTGTGTGTCAGTTGCTGGATCATTGTATTGTCGTTGCCTCATGTCACTCTTGTGTCTTTGCTACCCGTCGTGTCTGGCATCATTTCAGCTATTACCTGTCGTGCTACATCTTGCCCTGGTCGTCGTAGCGGTAAGCTGTTTTTGTTAGCCATTAGCTATTTTCCAGTTTTTCTGTTTGTTATCCTCTAGCTTCCATGCTAATGTTCCTTTTTGTTTTTCTAGCTCCCAGTGCTAGCTCTCTTAGTTTGTTATTCCGCCCACGTGCGTGTTTTTTGTTTGTTCTTGTGTAGTTTTAATTATAAATGAATAAATGATAAATGGGTTGTACTTGTATAGCGCTTTTCTACCTTCAAGGTATTCAAAGCGCTTTGACACTACTTCAGCATTTACCCATTCACACACTGATGGAGGGAGCTGCCATGCAAGGCGCCAACCAGCACCCATCAGGAGCAAAGGTGAAGTGTCTTGCTCAGGACACAACGGACGTGACGAGGTTGGTACTAGGTGGGAATTGAACCAGGGACGCTCGAGTTGCGCACGGCCACTCTCCCCACTGCGCCACGCTATGCCGAAATCAGGTTTTCATATACCATGCCTGCGTCCATCTCTGCATCTTGGGGTTCATCACCAAATAACTCTGACAGTGATATTTTTCAATAAGTCTCTCAGTTGCTTTCCAGCAACTGTCTTTTTCTCTTTTGTCCTCGCTCGTGCTTTGGCTCCAGCTCCAACCCTGTCTCTCCTCCTGGCTGCTGCTTACAACAGAGGGACAGGTGATTAAATAACAAGGCCCAGGTGGGCCATCTACGCACCTGTCGCTGATTTCGAGGCTGATCCTGGCAACACCCCACTTCGCTGCAGGCCCGCAGCCCACGCCCCCTCCACAGTCGGCTTCATAATAACAATGTTATTACAAAGAATAAGAGACCTATTATACTCTAGAAATGTTGGTCTTACTTAAAAATTCACACGTTTGGTTGTGTTCAGTGTTAAAAAATATATTATATGGCTCTTACGTAAATACATTTTAAAATATTTGGCTTCTTGGCTCTCTCTGCCAAAAAGGTTCCTGACCCCTGCTCTAGTGTAAACTCATACAATGAAAATATCCCCCCCAAACCCCCCTCTGTCAACAGCCATCATTACACTGAGATTAATATCCGACCCAGGCACCCCTAATAAAAAACAGGTTGTTATGATCCGCTGCTCGGATCATATTATGATTAGATTTTTGAGTCTTTTGTGTTTTCTGTTGGTTTTGGACTCCTTCGGTTCCTGTTTGTGCACCTCTACGTTGGTTACCGTAGTGACTTATCATTTTCACCTGTTTTGTGATTACTATCATTATTTAAGCATGCCTTCTCCCGTCAGTCCGTCTGGCTTCCTAGTTTGTTTTCATACAACAAGTAACAACTTCTGTTTTCCTGCTCGCTACCTGCTAGCTTCCACGCTAGGCCTTTTTGTTTTTGCTAGCTTCCATGCTAAGCTCCTTTTTTTTCTAGCTCTCACGCTAGCCCCCTTAGCTTTTTGCCTTCCGTGCTATGAGCACGCTTTTGTTTGTTTCCCGCCGGATTTATTGCCGAAATAAATCATTTCCTACCTTCACGCTGTGTCCGAGGCTTGTCTGCATTCCTGGGAGAACAAAACCCGGACTACGATGCGACCAGGTCGTTACAAAGGAACACTTTTCTTCTTGTCATGTGTGGCGTCCTTCAATTTTAAAGTCGGTTAGTACGAAAAAAAAAGTCTAAACGTTTGTGCGCTGCTTAAATACATGACCAGTCGGCATAACTGCGAGTGCGATGGCTATCAATCACTCGGTTGGCCTTGTGTCTTGAATTCATCAGTACCGACCCTGACCTAACCTGTGTGACACAAAAGGTTGTGCGTCCAGTCTGTAGCAAAGAGGATTGAGTAGGAGGCTGGACGACAACAATCAAAAGTCAACCGGCAGACAGTTGACCTAGACAACCCAACCCTGACTTCAGCGTAACACCATTCCTGTACTTCAATAGGTATTTCAGTCCCGGAACCATCCATCACATTATCGAGTAAAACGTAACATCACATTCAAACCCGTTGAACGATTTACAAGGGAATTTCGGAGTTGTTCCGTTGACATCGGACTGGGTCGAGTCGCAAACCTCCTAAGCCGTGGTTCCAGCTCATTAGAAGCCGTTTCCGCTCGAATGACACAATCTGTTCCGGGACCCCATCACCCATAGACTCATACTTCACAACCTGAGTGCTTTCCAGCTTCCATAATTCCACCTTCAGGATTGGGCAACACACTTGGGGAATGATCCGTAACTAATGATGCAAAAACATCACAATTTTGTTGCTCACTCTAACGATAATACGATAGGGCAATTATGTGATCATTGCAGTAGTTTACTGAAGGAAAATCATTTCCGTGAAAGTGAGGAATGAACACTTTTAAAAACACATTACCGTATTTCTGGGATTTTAAGTCGCTCCGGAGTATAAATCGCACCAACCGAAAATGCATGAAAATGAAGGAATAAAAACAATTTTTTGGACTATAAATCGCAGATTTTTTTCCATAGTTTCATATACTCCGTAGCGACTTATGTGTGAAATTATTAACACATTACCGTAAAATATCAAATAATATTATTTATGTCATTCGCAGAAGAGACGTAGAAAATGTCGGAAATCTTCACATACATGTCAACCAATAAGAATTCGACGGGGGAGGGTCATGGCAGAAGTGCATTGTGGGTAACGGGATGCTAACTGCAATATGCTGTATGCTACTGCCGTAGCTATTAAAATGGATAATTTCATCGTTGGCGGTCACTTATAAAAACTTAGAAGGGCTGAACAAAAATGGCACCGAAAAGAAAATCATGTACTGCAGATTACACAATATCAAACAATATTATTTATCTCATTCGCGGAAGAGACGAAGAAAATGTCAGCAATCGTCACACACACGTCAACCAATACGAATTCGGCGGGTTAGGGTCATAGCAGAAGTAAATTGTGGGTAATAGGATGCTAACCGCAATATGCTATATGCTACTGCCATAGCTATTAAAACGGATCATTTCATCGTTGGCGGTAACTTATAAAAACTTAGAAGGGCTGAACAAAAATGGAACCGAAAAGAAAATCATGTACTGCAGATTACACAATATCAAACAATATTATTTATCTCATTCGCGGAAGAGACGAAGAAAATGTCAGCAATCGTCACACACACGTCAACCAATAAGAATTCGGCGGGGGAGGGTCATGGCAGAAGTGCATTGTGGGTAATGGGATGCTAACTGCTATATGCTACTGCCGTAGCTATTAAAATGGATAATTTCATCGTTGGCGGTCACTTATAAAAACTTAGAAGGGCTGAACACCGAAAAGAAAATCATGTACTGCAGATTACGCAATATCAAACAATATTATTTATCTCATTCGCGGAAGAGACAAAGAAAATGTCGGAAATCGTCACATACATGTCAACCAATAAGAATTAACGGGGGAGGGTCATGGCAGAAGTGCATTGTGGGTAATGGGATGCTAACTGCTATATGCTACTGCCGTAGCTATTAAAACGGATCATTTCATCGTTGGCGGTAACTTATAAAAACTTAGAAGGGCTGCACAAAAATGGGACCGAAAAGAAAATCATGTACTGCAGATTACACAATATCAAACAATATTACTCATCTCATTCGCGGAAGAGACGTAGAAAATGTCGGAAATCGTCACACACACGTCAACCAAAAAGAATTCGGCAGGTTAGGGTCATGGCAGAAGTGCATTGTGGGTAATGGGATGCTAACTGCAATATGCTGTATGCTACTGCCGTAGCTATTAAAATGGATCATTTCATCGTTGGCGGTAACTTATAAAAATTGAGAAGGGCTGAACTAAAATGGCAAAGAAAAGGAAATCAAGTACTGCAGATTACAAGCTGGACGTAGTGAAATATGCAGCAGAAAAGGACAAGAGGAAGCGGCGCATACCTTTGGATTTGGCAGAGTTGTTTAGAAGCGACATCGAGGAAGAAGATTTTACCGGATTTATTGATTAGGAGTGACAGATTGTTTGGTAAACTTATATCCTTTTTTATATGTTATTGTTATTTGAATGACTCTTACCATAATATGTTATGTTAACATAGCAGGCACCTTCTCAGTTGGTTTCTTATGCCTCATATAATGTACACTTATTCAGACTGTTGTTCACTATTCTTTATTTATTTTAAATTGCCTTTCAAATGTCTATTCTTGGTGTTGGATCTTATCAGATAAATTTCCCTCGAAAATGCGACTTATACTCAAGTGCGACGTATATATGTTTTTGTCCTTCTTTATTATGCATTTTCGCCCGGTGCGACGTATACTCCGGAGCGATTTATAATCCGAAAAACACGGTAAGTCGCATTTTGACTTGTTCAGTGTGTACCCCGCCTGCCGCCCTATTGTAGTTGAGACAGGTTCAAGCGCCCACCGGGGTTTTCCAAGTAAGTTTTGTTTATTCATGCCACAGTTAGTGAGTTTTTGTTTCTTGTTCATAGTTCTGTCTTTCGCCTCGTGTGCCATTTTGTTTTCACCTATTTTAATGGTGAATAATTATATATATGTTCCTACCTTCACGTCTGGTTCTGAATCGTCCGTTTGCATCCTGGGAGAACAAGCTGGGTCCCCCCTTGTCTTGATAAAAACCTCCTTTTAATGACATTTACATTAGGTTAAAAAGTCACCAGGGCAGCACGGTGGAAGAGGGATTAGTGCGTCTGCCTCACAATATGGAGGTCCTGGGTTCGCTCCTGAGCTCGGGATCTTTCTGTGTGGAGTTTGCATGTTCTCCCCGTGACTGCGTGGGTTCCCTCCGAGTACTCCGGCTGGGTATAGGTTGATTGGCAACACTAAATTGGCCCTAGGGTGTGAATGTGAGTTTGAATGTTGTCCGTCTATCTGTGTTAGCCCTGCGATGAGGTGGCGACTTGTCCAGGGTGTACGACACCTTCCGCCCGATTGTAGCTGAGATAGGCTCCAGCGCCTCGTGTCCCTTTTTGTTTGTACCTATTTTAATGATGAATAATTAGATGTGTTCCTACCTTCACGCCTGGTCCTGAATAGTCCGTTTGCATCCCGGGAGAACAAACCCCGCAGAAAGCTGGGTCCCCCCTTGCCTCGATAAAAACCTCCTTTTAATGACATTTACATCAGGTTAAAAAGTCACCAGGGCAGCACGGTGGAAGAGGGATTAGTGCGTCTGCCTCACAATATGGAGGTCCTGGGTTCAAATCCAGGCTTGGGATCTTTCTGTGTGGAGTTTGCATGTTCTCCCCGTAACTGCGTGGGTTCCCTCCGAGTACTCAGGCTTTCTCCCACCTCCAAAGACATGCACCCTGGGTGTAGGTTGATTGGCAACACTAAATTGGCCCTAGTGTGTGAATGTGAGTGTGAATGTTGTCCGTCTATCTGTGTTAGCCCTGCGATGAGGTGGCGACTTGTCCAGGGTGTACGACGCCTTCCGCCCGATTGTAGCTGAGATAGGCTCCAGCGCCTCGTGTCCCTTTTTGTTTGTACCTATTTTAATGATGAATAATTAGATGTGTTCCTACCTTCACGCCTGGTTCGGAATAGTCTGTTTGCATCCTGGGAGAACAAACCCCGCAGCAAGCTGGGTCCCCCCTTGTCTTGATAAAAAACTCCTTTTAATGACATTTACATCAGGTTAAAAAGTCACCAGGGCAGCACGGTGGAAGAGGGATTAGTGCGTCTGCCTCACAATATGGAGGTCCTGGGTTTGCTCCTGAGCTCGGGATCTTTCTGTGTGGAGTTTGCATGTTCTCCCCGTGACTGCGTGGGTTCTCTCCGAGTATTCCGGCTTCCTCCCACCTCCAAAGACATGCACCCTGGGTATAGGTTGATTGGCAACACTAAATTGGCCCTAGTGTGTGAATGTGAGTGTGAATGTTGTCCGTCTATCTGTGTTGGCCCTGCGATGAGGTGGGGACTTGTCCAGGGTGTACGACGCCTTCCGCCCGATTGTAGCTGAGATAGGCTCCAGCGCCTCGTGTCCCTTTTTGTTTGTACCTATTTTAATGATGAATAATTAGATGTGTTCCTACCTTCACGCCTGGTTCGGAATAGTCCGTTTGCATCCTGGGAGAACAAACCCCACAGCAAGCTGCGTCCCGCCTTGTCTTGATAAAAAACTCCTTTTAATGACATTTACATCAGGTTAAAAAGTCACCAGGGCAGCACGGTGGAAGAGGGATTAGTGCGTCTGCCTCACAGTATGGAGGTCCTGGGTTCAAATCCAGGCTCGGGATCTTTCTGTGTGGAGTTTGCATGTTCTCCCCGTGAATGCGTGGGTTCCCTCCAAGTACTCCGGCTTCCTCCCACCTCCAAAGACATGCACCCTGGGTATAGGTTGATTGGCAACACTAAATTGGCCCTAGTGTGTGAATGTGAGTGTGAATGTTGTCCGTCTATCTGTGTTAGCCCTGCGATGAGGTGGCGACTTGTCCAGGGTGTACGACGCATTCCGCCCTATTGTAGCTGAGATAGGCTCCAGCGGCTCGTGTCCCTTTTTGTTTGTACCTATTTTAATGACGAATAATTAGATAGGTTCCTACCTTCACGCCTGGTTCGGAATAGTCCGTTTGCATCCTGGGAGAACAAGACCTCCTTTAATTGATATTTACATTGGTTAAAAAGTCACCACTGGTTTTATTACTGGACATTGAACATTAATATCTGATGTTGGTGTGTCAATGCTGCTAATGACGTGACGAATGATGACGCATACCACTTTCTTGGTGGAAGTCTGAGCTCGGTTTTCATGCATGTGGGCAGCAATGTCTCTTTCCACACACACGGTGGCATCACAAGTCCACATTTCCTGTCCAAGTCAGCAGTGACCTGCAATGTTTTTGTCCCTGCTTCTCTCATCCCAGCCTGCACTGCCAGGGAAATAGGTGAGCTGACTATCTATTTTTTATTTATTTTTTTTACATTTTAATGAGAGTCCGGTGGATTTGTGCCATGTGGTGGTTATTATGTACTATTTACAACTCTTGCATTTGCAATACACTTGCCTCTCCCAGGTCATCAACCCGAGCCGTAAAATGCACTCATTAAGTCTGTCATTCGGCGTGCGAGGACTGTCGCAGCAAAATGGTTTCTAAGCTGCGGCAGCTGGTCAAAATCCTGCTGGGAAAATGAGACTTCAGACCAATTTATGGCCATCATCATATCTTGCGAGGTCACCGCGGCAGCCCTTCAGCACGCACCCACAGATGTGAAACATACGTACGGAATGATTGACTATCCCGGCGGTGCAACCACTTCTGACCGTCCTTTGTAATAAAATTGTGCATGAATAGGATATGCCCCACGTCGCATTGACACTATTCTTCAATTTTGCATTCAAAGTGAGCCGCATAAATAACACCGACATGTGTAAGGAATATTTGTCACAAAGCAACCTTTACATCTCTTCCTGCACGTGTCCGACTTGATTAGGCATTGATTTCTGTTAATCAAGACCACCGGCGAAGGAAGCTGTGGCGTGCCCCCCGAATTCCCGCATCTCTTATCGGAAATGCCGGTGCGAGTATGCGAATTATTTGCAAAATGCCCGTGCAATTTGGTCGATAAAAAAGTGTTCATTTTCTATTCCCTCAGCTGGAGAGCAAAACAAATGTGTGAATGTTGTCCGTCTATCTGTATTAACCCTGGGATGAGGTGGCGACTTGTCCAGGGTGTACGCCGCCTTCCGCCCGATTGTACAAACCCCGTTTCCGTATGAGTTGGGAAATTGTGTTAGAAGGTAAATATAAACGGAATGCAATAATTTGCAAATCATTTTCAACCCATATTCAGTTGAATATGCTACAAAGACAACATATTTGATGTTCAAACTGATAAACATTTTTTTTTTGCAAATAATCATTAACTTTAGAATTTGATGCCAGCAACATGTGACAAAGAAGTTGGGAAAGGTGGCAATAAATACTGATAAAGTTGAAGAATGCTCATCAAACACTTATATGTAACATCCCACAGGTGTGCAGGCTAATTGGGAACAGGTGGGTGCCATGATTGGGTGTAAAAACAACTTCCCAAAAAATGCTCAGTCTTTCACAAGAAAGGATGGGGCGAGGTACACCCCTTTGTCCACAACTGCGTGAGCAAATAGTCAAACAGTTTAAGAAAAATGTTTCTCAAAGTGCAATTGCAAAAAATTTAGGGATTTTAACATCTATGGTTCAGAGAATCTGAAGAAATCACTCCAAGTAAGCGGCATGCGGCACTGTATCAAAAACCGACATCAATCTCTAAAGAATATCACCACATGGGCTCAGGAACACTTCAGAAAACCACTGTCACTAAATTCAGTTTGTCGCCATATCTGTAAGTGCAAGTTAAGGCTCTACTATGCAAAGCGAAAGCCATTCATCAACAACATCCAGAAACGCTGCCGGCTTCTCTGGGCCAGAGATCATCTAAGATGGACTGATGCAAAGTGGAAAAGTGTTCTGTGGTCTGACGAGTCAACATTTCAAATTGTTTTTGGAAATATTCGACATCGTGTCATTCATACTAGAGGGGAAGCGAACCATCCAGACTGTTATCGACGCAAAGTTGAAAAGCCGGCATCTGTGATGGTATGGGGGTGCATTAGTGCCCAAGGCATGGGTAACTTACACATCTGTGAAGGCACCATTAATGTTGAAAGGTACATACAGGTTTTGGAACAACATATGCTGCCATCTAAGCGCCGTTTTTTTCATGGACGCTCCTGCTTATTTCAGCAAGACAATGCCAAGCAAAATTCAGCACGTGTTACAACAGCGTGGCTTCGTAAAAAAAGAGTGCGGGTACTTTCCTGGCCCGCCTATAGTCCAGACCTGTCTTCCATCGAAAATGTGTGGCGCATTATGAAACGTAAAATGCGACAGCAGAGACCCCGGACTGTTGAACGACTGAAGCTCTACATAAAACAAGAATGGGAAAAAACTCCACTTTCAAAGCTTCAACAATTAGTTTCCTCAGTTCCCAAACGTTTATTGAGTGTTGTTGAAAGAAAAGGTGATGTAACACAGTGGTGAACATGCCCTTTCCCAACTACTTTGGCACGTGTTGCAGCCATGAAATTCTAAGTTAATTATTATTTGCGGAAAAAAAAAATACAATTTATGAGTTTGAACATCAAATATCTTGTCCTTGTAGTGTATTCAATAGAATATGGGCTGGAAAGGATTTGCAAATCATTGTATTCTGTTTATATTTACATCTAACACAATTTCCCAACTCATATGGAAACTTTGTTTGTATATATATATATATATATATAATAAATTATTGTACATACTGCATCCTGGTGTCTGTTGCCGTCATCTCCCCTCTGCAAAGTATAACAGAATCAGTGATGAGGGGAAAAAAAAAAGCAAAAGTGCTAATGGGTTTTTGAAATTATTGTGCCGCGTGTGCACTTAAACATTAAATGTTATTGTAAACGTGCCCGTTACTACATGACATTTATACTTACATCATGTACATAAAACCCTAATGGAGATGTTTGGATGTTTATTTTTATTTTTATGGGCTTTACAGGCAGAATTGAATGGCTCCCATAGGCTCCATTGTAAGCAGACTTTTGATTAAATGTATTTATTATTTAGAATGCATAAAAAAAATGACTTTCATAATGGTTGTGAACGATGGGCAAAAATTCCCCAAAAAAGTGCAGTTCCCTTTTAAGTTGCAATGAAATATTTGAGTTTCCTGCATCACATTGGCGTTGCAAATGTCCCATGTGAACACGTAAGACCTGACCGAAACATCTGAGGCCTCATGGAAGCACAAAAACCTTTTTTCCACAACAAAGTTAAAATGTATCAAGAATGAATTGAATGTCGAAATGAGCTTTGCCTCAAGCCACGTATTCTTTGGCAACACAGAGGTGGTCATTCGGGCTTTGCCAACATTTGATTTGAACAATTTAAGAGCCGCAGGGACACACAATTAATATTATCGCCGATGCATCAATTGCTTCATATTTATATTAATATTTGTGAGTTTGCCAATTAATTCATTAAGGCAATCATTTTGCCACCTCATGCTGTCACAATGTGTTCCTTGGCCACCTTGGCCAGTCAGGTGTAGGTTGCAGCTGCCGCTGATTGGAACCAAAAATGTTGGAGGAATGACACGACTTTGTGTCACCTGGCTGCTACTGCAAGTAGTTCTCCTGTGTTGTAATAATAAATTGAGTAATCAGACAAGAGTCAACGTCTTGTGTATCCTTTTTGATGTGCTGGCAAGTTGAAATGTAAAAAAAAGCAAACCAAAAACTACATAATTTTCACACGGAACTCCAGGAGTTGGCAACCCAAAACATTGAAAGAGCCATATTGGACCAAAAGGGAAAAAAAATCTGTTTGGAGCCGCAAAAAATTAAAAGCCATATATAGGTCAAATTATGAAGGCAACACATGACGTAAGTGTCTATATTAGCTATAATAGCCTACTATCAAAATGACTGTCGCCGACTGAAACAAATCTTCGTTGACAGAAATGTTGAAATGTAACATTTATTTTACACATTTTTACAACATTAGAAAACATTGGTAAAATAGAGGCTACTCAGGTGAGATGACTCCTGGAAATTACATTTTAAATTAAAGAAGGAAATCATCCAAAAATATGACATGGCGAAGAAATTTGAGTGTAACATGGATAGTCTGCACCTTAGTAAAGCAGTATGAGTCTTATGAATTGATTAACGTGGACCCCGACTTAAACAAGTTGAAAAACTTATTCGGGTGTTACCATTTAGTGGCCAATTGTACGGAATATGTACTGAACTGTGCAATCTACTAATAAAAGTATCAATCAATCAATCAATAATGCCAGTCAAGAATGTTACAATGTTGAAATGTAACATTTATTTTACACATTTTTACAACATTAGAAAACATTGGTAAAATAGAGGCTACTCAGGTGAGATGACTCCTGGAAATTACATTTTAAATTAAAGAAGGAAATCATCCAAAAATATGACAGGGCGAAGAAATTTGAGTGTAACATTGATAGTCTGCACCTTAGTAAAGCAGTATGAGTCTTATGAATTGATTAACGTGGACCCCGACTTAAACAAGTTGAAAAACTTATTCGGGTGTTACCATTTAGTGGTCAATTGTACGGAATATGTACTGAACTGTGCAATCTACTAATAAAAGTATCAATCAATCAATCAATTATGCCAGTCAAGAATGTGAAAATAATATCGAAATGGAGGACATTTAGCTGTTAAATTATGGGGTAGCTGCTGATGGTGTGTTTGACAGAGAAGCAGCCGGAGGGAGATATCGTAGCAGTTCACTCTTCAAAGTAAAGGATGTACATTATAATTACATTACGTGATAACAATAATTTTTATTTTGAATGTGAAGGACAGTGATGAGAATAAGAGATTATTGATATTTATTTAAAATAAAGTAGGAAATCATCCCCCCCAAAAAATGTTGTGGCGAAGAAATTTGAGTGTCTGCACCTTAAAAAAACAGCAGTATGTGTCTTACGCTAGCCAAGAATGTTAAAATGATATGGATAATATGGATGAAATGGACAACATTAAGCCATTAAAATATGGAAAAGCTGCTGATGGTGTGTTTGACGGAGAAGCAGCTGGAGGGAGATATCGTAGCAGTCCACTCTTCAAAGTAAATGATGTACATTATAATTACATTACGTGATAAAAACAATTTTTATTTTGAATGTGAAGGACAGTGATGAGAATAAGAGATTATTGATATTTATTTAAAATAAAGTAGGAAATCATCCCCCCCAAAAAATGTCGTGGCGAAGAAATTTGAGTGTCTGCACCTTAAAAAAAAGCAGTATGTGTCTTACGCTAGCCAAGAATGTTAAAATGATATGGAGAATATGGATGAAATGGACAACATTAAGCCATTAAAATATGGAAAAGCTGCTGATGGTGTGTTTGACGGAGAAGCAGCTGGAGGGAGATATCGTAGAAGTCCACTCTTCAAAGTAAATGATGTACATTATACTTACATTACGTAATAAAAACAATTTTCATTTTGAATGTGAAGGACAGTGATGAGAATAAGAGATTATTGATATTTATTTAAAATAAAGTAGGAAATCATCCCCAAAAAAATGTTGTGGCGAAGAAATTTGAGTGTCTGCACCTTAAAAAAAAGCAGTTTGTGTCTTACGCTAGCCAAGAATGTTAAAATGAAATGGAGAACATGGATCATATGGATGAAATGGACAACATTAAGCCATTAAAATATGGAAAAGCTGCTGATGGTGTGTTTGACAGAGAAGCAGCTGGAGGGAGATATCGTAGAAGTCCACTCTTCAAAGTAAATGATGTACATTATAATTACATTACGTGATAAAAACAATTTTCATTTTGAATGTGAAGGACAGTGATGACAATAAGAGATTATTGATATTTATTTAAAATAAAGTAGGAAATCATCCCCCAAAAAAATGTCGTGGCGAAGAAATTCGAGTGTCTGCACTTTAAAAAAAAGCAGTATGTGTCTTACGCTAGCCAAGAATGTTAAAATGATATGGAGAACATTGGTAATATGGATGAAATGGAGAACATTAAGCCATTAAAATATGGAAAAGCTGCTGATGGTGTGTTTGACGGAGAAGCAGCTGGGGGGAGATATCGTAGCAGTTCACTCTTCAAGGTAAATGATGTACATTATAATTACATTACGTGATAAAAACAATTTTCATTTTGAATGTGAAGGACAGTGATGAGAATAAGAGATTATTGATATTTATGTAAATAAAGTAGGAAATCATCTCCCCAAAAAAATGCCGTGGCGAAGAAATTTGAGTGTCTGCACCTTAAAAAAAAGCAGTATGTGTCTTACGCTAGCCAAGAATGTTAAAATGATATGGATAATATGGATGAAATGGACAACATTAAGCCATTAAAATATGGAAAAGCTGCTGATGGTGTGTTTGACGGAGAAGCAGCTGGGGGGAGATATCGTAGCAGTTCAATCTTGATGTACATTTTTATTACATTATGTCATAAAAACATTGTTTAGTTGGAAATCCACTTAACTCTTAATAGATTAAGCCCCAGGTCTTTTTTGCTATCATTAACTTATAGCTAGAGATTGATATAGTTTTGTATAAAAAGAATTAGAATGAAAAAAAATTAATGTGAAGGACAGTGATGAGAATAACAGATTATTGATATTTATTTAAAATAAAGTAGGAAATCATCCCCCCAAAAAATGTTGTGGCGAAGAAATTTGAGTGTCCATCCATCCATCCATTTTCTACCGCTTATTCCCTTTTTTGGGGTCGCGGGGGGCGCTGGCGCCTATCTCAGCTACAATCGGGCGGAAGGCGGGGTACACCCTGGACAAGTCGCCACCTCTGCACCTTAAAAAAAAGAAGTATGTGTCTTACGCTAGCCAAGAATGTTAAAATAATACGGAGAATATGGATAATATGGATGAAATCGACAACATTTGTCAGAGTTATTTGTTGTCGAACCCCAAGATGCAGAGAAGGAAGCAGGCATTGAATGTGAAAACATGATTTAATTAAATACTAAGACAAAAACAAAACCAAAAGGGTAAAAACACAAAGCGCGCACGAGGCAGTTAATCAAACAAAAGGAGCTAGCCTGGGAGCTAGAAAATAACAAACAGGAACTTAGCGTGGAAGCTAGCGGGTAGTGAACAGGCAAACAGAAGTCGTACTTGTATAATGAAAAATAAAACGGAAGCAGGGAACAAAAAACAGTAAGCTACAAACATCAGCTGAATATAGCTTACCGCTACGCTGCAAAGAGACAAGGTACGACACGACAGGAGCGATAGCAGATCACAAGAGCGACTAGATATGACATCGACAAGACAATACAATGATCCAGCACTGACTGGAGGAACAAAGCAGGTAAAATAGGAGCTGGCCGATTGACATCAGGCGCAGCTGGGTAAAAACAGGACACAGGGAGACAAACAGGAAGCTGAAACAAAATAAGAGCACTAGACAGGAACTAAGGACAGGAAATACTAAACACACAGCGGAGAAACTAAAACACTAACAAACTGTCAGTGGCAACTCTGACAACATTAAGACATTAAAATATGGAAAAGCTGCTGATGGTGTGTTTGACGGAGAAGCAGGTGGAGGGAGGTACCGTACTGTAGACGTACAATCTTCAAGGTAAGTAATGTACATTATTATCACATTACGTCATAAAACCAATTTTTAGTAGGAAATCCACTTAACTCTTAATAGATGAGGCCCCAGGTCTTCCTCGCGAGCAATAACTCTTAGCGAGAGATTGATAAAACTTTGTTTAAAAATCACTGGAATGAAAAAAGTGAATGTGAAGGACAGTGATGAGAATAAGAGATAGTTTATATATCAATGATGAAATATTAACATTGCAACACATGCCAATACGGCCTTTTTAGTTTACTAAATTACAATTTTAAATTTACCGCGGAGTTTCTTGTTGAAAACGTCGCGGAATGATGACGCGTGTTTGTGAAGTAACCGGTTGTAGCGGCTAAAAGTCGTCTCTTTTCATCGCATGATTACACAGTAATTTGGACATCTGTGTTGCTGAATCTTTTGCAATTTGTTCAATCAATAATGGAGACGTCAAAGAAGAAAGATGTAGGTGGGAAGCGGTGTATTGCAGCTGCCTTTAGCACCGAAACACAGCCGGTGTTTCTTTTTTGTGAAGCTTTAACACAGAGTGGTCAAGTTAACATGTTTCTCTACGTCAACCAGCAAGGTTTTGGATGGGAAAATTGTGATATTAGGTTAGGGTTGGGGTTAGGAAAAGGGTTGGGTAAGGGTTGGGGTTAGGGTTATTTTTATATTTATATTATAGCTCAGTTGGTAGAGTGGCCGTGCCAGCAACTTTAGGGTTGCAGGTTCGATTCCCGCTTCTGTCATCCTAGTTACTGCCGTTGTGTCCTTGGGCAAGCCACTTTACCCACCTGCTCCCAGTGCCACCCACACTGCTTTAAATGTAACTTAGACATTGGGTTTCACTATGTAAAGTGCTTTGAGTCACTAGAGAAAAGCGCTATAAAAGAAAAATTAAAAAAAATTCACAAAATTCATATTAAGTCAGCTCTTACCGGAGACTTCAGTGGATTTTGCGACTTCCTCCTGCAGCTGTCAAAAAGGCAGCTGTGATCTTGGCTCCTCCATTGGCTTCTCTGAGAGACACTGGCATTCACCGCAGCCATCCGACTTTCAGGTATGTGTTAAGGTTTCAAAAAAATTGAATCCAATTGCGGATCAGTAAAAAGTATTTTTAATAACAAAAAATCACTGGAGAAAATAATTTAAGAGTAACAAAAGTCAGCCCCAGGAAGACGGGGTCAAAAAGTCTGTTCAGCATCTGAGGAAATACAAAAACAGGGTTCCAAAAAGGTTTCAGGGCAAAGGTCAGAATGATAAAGTTCATGTTAAAATGTACCTTAGGCAACGAACGAACTGGCACTGGCTGGGTGGAGATCAAGGGTTTAAGTCAGGTCGTTGATTAGGTGCAGGTGGGCTTGGATGGCTGGCAGCACACCTGCAACTGACGACCAGGGAGAGACTTGCAGACAAGAGGAAAAAAAAAAAAAAAGGCAGGAGAACTGCCCTCATGACAGTATGACTTTGCAATCTCACTAAAACACAATTAAAACAATAAGCAGATAAAGGATATTCCAAAATTATCTTAGTAAACTTGTCTGATTACATATGAAACACTCACACTGCCGCCGACTGGAGCCGTCGCCTTTTCTTTTCTTTTTTTTTTTTTTTTTTAGTTCCTCACTCTAACTTTCCTCATCCACAAATCTTTTATCCTCGCTCAAGTTAATGGGGAAATTGTCGCTTTCTCGGTCCGAATAGCTCTTGCTGCTGGAGGCTATGATTATAAACAATGTGAGGATGTGAAGAGCCCTACAACCCGTGACGTCACGCGCACATTGTCTGCTACTTCCGGTACAGGCAAGGCTTTTTTATTAGCGACCAAAAATTGCGAACTTTATCGTCGATGTTCTGTACTAAATCCTTTCAGCAAAAATATGGCAATATCGCGACATGATCAAGTATGACACATAGAATGGACCTGCTATCCCTGTTTAAATAAGAAAATCTCATTTCAGTAGGCCTTTTAAAAAAGTAGGAAATCATCCAAAAAAAATGACATGGCGAAGAAATTTGAGTGTCTGCACCTTAAAAAAAGCAGTATGAGTCTTACGCCAGCCCAGAATGTTAAACGTAAATATAAAAATGGAGAACATTTAGCTATTAACATATGGAGAAGCTGCTGATGGTGTGTTTGACAGAGAAGCAGCTGTAGGGATATATCGTAGACATCCGCTCTTCAAAGTAAATGATGTACATTATTATTACAATACTTTATAAAACCACTGTCCTTCTTTGGAGTACTTTCTATGGAATAGCACAATATTTCGCAGTTGAAGCAAGTTTTTTTTAGATGTTTGAATTGTGCATTTATGGGGGGGGCAAGCGTCAATTAAATTGATTTCAATTTCCTTCAATGACTGATGTTGATTTGAGTTAAAAACTCCGTCACATAACCGATTAAGCTCGTAAGTTGACCTGCGACCGCATGCAAATACAATTACGCCGTGGCTTCCTTTCTGCCCCCGAAACCTCAAAATTGACACGTTGAAAAAAAAAAACACTTGGAATATCCATGAATTATTAACGTCTTTATCACATTTTCTGTATCGCGCTGGTCAGTGTGCCCTGTGATTACATTAGATTCATCCTGCTGATGCTGCAAGAGAAAATCTGATTTTTCAGGCTGCCAGAGCGGGCGGTAAATCACGGCCCGAACAGCCACAAACAGTCGAGCCCAACGGTGTCAAAGACGCCCCCCAACCCCCCAAAAAATGGCGGAGGAGGATGGTAGTTTAATCCTAAGCATGTAAAAAAACTGACTCCGATTCATAGCCCTTTCGCCTCTCCTTAAATCCAGCTGTCAAAGCTCTTGGCTTAACGCAAGCCTCCCAAACCTCATCGACAGCAAGCCCTCTGACACTTTGTATCCCCCGAACCCACGTGTTTTTCAACCACAGTGCCGCGGCACACTACTGTACTGTGAGATACATTCTGGTATGCCGTGGGAGAATATGAAATTTAAGCCCCCAAAAAGTCTGCGGGCTATAGAGCGTTTTCCGTTCGGGCTCCAGTACTCTGGAATGCCCTCCCGGTAACAGTTCGAGATGCTACCTCAGTAGAAGCATTTAAGTCTCACCTTAAAACTCATTTGTATACTCTAGCCTTTAAATAGACTCCCTTTATAGACCAGTTGATCTGCCGTTTCTTTT
The DNA here is from genome assembly GCF_033978795.1 of Nerophis ophidion. Lineage (NCBI taxonomy): Eukaryota > Metazoa > Chordata > Actinopteri > Syngnathiformes > Syngnathidae > Nerophis > Nerophis ophidion. The sequence continues at coordinate 9,528,159 of NC_084637.1, forward strand.
CTTTTTCTTCTATGTCCCACTCTCCCTTGTGGAGGGGGTCCGGTCCGATCCGGTGGCCATGTACTGCTCGCCTGTGTATCGGCTGGGGACATCTCTGCGCTGCTGATCCGCCTCCGCTTGGGATGGTTTCCTGCTGGCTCCGCTGTGAACGGGACTCTCGCTGCTGTGTTGGAGCCGCTTTGAACTGGACTCTCGCGACTGTGTTGGATCCATTATGGATTGAACTTTCACAGTATCATGTTAGACCCGCTCGACATCCATTGCTTTCCTCCTCTCCAAGGTTCTCATAGTCATCATTGTCACCGACGTCCCACTGGGTGTGAGTTTTCCTTGCCCTTATGCGGGCCTACCGAGGATGTCGTAGTGGTTTGTGCAGCCCTTTGAGACACTAGTGATTTAGGGCTATATAAGTAAACATTGATTGATTGATTGAACCTATTTGGGTTACAGATATTTTATGCAAACCAGTAGGGGTGTGGGAAAAAAAATCGATTCGAATACGTTTGTCACACCTATGGATCATGTTTTGTTTTTGTCATGTTATGTTTTGATTTTGGACATTCAGTCACGTTTTGCACTTCCTGGTTTTGTTTGTTTCCATGCCAACGCATTAGATGCCACCTTGTCACGCCCCCTGCCCTCAGTCCCGCACCTGTTCCTGATTATCACAGCCAGTATTTAAGTAATTTTCTTTCTGTCCATCAGTCTGGGAACTTCGCTTTCATTGTGAATTGTGAATTACATTTATATAGCGCTTTTCTCTAGTGATTCAAAGCGCTTTACATAGTGAAACACAATATCTAAGTTACATTTAAACCAGCCCACATCTGAGGTCCTCTCCAAGGTTTCTCATAGTCAGCATTGTCACTTGCCCTTTTGTGGGTTCTTCCGAGGATGTTGTAGTCGTAATGATTTCTGCAGTCCTCTGAGACATTTGTGATTTGGGGCTATATAAATAAACATTGATTGATTGATTGATCTCATAAGCTTGACAACACACTGTGTCCGATATTTTCACAAAGATAAAATAAGTCTTATATTTGGTTCCTATAATAGTTACAACAAATTTACATTATTGCAATCAGTTGATAAAACATTGTCCTTCACAATTATAAAAGCTTTTTAAAAAAAATCTACTACTCTGCTAGCATGTCAGCAGACTGGGGTAGATCCTGCTGAAATCCTATGTATTTAACGAATACAGAATTGCTTTGAATCGAATAGAAAAAAATCGATATATTATCGAATCCTGACCCCAAGAATCTATATTGAATCAAATCGTGGGACACCCAAAGATTCGCAGCCCTTCAAAGCAGTTATTATAATCCACCAATAATGTGCCGTTGTTGAGTGTTGTTGCTGTCTAGAGCTCGGCAGCGTAACCGTGTGATACTCTTCCATATCAGTAGGTGGCAGCAGGTAGCTAATTGCTTTGTCGCGACCACAATATACAGGTACAGAAAAAAGGTATATTCATGCTTATAGCAAAAGGAAACAAAAGGCACTGGCTCATTTGCCTCCCCTGACAGCATGTCACTGGTTCCAATCCAGTTTCACTCCCGTGCGTGTTTTAAAGGCCTACTGAAACCCACTACTACCGACCACGCAGTCTGATAGTTTATATATCAATGATGAAATATTAACATTGCAACACATGCCAATACGGCCGGTTTAGTTTACTAAATTACACTTTTTAATTTTCCGCGGAGTTTCTTGTTGAAAACGTTGCGGAATAATGCGCGTGACGTCTCGAGTTGGAGGGGACATTTTAGCGCAGCACCACTTGCGGCTAAAATGTGTCTCTTTTCATCGCGCGATTACACGTCTGTGTTGCTGAATCTTTTGCAATTTGTTCAATTAATAACGGAGAAGTCAAAGTAGAAAGATGGAAGTGGGAAGTTTTAGCCTTTAGCCACACACACACACGGTGATTCCTTGTTTAAAATTCCCGGAGGTGAAACTTTACTATGGATCAGAGCGGTCAAGCGAACATGGATTCCGACCACTTGCTAATCGGCAGGTTTCAGTTAGAAAATTGTGGTAAAAAGTCGCCTCTTACCAGAGATAAGCGGTGCTTCTGCCGTCCATGCAGCTGCCGGGACTTCACTCAGACACTGGCGTCAAAACACCCGTGGACACACCCCTCCGACTATCAGGTACTATTTAACTCACTTAAACACTAGCAAAACAATAGAAAGATAAGGGATTTCCCAGAATTATCCTAGTAAATGTGTCTAAAAACATCTCAATCGCTCCCAATTCAGTTGCCTTTTTTTTTTTAAACTTTATTTATTTATTTATTTTCTTTCTCGTCCTTCGCTATCAAAATCCTCAGCCACGAATTTTCATCCTCGCTCAAATTAATGGGGAAATTGTCGTTTTGTCGGTCCGAATAGCTATTTTTGTTGGAGGCTCCCATTATAAACAATGTGAGGATGTGACTAGGATGGTAGAAGGTGGGGATTGAACCAGGAACCCTCAGGTTGCTGGCACACCCATTCTCCCAACTACGCCACGCCGTGCCCGTCCTTAACAGACTTTTTCATTCCGAAAGCCTTCACAGGTATTAAAAATGACTCTTTAGACAAAATATACACAAGTTTAGCGGCATTTTTACTTGATGCAAATCTCTCATCCATCGGGTGTGCTCATAGCTCATTTCAGTCATTTCCACCATTTTGTATTATTCTTTGCATTCATGTTTTTGTTTGTGTTTCGCTCGATGGCAAAATATGTTTCAGTTTCAGTTCAGTTCAGTTTATTTTCAGTCTAACAAAAACATATTCAAACATGGATCACGATTCAAAAATGAATAACATGACTGAAACAGGCAGAAGCAAAAAAGCTTATATGCACAACATTCAATTAAGTTACCTTTTCTAATAATTTTGTAATACAAAAAGAAATGTAGTCATTCAGCATTTACATTTAAGTTGCCCTTTAACAAATAATACAAAAATATGTACTTACACACATGCACTTTTTTTTGTAAATAAATAAACATACATACCTTCTAAATACAACATTTAACCAAACAAACATACATTTCTAGTTCACATAACTTTTTAAAATACATTGTGACATGTTCTTTTTTAAATTAAATACTGAGTCACTCATTTTTATTTCTTTACCAACAGAATTCCACAAATTAACACCGAGAACAGATAAACATCTACGTTTAACAACTAATCTTGCTTTTGGTAAAATAAACTTAGATTCATCTCTTAGATTGTATTTGCTGGTCTGTAGAGGGAAGTATTTTTGAATTCCTTCTGGAAGAGTATTTATTTTTGCTTTGAACATTATCTGTGTTATTTTGTAATAAACAATATCTTGAAATGTCATAAGTTTTGATTTAACAAATAATGGATGGGTATGGTCATAATATCCAGCTTTTTTTTTGCAGCAAAACAATATCATTAATTATGGTTTTAAAAGTGGTTCCCCAGAGTTCTACACATAATGTCATGTATGGAAGTATCAAAGTATAATAAATTGTTAAGAAATAATTATAAATAAGTAATTCTTTAGTTTTGTCGATGGAGAGGGTAGGTGACGTTCATATGTTGTCAATATTCAATTTTTTATCGTTCATAGTTAATATAGTAAATTCCACATTATTTTCATGTACATTCTGGGTGTCTCATACAGTAAAAAAAAGTAAAATTCCAGTTCGTTTTTTAAGGCGGTCTGTCATAACGTTTTTAGCATTCAATCAGACATTATTGGGAGGTTTTGTATTAGTGTCCCAGAAACATGTTTTTCTCAAAATTTGGCCCCCAGGCTCTCCTTAAAGGCCTACTGAAAGTATATTTTCTTATTTAAACGGGGATAGCAGGTCCATTCTATGTGTCATACTTGATCATTTTGCGATATTGCCATATTTTCGCTGAAAGGATTTAGTAGAGAACATCGACGATAAAGTTTGCAACTGGAAAAAAGCCCTGCCTCTACCGGAAGTCGCAGACGATGACGTCACGTTTGATGGCTCCTCACATATTCACATTGTTTTTAATGGGAGCCTCCAAGAAAAAGTGCTATTCAGACCGGGAAAACGACAATTTCCCCATTAATTTGAGCGAGGATGAAAGATTCGTGTTTGAGGATATTGATAGCGACGGACTAGAAAAAATAAAAAAAACGCAATTGCAATCACGTTGCATTGAGACGGGTTCATATGCTTTTTGACACATTTACTAGGATAATTCTGGGAAATCCCTTATCTTTCTATTGTGTTGCTAGTGTTTTAGTGAGTTTTTATAGTACCTGATAGTCGGAAGTGTACGTCCACGGCCGGGTGTTGACGCGCAGTGTCTCGGGGAAGTCGACGGCAGCTGTACGGGAGACGCAAGCTCAGCTGATATCCATTAATTTAGGGCTATATAAGTAAACATTGATTGATTGATTAAGTGGCGACTTTTTACCACAATTTTCTCATCGAAAACTGCTGGTTGACAAGTGGTCGGGATCCATGTCCGCTCTGATCCATAGTAAAGTTTCATTTCCATGAATTTTAAACAAGGAATCACCGTGTGTTTGTGTGGCTAAAGGCTAAAGCGTCCCAACTCCATCTTGCTACTTTGACTTCTACCGACCTCTATTTAATAATACAACTTTAACATTTGACAACCAAACAATTAAACAAGGCGACTCCGTAAAGAATCTGGGTATTAACTTCGACCCAACTCTCTCCTTTGAGTCACACATTAAAAGCGTTACTAAAACGGCCTTCTTTCATCTCCGTAATATCGCAAATATTCGCTCCATTCTGTCCATTAATGACGCTGAGATCATTATCCATGCGTTTGTTACGTCTCGTCTCGATTACTGTAACGTTTTGTTTTTGGGTCACCCCATGTCTAGCATTAAAAGATTACAGTTGGTACAAAATGCGGCTGCTAGACTTTTGACAAGAACAAGAAAGTTTGATCATATTACGCCTGTACTGGCTCACCTGCACTGGCTTCCTGTGCACTTAAGATGTGACTTTAAGGTTTTACTACTTACGTATAAAATACTACACGGTCTAGCTCCATCCTATCTTGCCGATTGTATTGTACCATATGTCCCGGCAAAAAATCTGTGTTCAAAAGACTCCGGCTTATTAGTGATTCCCAAAGCCCAAAAAAAGTCTGTGGGCTATAGAGCGTTTTCTATTCGGGCTCCAGTACTCTGGAATGCCCTCCCGGTAACAGTTCGAGATGCTACCTCAGTAGAAGCATTTAAGTCTCACCTTAAAACTCATCTGTATACTCTAGCCTTTAAATAGACCTCCTTTTTAGACCAGTTGATCTGCCGTTTCTTTTCTTTTTCCTCCTATGTCCCACTCTGCCTTGTGGAGGGGGTCCGGTCCGATCCGGTGGCCATGTACTGCTTGCCTGTGTATCGGCTGGGGACATCCCTGCGCTGCTGATCCGCCTCCGCTTGGGATGGTTTCCTGCTGGCTCCGCTGTGAACGGGACTCTCGGTGCTGTGTTGGATCCGCTTTGGACTGGACTCTCGCGGCTGTGTTGGATCCATTATGGATTGAACTTTCACAGTATCATGTTAGACCCGCCCGACATCCATTGCTTTCCTCCTCTCCAAGGTTTCTCATAGTCATCATTGTCACCGACGTCCCACTGGGTGTGAGTTTTCCTTGCCCTTATGTGGGCCTACTGAGGATGTCGTAGTGGTTTGTGTTGTGGTTTGTGCAGCCCTTTGAGACACTAGTGATTTAGGGTTATATAAGTAAACATTGATTGATTGATTGAACAAATTGCAAAAAGATTCAGCAACACAGTTCTCCAAAATACTGTGTAATTATGCCGTTAAAGCAGACAACATTTAGCTGTGTGTGCCTAGCGCTCATACTTCCTAAAAACCCGTGACGTTTTGCGTACACGTCATCATTACACAACGTTTTCAAGACGAAACTCCCGGGAAATTTAAAATCGCAATTTAGTAAACTAAAAAGGCCGTATTGTTAATATTTCATCACTAGTATATAAACTATCAGACTGTGTAGTGGGTAGTAGTGGCTTTCAGTAGGCCTTTAAAGGAAACCAATTGCAGCTATTTGGGATACAAAACTTCTCAGACGACAAGATAACTTTCGAATGTCCAGGTCAGCTGTGATTCCACTTACCAAAAAACTTTGTCCATTGGACGAAAGAGAGCAAACGAGAATGCGGGCTCCTGTGGATGTGATTAAAAAAAAGGTAGCCCTCACACCGGTGACATCATCACCTGCTACTTCCGGTACAGGCAAGGCTTTTCTATTAATCAATCATCAATCAATGTTTATTTATATAGCCCTAAATCACAAATGTCTCAAAGGACTGTACAAACCATTTCGACTACGACATCCTCAGAAGAACCCACATAGGGGCAAGGAAAACTCACACCCAGTGGGCAAGGAGAATTCACACCCAGTGGGACGCCAGTGACAATGCTGACTATGAGAAACCTTGGAGAGGACCTCAAATGTGGGCAACCCCCCCCGCCCCCCCAGGGGACCGGAAGCAATGGATGTCGAGTGGGTCTAACATGATACTGTGAAAGTTCAATCCATAGTGGCTCCAACACAGCCGTGAGAGTTCAGTTCAAAGCGGATCCAAGACAGCAGCGAGAGTCCCGTCCACAGGAAACCATCCCAAGCGGAGGCGGATCAGCAGCGTAGAGATGTCCCCAACCGATACACAGGCGAGTGGTCTATCCTGGGTCCCGATGAGCGGTCCATCCTTGGTCTCGACTCTGGACAGCCAGTACTTCATCCATGGTCATCGGACCGGACCCACAAGGGAGGGGGGGACATAGGAGAAAAAGAAAAGAAGTGGCAGATCAACTGGTCTAAAAAGGAGGTCTATTTAAAGGCTAGAGTATACAAATGAGTCTTAAGGTGAGACTTAAATGCTTCTACTGAGGTAGCATCTCGAACTGTTACCGGGAGGGCATTCCAGAGTACTGGAGCCCGAACGGAAAACGCTCTATAGCCCGCAGACTTTTTTGGGGCTGTAGGAATCACTAATAAGCCGGAGTCTTTTGAACGCAGATTTCTTGCCGGGACATATGGTACAATACAATCGGCAAGATAGGCTGGAGCTAGACCGTGTAGTATTTTATACGTAAGTAGTAAAACTTTAAAGTCACATCTTAAGTGCACAGGAAGCCAGTGCAGGTGAGCCAGTACAGGCGTAATGTGATCAAACTTTCTTGTTCTTGTCAAAAGTCTAGCAGCCGCATTTTGTACCAACTGTAATCTTTTAATGCTAGACATGGGGAGACCTGAAAATAATATGTTACAGTAATCGAGACGAGACGTAAAAAACGCATGGATAATGATCTCAGCGTCTTTAGTGGACAGAATGGAGCGAATTTTAGCGATATTACGGAGATGAAAGAAGGCCGTTTTAGTAACGCTTTTAATGTGTGCCTCAAAGGAGAGAGTTGGGTCGAAGATAATACCCAGATTTTTTTACCGAGTCACCTTGTTTTATTATTTGGTTGTCAAATGTTAAAGTTCCATTCATTCATCCATCCATCTTCTTCCGCTTATCCGAGGTCGGGTCGCGGAGGCAACAGCCTAAGCAGAGAAACCCAGACTTCCCTCTCCCCAGCCACTTCGTCTAGCTCTTCCCGGGGGATCCCGAGGCATTCCCAGGCCAGCCGGGAGACATAGTCTTCCCAACGTGTCCTGGGTCTTCCCCGTGGCCTCCTACCGGTTGGACGTGCCCTAAACACCTCCCTAGGGAGACGTTCGGGTGGCATCCGGACCAGATGCCCGAACCACCTCATCTGGCTCCTCTTGATGTGAAGGAGCAGCGGCTTTACTTTGAGTTCCTCCCGGAAGGCAGAGCTTCTCACCCTATCTCTAAGGGAGAGCCCTGCTACACGGCGGAGGAAACTCATTTCGGCCGCTTGTACCCGTGATCTTATTCTTTCGGTCATGACCCAAAGCTCCTGACCATAGGTGAGGATGAGAACGTAGATCGACCGGTAAATTGAGAGCTCCTTCTTCACCACAACAAATGTTAAAGTTGTATTATTAAATAGAGGTCGGTGTCTAGCAGGACCGATAATCAACATTTCCGTTTTTTTGCCGTTAAGTTGCAAAAAATTAGCGGACATCCATTGTTTAATTTCATTAAGACACGCCTCCAGCTGACCACAGTCCGGCGTGTTGGTCAGCTTTAGGGGCATGTAGAGTTGGGTGTCATCAGCATAACAGTGAAAGCTAACACCGTATTTTCGTATGACGTCACCCAGCGGCAGCATTAGATGCTGAAGAGTGCAGGGCCAAGGACCGAACCCTGGGGAACTCCACACGTTACCTTAACATAGTCCGAGGTCACATTGTTATGGGAGACACACTGCATCCTATCAGTAAGATAAGAGTTAAACCAAGACAGAGCTAAGTCTGACATACCAATTCGTGGTTTGATACGCTCTAATAAAATATTATGATCGACGGTATCGAAAGCTAAGATCGAGGAGCAGCAACATAGACGACGCATCAGAATCCATCGTTAGCAATAGATCATTAGTCATTTTTGCGAGGGCTGTCTCAGTCGAGTGATTTGCTCTGAAACCGGATTGAAAAGTTTTACATAGATTGTTAAACGCTAAGTGTTCATTTAGCTGCTCCGCGACAATATTTTCGATGATTTTTGAAATATCGCGAAATGATCAAGTATGACACATAGAACAGACCAGCTATCCCCCGTTTAAATAAAAAAACCTCATTTCAGTAGGCCTTTAAATCATGTTTGCATGGGGAAAAGTGATCGCCAATGGCTCCTTTCGACACCATATTGAGTGTGTTAATAACAAGCCGTGATATATCCCGTGAACATTTTTTAAAGTGGTACCTAAATCGTGCGGCGGCGTGGGAAATATACCCGCCACTCAAGGAAGGTTCGGCAGAGTCAAGAGTGTGACTGGAGGGGAGAAGTTTGAACACCGTTGACCTTATGTGCATGTTTTTTTTTCAGCGGAAAGTTGAATTATCAGGTTTGCACGTGAACACCTGGCCGGGGTTGCCATGGCTGCACGGCCCCCCAGGCCAGCTCTCTATTTCACACACACACACACACACGCGTGAGCCCAGTTCTCCAATCTGAAGAAGCCGGTTTTGCCAAGACGTCACATCGTTGCCAGAGTCAAGCCGCCGCCGGGCATTGGAGTTATCTAATGCGGTGAGATTGTGCTGACCCGCACATCCTCTTAATCCATGCTGCAGGCGCCGTGGCTGATTGGGTCATTTCAATCAATCCGTCAAGGTGTTAGCTCCTCCCCCTTTTTTATGTTTCCCCACATCTTAAAAAAATGCGTCAAATATATTTGAATTTTCCCTCGTTTTCAAAATCTCGTTTGTCACGATTATGATCGTGTTTGTTATAGTATGGTCCTGATACCGATATTTTCATACCAAATTTTTTTCGATACTTTTTCAACCTTCCTCTTGTGTTAGCTTTCTGTTACCATCTCTTATGGTAACGGGTCGGTTTTGACCCATGTTTTAAATCAGCTGTAAAATACACTAAAAGCAATTATCTATCATCCAATTTGTTTCTCATCTCTTGGTTACCTTGTTAGGCTTCCTTATCCTTGAAAATATTGGTTTTAATATTTTTGGTTTGGGCCATTGGGCCCTTTTTTGTCAGTATACCCCTCGATTTAAATTTTTAAAAATGGTAAAACGAACCTCAAGAGAATCATATAAATAAAAAAAGGTTGTTGTGTTACCTAACTATTACTAAGGGGTATTAGAACACATCTCTTAAATAAATGTGTTTTGTTTATTTTTTCATATTAAGAATTTTAATTATAGTAACATCTATGGTGTTACGGGTCAATTTCGACCCATATATGTTTACTTCAAGAAAAAGGCTAAAAAGTATTTTTTTCAGCAACAGAAATCCAACATCAAACAAACAACCAATCAAGCAAATGAAACCAAGAGAAATAGATTACTAGTTCCAAAACTAATAAAAAAAAAAAATCAGAGTGGCAAAAAGTGACACTTTTACTGTCCGTCTTTTGTTAGTTTTTGTACAGGATAACAAGGTAAAACGGGAATCCACTAAAGCTCACATGATTGGGAGAGGAGCTGGCTGTCAGTGTGTTCAGTTTTGGCTCTTATCATTGCTTTATCATCTTATTTTTATAACCGGGTCGAAACCGACCCTAACAACACCAAGGGCATAATTTCTACCAGAGCATTTTATAATTTAGTGAAAAAAATGTAAATGTTTTATTTTGTTGACAAAGAGGTTCCTGACAAAGTCAAAAAGCTTTGATGCAAAAAAATAAATGTATGTGGTGTTTTTATGCATTTAAAAACTAAAACGGGTCGGTGCCGACCCTAACACAAGACGAAGGTTAAATAAAGGGCACCACCAAAAAATTGCATTATTGGCTTTTTTTTAACAAAAATATTTTAAAGTACATTAAATATATGTTTATTATCGCAAGTCAGTCCTTATATAACAGGGGTCGGGAACCTTTTTGGCTGAGAGAGCCAAGAAGCCAAATATTTTAAAATGTATTTCCCTAAGAGCCATATAATGTTTTTTTTTTAACACTGAACACAACTAAATGCGTGCATTTTTAAGTACGACCAACATTTCCAGAGTATAATAGGTCTCTTATTCTTCGTAATAACATTGTTATTCTGAAGATAACTGTGGAGGGGGCGTGGCCTGCGGCCCTGCAGCAAACCAGGATATTGCCAGGACCGGCCTCGAAATGAGCGACAGGTGCGTAGATGGCCCACCTGGGCCTTGTTATCTAATCACCCGTCGCTCTTTTATAAGCAGCAGCCAGGAGGAGAGACAGGGTTGGGGTTGGAGCCAGAGCGCGAGTGAGGACGAAAGAGAAAAAGACAATTGCTGGAAAGCAACTGAGAGAAAAATAAAATAAAACAATATTGTAACCCTAAAACAGGCTCTTGGGGGTCTGAAGAACCCCAAGGAGGGCAAGCCCAACACTAACCAATAATAAATAAATTACTTCTTAACATTAATGCAACTTCTTGAAGATAAAAAAGCATGAACATGTTTTATATTATGAACTTTATTTTTAACACTGTGATTACTAGTGGAATTATTCATTACGTATCGTGTTAAGCAATGTCAGCTTAGATATATCCGAGAGCCAGATGCAGTCATCAGAAGAGCCACATCTGGCTCTAGAGCCATAGGTTCCCAACCCCTGTTATATAAGATAGTGAACATTAGAGATGCGCGGTTTGCGGTCTCATCCGCGGATAAACCGCGAGTCGGGCGGGTGACATGATGAAAAAATAGATTTTAATTAGATTCGGGCGGGTGGCGGTTGAACCATTCGGAAATATTTGATATACATGGTTCTGGGATCGGTATCCTTTACCATTCAAAGAGCCATTTAGGACCTGTGTCACAAAGCGAAGAAGACGATAGGAGACGCTAACATTTTCTAGAATGACTACCGGCAGTCACCCAGTTAATGAGTATTAGGGCGTGCTATGAAGCCATTGGCTTTGTCGCCTTTTACAGCATGTCCGATCTTCTTCAAGCCCAGCAACATGTTGTGTGTGGCTTCCGCAGACTCACGCACACAACTACAAGGCATACTGGGTGACACAGAGTACACTAATGGTTGTGATATAAACATTTTTAACACTCTTAGTAATATGCGCCACGCTGTGAAGCCACACCAAACAAGAATGACAAACACATTTCGGGACAACATCCTCCCAGTAACACAACATAAACGCAACACCACAAATACCCGGAATCCTCTTAGTAATATGTACCACACTGTGAAGACACACCAAACAAGAATGACAAACACATTTTGGGAGAACATCCTCCCAGTAACACAACATAAACGCAACACAACAAATACCCAGAATCCTTTGCATCCATGATAATTCCTGACTATTTTACACACCCCGCTAGCAGCAACCCCCCCCCCCCCCAACCAATGTTGGTTCGGGTGGACGGCGGGTGGATGACGACTTTGGTGATGCGGTTGGGGATGATACAATTGCCTATCAGCGCATCTCTAGTGAACATACAAGACAACTTGTCTTTTATCAGTAAGTCCGTAAACAAAGACTCCTAATTAGTCTGCTCATTACGTTTGGGACGCATTTTGAATGCTCGAGTTGTCACCCCCAGATTAGGGGTGGGTGATATCGCAAATTTGGGTATCGATACCGATCCGATCCGATACTGGCCAGTATTGCCGATACCGATACCGGAAGTGTCGTCATCTGATTGGGGGGGCTACGGGGTATCGATACTTTTGAAAAACAAATTTGTACTTTTGCCTTTATTAATTGATTATGATAATAATACAACACAGGACAACGATTTAAGTCAAAAAAATAAAATATCTATTACAAAAGTAATATCAATAGCAATAAAGTAATGCAAATAAGGTGCAAACAACTACTGAACCCAGCTTTTGTCGCCTCAAAACACACAAACACTTAAGGTTAATAACAAAACTCTAGTTATTGAACAAAGTTGGAAACATGAACACAAAACAAAAGAACTGAGAAATTCAAATAAAAAAGTAATAGTATCAATTACAATAGTGCAAATAAGGTGAAAACAAATATTGAACTCGGCTAGTCGCCTCACAACACACAAGAACTTAAGTAAAAAAGAAAACACTAGTTATTAAACACTTGTAAAAATGAACACAAAACAAAAGAACTGAGAAATTCTTATCGTTATTTTAGTGCAAAAAAATACTTTACAGTTTACAACCAAGACATTAAGGAAACACACGCGCGTGTGTGTGTGTGTGTGTGTGTGTGTGTGTCCGAGTGAACCTCGGAGCGAATTATACTGATGTGTGTGCACAAACGCACCAAGCGTCATGTTAATTGTATTTATTCAATTTTATTTTGGGTTGAAGATGAATTTTTAAAATGTTTTTAAATCTCGTTCGCGACCCATCACTAGGGAGGAAGGTGGAGTGGTGAGGAGCGCTGTGCTCACATTTTTTTTTAAATCGGAGTGATTCGTCTAATTTGGTGAAGTATCGGTACCATCACGCCAGTATCGATACGATACCGATACTCACCAAATATCGATACTATCGATACTTGGTATCGATACGCCCAGCCCTACCCCAGATGCTGCAGGACTCGGACCAGGCAGGATAGCAGGTAAGAACTTGTTTTAATACAAAAATGACAAAAAAACACTTGACAAAAAGCAAAGAAAAGGCATGCCTACGCACGGGAAGCTAAATGCTAATGGTTAGCAAGAGTCGAGTTCAAAGTGTCCAAAGTAGCGCGTGCCGAGCGCGCGGAAGTTAAGACCGGACTCAGCAAGGTAAATACAAAAGCAGAATACCGAACGTGACCGTTGCGAGTAGCAAACAAAACATCCAGGCAGAACTAAGGTAGCAGGTTGGTTTAAAGGGGAACATTATCACAATTTCAAAAGGGTTAAAAACAATAAAAATCAGTTCCCAGTGGCTTGTTGTATTTTTTGAATTTTTTTTCAAAATTTTACCGGTCCCGGAATATCCCTAAATAAAGCTTTAAAGTGCCTTATTTTCGCTATCTTCGAAACCACTATCCATTTCCCTGTGACGTCATACAGGGCTGCCAATATAAACAACATGGCGGTTACCACAGCAAGATATAGCGACATTAGCTCGGATTCAGACTCAGATTTCAGCGTCTTAAGCGATTCAACAGATTACGCATGTATTGAAACAGATGGTCGGAGTATGGAGGCAGATAGCGAAAACGAAATTGAAGAAGAAATTGAAGCTATTGAGCGAATAGCTATTGACGCTATTCAGCCATAGCGTGGGTGTACCTAATGAAGTGGCCCGTAGCATGGCTGCCTTATTAGCATCGCCGGTAAAATATGCGGACCAAACGATCAGGACTTTCGCATCTTGTGACACTGGAGCAACTTAAATCCATCGATTGGTAAGTGTTTGTTTCGCTTTAAATGTGGGTATCTAGTTTCAAATGTACAAACAGCTAGCGTAAATAGCATGTTAGCATCGATTAGTGTAGCATGTTAGCATCGATTAGCTGGCAGTCATTCCGTGACCAAATATGTCTGATTAGCACATAAGTCAACAACATCAACAAAACTCACCTTTGTGATTTCGTTGACTTAATCGTTGCAAATGCATCTGCAGGTTATCCATACATCTCTGTGCCATGTCTGTCTTAGCATCGCCGGTCAAATGTGGAGACACTCTGGTACATTCAATGGGGGTCTGGCGGAAGATTTCTTGCCAGTGGTGCAACTTGAATCCCTCCCTGTTAGTGTTGTTACACCCTCCGACAACACACCGACGAGGCATGATGTCTCCAAGGTTCCAAAAAATAGTCGAAAAAACGGAAAATAACAGAGCTTTGTAATGTGAAAATGAATATGGCGGGTGTGTTACCTCGGTGACGTCACGTTCTGACGTCATCGCTAAAAGACCGATAAACAGAAAGGCGTTTAATTCGCCAAAATTCACCCATTCAGAGTTCGGAAAAAGGTTAAAAAAATACATGGTCTTTTTTTCTGCAACATCAAGGTATATATTGACGCTTGCATGGGTTTGGTGATAATGTTCCCCTTTAAATACTAAAACAATAATCATAGACAGGTGTGCGTCAGAAAGTCAGTGCAGGTGGAGCAAATGAAGTCGCCATGGTGATAAACACAAACAAGGAAGTGCTCAAACAAAAGGATCGGAAGTGTCCAAAAATAATCAAAAGACAAAAGGACTCAAAACACGGACTAAAGATGTGATCCGGGAACCGGACTAGGACTATGGTGCGGTTTGTTTTCCCGTGGTGCAAAGCGACTGAAGGTTATGACATTTTTTAATTAATCTATCAAAAGTTGACAACAAAAATCGCTCACAGCGGAGGTACAAAACTTGGCTAAGAAAACAAAAACTCACTAAACCGTGGCTTAGCTCGGTTGGTAGAGTGGCCGTGCCAGCAACTTGAGGGTTGCAGGTTCGATTCCCGCTTCCGCCATCCTAGTCACTGCCGTTGTGTCTTTGAGCAAGACACTTTACCCACCTGCTCCCAGTGCCACCCACACTGGTTTAAATGTAACTTAAATATTGGGTTTCACTATGTAAAGCGCTTTGAGTCACTAGAGAAAAGCGCTATATAAATATAATTCACTTCACAATAAACAAACAAACTTACGTGGCAAGAAAAGAGCAGCATGAATGATGACCTGGAGAGAGTACTCAGAGTGTCGAGAGTGCAGAGCATGAATGTGATGTCTGACTGCCTGGCAACTACAGGCACAAATAGTGGTGACGTGATGAACAACAGGTGCGAGTACAAATGAATCAGGTGCGTGACATGAGGACAGGTGAAAACTAATGCGTTGTCATGGAAACAAAACAGGGAGTGAAAAAACAGGAAACTGACAAAATCCAAAAAGCAAAACAGAACAAAGCCAATTGTCAATTATCTACCTATTATTTTCTCAAAATTATTAAGGACAAGTGGTAGAAAATTAATTACCAATCAAATTTTTTCATCCATCCATCCATCCATTTTCTACCGCTTATTCCCTTTCGGGGTCGCGGGGGGCGCTGGCGCCTATCTCAGCTACAATCGGGCGGAAGGCGGGGTACACCCTGGACAAGTCGCCACCTCATCGCAGTCAAATTTTTTTCATTTAAAGTTAATATTTGCTTACTTTCTCTTTTAACATGTTCTGTGTACACTTCTGTTAAAATGCAATAATCGCTTATTCTTCTGTTGTTTGGATGCTTTCCATTAGTTTTGGATGATACCACAAATTTTGGTATCAATCCGATACCAAGTATCAAGACATTGTTCATATTCAAAATCCTCATGTGTCCACGGACATATTCCCTGAGTTTATAAACATAATAAGCATTTTAAAAGAACGAAAGATGTGATGCCAAAAAGTATCGACTTAATCATAGTAGTATCTCCGCCTCTCCACAGTGCGATCCCTTGTTTTTTTTTTTTATCCAATTTTTTTGCTCGCTCTCATATTTAATCTTGCTTTTGCCCAACAAGTACGGCTCCCCATCCCCACAATGCATTGCAAAATCATGTGGCCTTTGGAGCCCTTATTTCCTGTTTGGTCTCTGTGTTTTGAAGCACCTTCACTTTCTGTTCCTCATTTTTAATTAGTTCTATTTAGTTCCACCTGGTTCCCTCCTTCAGGGCGAGTTCATTATTTAGTGTATGCCGTAGTGTGCTGTTGTTTACCGAGTTCCTGCTAGACCTTTGTTGTTTTTCTTCTGCCTTGTTCCTGATTAAACGACATTCTACTTGCACGACGCTCGCCTTTTCTTCATCTTTGAATCACAACAACACCCGACGTGCAGCATCGTCACGGTAAGCATTAATATTATTGCAATGGGAACAAAAATCAGGAAAACCTGATTGTTATGTTTTATTTGCAATTGTTTTTAATATTAAATATTTTTTTTCACTGTAAGTGCTAACACTATATACATTTAGCTTGTATGGTAGGACCGTGGATGCGTAGACAGAAGCAACTCTTGACAATTTAAAAAAGTTAAATTTTTGGTCAAGTTGGGGTAACCCCAGGATGCAGAGACGGGAGACAAGGTGGAATTACGAAAAATGAAAAAATTGAATTAGACAAAAGGGATAACAAAGATCAATGGGGCAGAAACGCACACCATGAAATCGGGACAAAGTAGGTTCCTCAGAGGTCGGCAGGAGAAAGGGCCAGGGCACACTGAGAAGGGCAAGAGTCCAACAAAATAAATCCGTTTGACCTCAGGGGGACTAAGACATAAACATACATGAGGTTAGGGAATTCAGGACAAAGTAGCAAAAACATACCAGGTCTGGTGAAGCAGGTGAATGCACGAGAGGAGTTCGGGATACAATAACGGGCAAGGTCGAGCCGACAGTGACGAGCCTAAATGCTGGTGAGCTAATTGCGAGCAGGTGTGCCTCAAGGTCCAACCCTAGCTGACGACGAATCACGAAATAAACAGGTGCAGACAAAAGGAGGAGGCAGTAAAACATTAAAATCCCCAAACTCGCATGTAGAAACCCAATAAAACAAAAGACAATAAAAAGGGGCACGGCAACGTTTTGCGAATTTAAACTGAGTGCACCACATAGTTAGTGACAGTGTGTGTGTGTGTCGGCAGGGAGGTTGCATGTGAGGACAGTTCAGCTACTTATTGTTTTTTTGACTATGTTATTAAACAGAACGTTTATCAATCACCCTCTTATGTTTAATTCAATCAATCAATCAATGTTTATTTACATAGCCCCAAATCACAAATGTCTCAAAGGACTGCACAAATCATTACGACTACAACATCCTCGGAAGAACCCACAAAAGGGCAAGGAAAACTCACACCCAGTGGGCAGGGAGAATTCACATCCAGTGGGACGCCAGTGACAATGCTGACTATGAGAAACCTTGGAGAGGACCTCAGATGTGTGCAACCCCCCCCCCCCCCTCTAGGGGACCGAAAGCAATGGATGTCGAGCGGGTCTAACATGATACTGTGAAAGTTCAATCCATAGTGGCTCCAACACAGCCGCGAGAGTTCAGTTCAAGCGGATCCAAGACAGCAGCGAGAGTCCCGTCCACAGGAAACCATCCCAAGCGGAGTAGGATCAGCAGCGTAGAGATGTCCCCAACCGATACAGGTGAGCGATCCATCCTGGGTCCCGACGAGCGGTCCATCCTGGGTCTCGACTCTGGACAGCCAGTACTTCATCCATGGTCATCGTACCGGACCCCCTCCACAAGGGAGGCTGGGGGGACATAGGAGAAAGAAAAGAAGCGGCAGATCAACTGGTCTAAAAAGGAGGTCTATTTAAAGGCTAGAGTATACAGATGAGTTTTAAGGTGAGACTTAAATGCTTCTATTGGGGCATTTAAGGGGCGGTATAGCTCGGTTGGTAGAGTGGCCGTGTCAGCAACTTGAGGGTTGCAGGTTCGATTCCCGCTTGTGCCATCCTAGTCACTGCCGTTGTGTCCTTGGGCAAGACACTTTACCCACCTGCTCCCAGTGCCACCCACACTGGTTTAAATGTAACTTAGATATTGGGTTTCACTATGTAAAGCGCTTTGAGTCACTAGAGAAAAGCGCTATATAAATATAATTCACTTCTATTGAGGTAGCATCTTGAACTGTTACCGGGAGGGCATTCCAGAGTACTGGAGCCCGAATGGAAAACGCTCTATAGCCCGCAGACTTTTTTTGGGCTCTAGGAATCACTAATTAGCCGGAGTCTTTTGAACGCAGATTTCTTGCCGGGACATATGGTACAATACAATCGGCAAGATAGGCTGGAGCTAGACCGTGTAGTATTTTATACGTAATTAGTATACATAATTGAAATATAATTGATATACAGTAGCTCTTTGTATTGTTTTGAAAATGTCCATCCATCTTCCTCCGCTTATCCGAGGTCAGGTCGCGGGGGCAGCAGCCTAAGCAGGGAAGCCCAGGCTTTCCTCTCCCCAGCCACTTCGTCCAGCCCCTCCCGGTGGATCCCGAGGCGTTCCCAGGCCAGCCGGGAGACATAGTCTTCCCAACATGTCCTGGGTCTTCCCCGTGGCCTCCTACCGGTTGGACGTGCCCTAAACACCTCCCTAGGGAGGCGTTCGGGTGGCATCCTGACAAGATGCCCGAACCACCTCATCTGGCTCCTCTCTACTTTGATATTCTCACCCTATCTCTAAGGGAGAGCGCCGCCACCCGGCGGAGGAAACTCATTTCGGCCACTTGGCAGGTGCAAGGAATCAGTCCATTTGAAACTCCTACTATTTATTTTCAAATGTCTAAACAACCTCGCTCCAACATATCTCTCCGACCTCCCCCCGATCCCTAAGATCAGCCGATCAGCTGCTGTGGACGGTCCCTGACACAAGGCTGAAGCTTAGAGGTGACAGAGCTTTCACCACAGCTGCTCCCAAGCTCTACAACGACTTACCTTTGAGTGTTAGACAGACCTCCTCTCTTCCTGTTTTTAAATCACTCTTAAAAACATACTTTTATTCCATGGCTTTTAACATTCTGTGATCTCCATCCTGCCATGACATCCCATTATGCACCTGCTGTGGACCTGTCTCTACACCTTGGATGTTTTATTTATTTATTAAGGACAGGGGTCCCCAAACCGGATCCGGCCCGCCAGCGTCTAAAATGCGGCCCGTGGGAAGTCCCAAGTTAAA
The DNA here is from genome assembly GCF_033978795.1 of Nerophis ophidion. NCBI lineage: Eukaryota > Metazoa > Chordata > Actinopteri > Syngnathiformes > Syngnathidae > Nerophis > Nerophis ophidion. The sequence goes on from NC_084637.1 coordinate 9,547,337, forward strand.
ATATTTAAATTTTATTTTTGTATGTTAAATTTTTTAAAATCTGTCCTTTCTAAACCATTTTATACTGCTTGTTACTCTCGGTGTCTCCTAGCCGCCCAGGCAAATCCATCCAGCCATCCATTTTCTACCGCTTATTCCCTTTCGGGGTCGCGGGGGGCGCTGGCGCCTATCTCAGCTACAATCGGGCGGAAGGCGGGGTACACCCTGGACAAGTCGCCACCTCATCATGCGTCTGCCTCACAATACGAAGGTCCTGGTGTGCTGGGTTCAATTCCAGGCTGAGGATCTTTCTGTGTGGAGTTTGCATGTTCTCCCAGGCAAATCAAATTGTTTAAAAATGCATCTTCCTGTGACATCATATATATATATATATATATATATATATATATACAAACAAGGTTACTGTGGTTTATCCGCTATACATTGCTCAATACCGGGTAGAACAGAATATACGTTAGGTCTATGTCAAACCCCAAGATGCAAAGAAGGAGGCAGGCATTGAATAGGAAAACATGATTTAATTAAACACTAACACAAGAACAAACAAAAGGGTACAAACAAAAGGCGCGCACAAGGCGAAGAACAAACTTGACTATGAACAAAAACTAGCGCAAAGGCTAACTGTGGACTAGAAACAAAAACACTTACTGTGACACGACGGAACTATGGGATGAACAGAGTGAACAGAAGCAGACAAAGCTACAAGCGACAAGACAGGTAGTGGTGACATCGACACCACACCACACCACACGACAATAATCCAGCCCTGAATGGAAGAGAAAACAGGTCTAAATAGGAGCGGGCTGATTGACACCAGGTGTGGCCAGGTGCCAATCAGCCGCATCTGAGGGAATACAGCACTCAGGGAGACAAACAGGAAGCTGAACCAAAATAAGAGTGCTGACAGGAACTAAAGACAGGAAATACTACACACACACAGAGGAAAAACTAAGACAACCAAACTGTCAGGGGCAAGCCTGACAGTCAGGAAAAAACACAGAGGCTATTTCATCCCTACAAGCCTGTTCTGCAGGTTTCCCTGCTTTTCAGGGGATTTTATTATGTATTTTATTATACAATCCCCTGTTTCGCAGGTGACCCTGCTCTACAGAGGATTTTATTATACATGCATCTATTTTCTACCGCTATCCCTTTCGGGGTCACGGGGGTGCTGGAGCCTATGTTATTATAAAATCCCCTGAAGAGCAGGGAAACCTGCGATACAGGCTTGTAGGAATGAAACGGACTCTGTGTTATTTCCTGACCTAACGTTTGTGTATATATATATATATTCGGGCTCCAGTACTCTGGAATGCCCTCCCGGTAACAGTTCAAGATGCTACCTCAGTAGAAGCATTTAAGTCTCACCTTAAAACTCATTTGTATACTCTAGCCTTTGAATAGACTCCCTTTTTAGACCAGTTGATCTGCCGTTTCTTTTCATTTTCTCCTATGTCCCACTCTCCCGTGTGGAGGGGGTCCGGTCCGATCCGGTGGCCATGTACTGCTTGCCTGTGTATCGGCTGGGGACATCTCTGCGCTGCTGATCCGCCTCCGCTTGGGATGGTTTCCTGCTGGCTCCGCTGTGAACGGGACTCTCGCTGCTGTGTTGGATCCGCTTTGGACTGGACTCTCGCGACTGTGTTGGATCCATTATGGATTGAACTTTCACAGTATTTTGTTAGACCCGCTCGACATCCATTGCTTTCGTCCTCTCCAAGGTTCTCATAGTCATCATCGTCACCGACGTCCCACTGGGTCATTATTGTCACCGATGTCCCACTGGGTGTGAGTTTTCCTTGCCCTTATGTGGGCCTACCGAGGATGTCGTAGTGGTTTGTGCAGCCCTTTGAGACACTAGTGATTTAGGGCCATATAAGTAAACATTGATTGATTGATTGATATATATATATATATATATATATATATATATATATATATATATATGTATATATATATATATATATATATATATACATATATATATATATATATATATATATATATATATATATATATATATATATATATATATATATATATATATATATATATATATATATATATATATATATATATATATTAACCCAATGCGGCCCCCGAGTCATACATTTTGGGGTCCCCTCATTTAGGGTGACACACAAAAAAAGCGTTCATCACATAAACTAGAAAACTTTTTAAGTTATTAATCAATTATTTTTATTTTTCATATTTACCAAGAAGAATTAATGTTCTGAAAGTTTAGAAAATGTCAACTTCGAGATGCCATGGACTACGGAACAAAATACGTTTATAGTTGAGGCCTATTTTCGGCTGAATTCTATCCACCCGGCTCAATTGCAATTCAAAGAACGGTTTGGATGTCGTGAATTTCCTGCCCACACAATGATCCACAGATGGGTCGACAAGTTCCGAACCCATGGGACTGTTAATAACCTCAATCGTAAAGCTACTAACAGACAATCACACTCTGGACGACCGAAATCACCAAGGACACCACAGAACGTTGATGGAGTCAGAGACTCTGTTGTTCGCAGCCCACGCAAGTCTGTGCGTCGACAAAGTCAGGAGCTTGGAATGAACCGGCAGTCTGTGCGGGGAATTTAGATCGCAGATCTCAACCTCTATCCTTACAGGATACAGATTAAACAAAAGCTTACACCTGCCGACATGAGGAAACGAGTGATCATGTGCCAGTGGCTTTGCGATAAGATTGACGCTGCGCCAGACTTCCTTTACAATGTCTGGTTTTCGGATGAGGCACATTTTTTGCTGTCAGGTGATGTGAACTCTAAGAACAACATCTCCTGGGGTAGCACACCCCCTGAGTACTGTCTGCAAAGGCCACTACACTCTGTCAAGTGCACTGCATGGGTCGCCATCTCCAAACATGGCATCATTGGACCATTCTGGTTCGAGCAGTTTGTGATAATCAACACCGAGTGATATTCTCAGGTGTCTGGCAAATTCTGGACAGCACTCGGTCGACAAAGGGGGGACATCAGGGACCTCCAGTGGTTCCAGTAGGATGGTGCCAACCCCCAAACCTCAAACGAATCATTGGCATGGCTACAGCATCGTTTTCCTGACCGACTGATCAGCCGCAGGTGTGACCCGGAGTGGTCGCCGCATTCACCGGATTTGAACGCCCCAGATTTTTATCGGTGGGGGATACCTTAAGGACAGGGTGTATAGCAACAACCCCCAAACTATCCCTGATCAAAAGGTAAGTAGGTTTGTATTGTCATTGCAACAAATACAACAAAATGTTTGTTTACAGCACAAGCCCGTTCAAGATTAGACCAACAGTGTACAGGGTAACAGAACAGGAACGCTGATGGGTCGTTACGAGGCACCCCGTAAAAGATGGGAAAAGGTAAAACGCTGGGGAAGAAGATGAGTAAAAAAATACATTCTAAACTGGGCTCCTAAAGGGGGCCCAATCAGGGACCTCCAGTGGTTCCATCAGGATGGTGCCAACCCCCAAACCTCAAATGAATCATTGGTATGGCTACAGCATCGTTTCCCTGACCGACTGATCAGCCGCAGGTGTGACCCGGAGTGGTCGCCGCATTCACCGGATTTGAACGCCCCAGATTTTTATCGATGGGGGATACCTTAAGGACAGGGTGTATGGCAACAACCCCCAAACTATCCCTGATCCGAAAGTAGGTAGGTCTTTATTGTCATTGCAACCAGTACAAAAAAATTTTTGTTTACAGCACAAACCCGTTCAAGATTAGACAAACAGTGTACAGGGTTACAGAACAGGAACGCTGATGGGTCGTTACGAGGCACCCCGTAAAAGATGGGAAAAGGTAAAACGCTGGGGAAGATGAGTAAAAAAACACAATCTAGACTGGGCTCCTAAGGGGGGCCCAATCTGGGACCTCCAGTGGTTCCATTAGGATGGTGCCACCCCCCAGACCTCAAACGAATCATTGGTATGGCTACCGCATCGTTTCCCTGACCGACTGATCAGCCGCAGGTGTGACCCGGAGTGGTCGCCACCTTCACCGGACATGAACGCCCCAGATTTTTATTTGTGGGGGATACCTTAAGGACAGGGTGTATGGCAACAACCCCCAAACTATCCCTGATCCGAAGGTAGGTAGGTCTTTATTGTCATTGCAACCAGTACAACAAAGTTTTTGTTTACAGCACAAACCCGTTCAAGATTAGACAAACAGTGTACAGGGTTACGGAACAGGAACGCTGATGGGTCGTTACGAGGCGCCCCGTAAAAGATGGGAAAAGGTAAAACGCTGGGGAAGAAGATGAGTAAAAAAATACATTCTAAACTGGGCTCCTAAGGGGGGCCCAATCAGGGACCTCCAGTGGTTCCAGCAGGATGGTGCCACCCCCCACACCTCAAACGAATCATTGGCATGGCTACAGCATCGTTTTCCTGACCGACTGATCAGCCGCAGGTGTGACCCGGAGTGGTCGCCACATTCACCGGACATGAACGCCCCAGATTTTTATCGGTGGAGGATACCTTTAGGACAAGGCGTATGGCAACAACCCCCAAACTATCCCTGATCCGAAGGTAGGTAGGTCTTTATTGTCATTGCAACAAGTACAACAAAGTTTTTGTTTACAGCCCAACCCGTTCAAGATTACACAAACAGTGTACAGGGTAACAGAACAGGAACGCTGATGGGTCGTTACGAGGCGCCCCGTAAAAGATGGGAAAAGGTAAAACGCTGGGGAAGAAGATGAGTAAAAAAACACAATCTAGACTGGGCTCCTAAGGGGGGCCCAATCTGGAGTGGGAAAAAAATACGTTATATTTAATCACGACAAACTCGCAACAAAGGGGCGGGGAGTTGGGGCCCTGGAAGGCGACTGCTGCTTTGAAGCGCTGCCATCCGACCATCACCCGAGGGAAAAAAGCAGTGGTGAAGGCACAGGGTAGGGGTGGAGGGGGGTGTGTGCGTGTATGCCCAATTGTCTTGGGTGTGATGATGTAATGTTTTTTAGACTGAGGCCGATCTGCAAAAGTTTGACTCCAGGTGTCGTTGAGGAGCAGGGAGGGCAAAGAGTCTATCGTCTGTGTTTTTTTTAAAACAGCCTGGTCCTGTTTCCACAGCGTCAAGGCCGTTCGAGGGAGTCAAATCTTACATTAGGATGCTTGTTTTCCGCGAGCAGACAAAAAATGGCAGTAATCACAGCAGCAATAAGAGCGATCCCAAAGGAAGAACGTGGGAGGGTCATCGAGAATTTTGCCCGCCGGATCCAAATGTGCTTGCAGCAACGGGGAGCTCATTTAGAGCACATTTTTGAGTGCCAGTTAAACAAAGAGTTTTTGTGGTACAGACTTGAAACTTCAGAGATGTCTGCTACATACACTTAACTTAATGTAGCTGAATTTGTGTGTTAATCTAAACACAATTTTGGAAGTTATTCGATTTTTATGGATAAACGTTTCTTTTTCCGCCACCCTTGTATTTATTTTTTTATCGTGCTCTTGTCAGGCTTGCCCCCTGACAGTTTGTCTATGTTTTAGTTTTTTCCTCTGCATTTATCTGTTTCCTGTGTTTAGTATTTCCCGTCTTTTAGTTCCTGTCTAGTGCTCTTATTTTGTCAGCTTCCTGTCTTGTTCCCTGAGTGCTGTGTTCCCCTTCAGCTGCGGCTGATTGGCATCTGGCCACACCTGTTGCCAATCAGCCGGCTCCTATGTGTACCTCCTTTGTCTTGTGCCAGTTGCTGGATCATTGTATTGTCGTGTCAATGTCATTTTCTACTTGTCATTCCTACTAGTCGTGTGAATGCAGCGTAGCGGTAAGCTATATTTGGTAGATGTTTTGTAGCTTACTGTTTTTTCTTCCCTGCTTCCGATTAGTTTGTTCATAGCCCTTAGTTTGTTATATCCGCCCATGTGCGTGCTTTTTGTTTGTACCCTTTTGTTTTTGTTTTTGTCTTAGTATCTTTACTAAATCATGTTTACTTACCAAATGCCTGCCTCCTTCTCTGCATCTTGGGGTTCGACACCAAATAACCGTGACAGCTCTGTTTTTGTTGTGTTTGCTCGTTTTTCTTGTATTATCTTTTAACCTGCCTGTTATACAGCGCTTTGGCTACCCCTGTGGTCAATTTTAAATGTGCTTTATAAATAAAGTTGATTTGATTTGATTTATTGTCGACACACACGCTTCGGTCAGAAAGACCTGAGAATGACGAATTCAAGCGCACTCACGAGCTGTTTTTGTTTTCCGATGCAAATTGATTTCTAGTACTGAACATGGCTTCCAGTGAAGCATGGCCGCCAGAGGCAGAGACAAAGAACTCACGGATACAAGAGGATGTTATTGAATGATTATTTATTTATGAACTTTATGTCAGTTTGCACACGGGCAGAAGTCTAATTTGGTTGGACAGGCACTCCAGAGATGTGGATATGCAGTGATGGGTAAGCTACTCGCAAAATGTAGGATGCTAAGTTACAAGTTAGTCTTGATTAAATGTAGTTAAGCTACAAAGGAAACTGATTGAGTGATTGATTGATTGATTGATTGATTGAATGATTGGTTGATTGAAAATTGTATTAGGAGGTTGCACAGTACAGTACCTATTCCGTACAATTGACCACTAAATGGTAACACCCGAATAAGTTTTTCAACTTGTTTAAGTCAATTATCCACAGATGATTGTAGCAACCTACACTACAAGCTACACGGCAAAAGTAGCTTGCAATATTAAAGCTACATTATACAACTATATGACTTAATGTACAATTTTCCACCAAACGAGAAAAAAATGCTCAGTTTGATTGTTTATTCAAATAAGAACTGGCTAGAATCATGCCCTTTCTCTGGCTTTTTCAACATTTATTTTAAATTGCGTACCATGTACAAAATGAGAAAAAAAACCCAAAACAAAAACATATATATAGTAACAGGCACATGTATAATAACATATAATATTTACTTCAAGACTGTTACAAATATGCGCCACGCTGTGAACCCACACCAAACAAGAATGACAAACACGTTCCCGGAGAACATCCGCACCGTAACACAACTTAAACACAACAGAACAAATACCCAGAACGCCTTGCAGCATTAACTCTTCAGACTCTGTGCAGGCCAGTCAAGTCCATCCACACCAGACTCTGTCATCCATGTCTCTATGGACCTTGCTTTGTGCACTAGTGCACAGTGGTGTTGGAAGAGGAAAGGGTCTGCTCCAAACTCTTCCCACAAGGTTGGGAGCATGGAATTGTCCTAAATGGTTTGGTATTCTGGATCATTCAAAGATCCTTTCACTGGAACTAAGGAGCCAAGCCCAACTCCTGAAAAACAGCCCCACACCCTAATTCTTCCTCCATCAAATTTCACACTCAGCACAATGCAGTTAGAAAAGTACGGTTCTCCTGGCAACCTCCAAACCCAGACTCGTGCATCAGATTTCCAGATGGAAAAGCGTGATTCATCACTCCAGAAAACACATCTCCACTGTTCTAAAGTCCAGTGGTGATGTGCTTTACACCACTGCATCCGACGCTTTGCATTGGACTTGGTGATGTTTGGCTTAGATACAGCTGCTCGTCCATGGAAACCCATTCTATGAAGCTCTCTGCGTACTGTACGTGGGCTAATTAGAAGGTCACATGAAGTTTGGAGCTCTGGAGCAACTGACTGTCTAGAAAGTCTACGACCTTTTTGCTCAGCATCCACTGACCCCTCTCTGTCAACCCACGTGGCCTACCACTTGGTGGCTGGGTTGCTGTTGTTCCCAAACTCTTCCATTTTCTTGTCATAAAGCCGATAGTTGACTTTGGAATATGTAAAATTTCACGACTGGATTTGTTGCACAGGTGGCATCCTATGACTGTTCCACGCTGGAAATCACTGAGCTCCTGAGAACCGCCCATTCTTTCACAAATGTTTGTAGAAACCGTCTCCAGGCCTAAGTGCTTGATTTTACACACTTTGATTAGGACACCTGATTCTAATCATTTGAATGGGTGCCCAAATATATTTGGTAATACAGTGTATTATGCCTCGTATCTGTCACGCCTATGGTTCATGTTTTGTTTTGGTCATGCTATGTTTAGTTTTTTGGACATTTATTTTTGTTTTGCATTTTCTTGTTTGTCTCACCATGCCAACTGATTTAGTTTTCTGTCATGTCTGATCATGAGTTTCGTATGGCCATATTACCCTGAGCATCCCCAATCTCATCTGTTCTCAAAGCTAGGAATACCAGGTGCTTTTGACCTTTGGACTCTAAGTTCCTTTTTTTTTTCACTCCCTGTTTTGTTACCATGACGACCAATCAGTTCACCTGTCTTTTCTCACACCTGTTTTCACTTATCATGTTCATTATTTAAGCCACAGTTACCAGGTAGTCAGGCTAGCAACATCACCTCATTCACGCCCTTGATTATCTACTTCATACCTTGCAATGCTGTCCATTTTGTCCACGTAAGTTTTTGTTATTCATGTCATAGCACAAGTGTTTTTGTTTCATGTTTGTAGTTTATAGCCTTTGTGCTAGTCTTTTGTTTCATAGCCCAGTTTTTTGTACCGCCATTTTGTTGGTTCCTGTTTTCAGTTTTAGTGTTAAAATAAAGATGTACCTACCTTCACGCAGTTTCCACTCCATTCGCTTCGCACCTCGGGAAAAAAACCCAAGACCAAGTCCAAGCCTGACAGTATCCAAGAACATGCACTGAATCTTACCCTGGCACTGCAGGATGTTACTCTTCCTTGATTGGCTGATAACAGAGTGTCCGCCCTGAGATCGGTAGGTTGTGAGTTCAAAGCCCGGCCGAGTCATACCAAAGACTATAAAAATGGGACCCATTACCTCCCTGTTTGGCACTCAGCATCAAGAGTTAGAATTGGGGGGTTAAATAACCAAAAATTATTTCCGGGCGGGGCCACAGCTGCTGCTCATTGCTCCCCTCACCTCCCAGAGGGGTGATCAAGAGTGATGGGTCAAATGCAGAGAATAATTTCACCACACCTAGTTTGTGTGAGACAATCATTGGTACTTTAACTTTAACTTTAACGTGTGCTTATGACGTTTTGTGTCGTTCAGACTTTGTGAGGACCGCCGTTCAGACTTTGTGAGGACTCAACCTCGCTGCATGTGTCACCAAAACAAAGAACTGTCAATCAAACCCCGCCCCCACAGTTTCGTTGGGATGCTATCATGACCCAAAACTGGCGAGGTGAGCACACCTGTAGACACAATATCTTAGCGACGATACTATTTAGTCATGTGTGTGTGTGTGTGCACAAGTGATGTTACCTTACCATCCTCACTCGCATCCCCTTCCTCCTCCTGTAGTTCAAAGGTTGCCATGGTTACCGGTGTCCCAGTGGGAACACAAAGCTCTCTGGCCCCGAGGCTACGTGAGCACGCGGGCTTGGCAGGTGGGAAGAATATGCTGACCTTTGACATGCAAAGGTCTTGTTCATGCAGAGGAGGAGTGGGGGTAAAGAAACAGAGCTGCCCTGGGTTGTAAATGCACCCATCAAGCTGGTGCCCGCCACCTCTCAGCAGGCCCTGGTCGAGCGAGAATGTCGCACTCTCTCTACCGCTGCTCGGAATGCCACGTAAGCGTTCCCTGAAAATCCCTTGAACTTTTGTGTCGACCCTAAAATCCAGCCGCAGTTAAAAGGAACATTTTTTGGGGTGATTTGCTCAATACGGTTCGACTTTGTGTGATTCTTGCTGTGCTGCCGTACGTGTGTTCACGTGTGCAGAGGGTAATCTTTACGGCCGCGTGTAGTAATGACATGTACATAAACCAAATGACATCCCGACCAATCAATGGTGCTGCATTTATTGATTGACACGCACACCGCCCAATGATTGCGTGACAAAAAGGCTGACTGAAGTGATAAAATCCAGGGTTTACTTTACACTTGTTCTGGTCCAAAAGAGTAATGATGGGAATTTGGGCTCTTTTTCCTCAGATGTTTTACCTAAAAGTATTACCAAAATATGCGGAGAATTTATTTGAGAGTGTAAAAATATATATATATATATAAAAAACGATACCATGTTTATCACTGATATGGGTTTATTCATATGATGTTACAAAAACGAATTATCAATTAATCATCAGGGGAAGAGGTTGACATTTTTTGGTGTTTTTCGCAAAATGTTTTGTATTTTAGCCATATATGTTTAATTCTACCATAATACATATTTTTTCCAGATATTTTTTTCATGTTCTATTCTAAAATTTCTATGTCCAATTTTTTCACAGGTGCACTGGCAGTTATTCAATAAACCAGAAAACCTAAGTCTTTAATCTTTATATTATTATTATTTTTTTTGTGTGTAATTTTTTTAGCTCAAATCTCTAAATCAACTTCAGCCCTAAACAAAATTACAGAACAAGTAGTGAAGTGAAGTGAATTTATGTTTATATAGCGCTTTTTCCTCAAGTGACTCAAAGCGCTTTACATAGTGAAACCCAATATCTAAATTACATTTAAACCAGTGTGGGTGGCACTGGAAGCAGGTGGGTAAAGTGTCTTGCCAAAGGACACAACGGCATTGACTAGGATGGCGGGAACGGGGATCGAACCTGCAACCCTCAAGTTACCCTGATAGCTCTACCAACCGAGCTATAAGGCCCCTAAGTAAGTACTGTTTTTTTTAACACTTTGAAGGCCTTCTGATCAAATGACGGCAACTCGTCATTGTCGGGACTTGTTATTGACGAACCCTAAGATGCAGAGATGGCAGACTTAGTGCAGGAAAACATGTCTTTAATGTAAAAAATGCAGGGAAAACACAAACCAAGAACCAGGAGACAGGAAACAGGATTCAAGGAATATTGGAGACGGCAAACGATCTACAGTATCCAATACTCCAGCCCTGGCTGGAGGGCGAGGCAGGTATAAATAGTAGCCTGAGTGGCAATTACCGCCAGGTGCCAAGCTGGGCAGCTGCACCGTCAGCATGGGAGGGCCCCCGGGGTTGATGGTGTCCTCCGCAGACCCACCGGTGTGGATGGCGGTGTCTGCAGGACCACCGGGTGGATGCCGGCGACTGCGACAGATCCACTGGAGTTAGAAGTAGCTCTGCCTCTCCAGTTGCACAGCTACTAATAGCCCCCCCTTCAAGGGACGGACCCAAGACGACCCCAAAAAGGGCTCACAGATGACAGGGTTGGGTGGGAGGGAGCTTGAAACGAGGCAGAACTTTTCAATCCAGAACCCCGTCAAGCCTCTCCGCCATTGAAATCTCCGTAGGGTTCGTATTTGGCTGGAGGATTATGTTGAGACTTTTTGGTGACAAACCCCAAGATGCAGGGAAGGCATGCTTGATGCAGGAAAACATGACTTTGATGTTAAAAATGCAGGGAAAACCCAAACCAGGAAACAGGCAACAGGATTCAAGGACACACTGGAGACAGCAAACATCCTGGTATGATACAGACAGTGGAGCATTGAGAATAGGCCACACAGCTGGGCCGATATTTTGACTCGGGGGGCCACATTGGGAGAAAAAAATGTGTCTGGGGTGGGGCAACAGTAAACACCACTGAGCTGCCCACACTCTGCTCTCATGAAACGTCTCTCAACTGCATATGCCAGATATTTGAAGTATTTTTTTTTCGGTAAAGCATCAATTACTTTCCCTAGTAATTGATTAAAGATTCAATTCTTTAATAGTAAAGTAAAGAGTAACTATGAATAATTACTTTTTAACAGTAATCTTCCGATCACTGTCCATGTTTAAGATTGTGCCCGTCTTTACGTCTATCTGGCATTGAGAAACACAAAATGCCAAAAAGTTTGCTGACACTCTGCTCTCATGAAACGTCTCTCAACTGCATATGTCATATATTTGAATTTTTTTTCGGCAATGCATTAATTACTTTATCTAGTAATTGATTAAAGATTCAATTATTTCATAGTAAAGTAACGAATAACTATAGATAATTAAATCTTGAACAGTAATCTTCCGAACACTGTACAAGTTTAAGATTGTGCCCGTCTTTACGTCTATATGGCATTCAAAAACACAAAATGCCGAAAAGTTTGTGGACACTCTGCTCTCATGAAACATCTCTCAACTGCAAATGCCAGAAAAACACAAAATGCCAAAAAGTTTGCGGACACTCTGCTCTCATGAAACGTCTCTCAACTGCATATGTCATATATTTGAAGTTTTTTTTTCGGTAATGCATTAATTACTTTATCTAGTAATTGATTAAAGATTCAATTATTTCATAGTAAAGTAACGAATAACTATAAATAATTATTTTTTGAACAGTAATCTTCCAAACACTGTACAAGTTTAAGATTGTGCCCGTCTTTACGTCTATATGGCATTCAAAAACACAAAATGCCAAAAAGTTTGCGGGCACTCTGCTCTCATGAAACGTCTCTCAACTGCATATGTCATATATTTGAAGTTTTTTTTTCGGTAATTTATTAATTACTTCATCTAGTAATTGATTAAAGATTCAATTATTTCATAGTAAAGTAACAAATAACTATAAATAATTGTTTTTTCAACATTAATCTTCCAAACACTGTCCAGGTTTAAGATTGTGCCCGTCTTTACGTCTATATGGCATTCAGAAACACAAAATGCCGAAAAGTTTGCGGACACTCTGCTCTCATGAAACGTCTCTCAACTGCATATGTCATATATTTGAAGTTTTTTTTTCGGTAATGCATTAATTACTTCATCTAGTAATTGATTAAAGATTCAATTATTTCATAGTAAAGTAACAAATAACTATAAATAATTGTTTTTTCAACATTAATCTTCCAAACACTGTCCAGGTTTAAGATTGTGCCCGTCTTTACGTCTATATGGCATTCAGAAACACAAAATGCCGAAAGGTATGCGGACACTCTGCTCTCATGAAACGTCTCTCAACTGCAAATGCCAGAAAAACACAAAATGCCCAAACAAGTTTGCGGCTGCTCATTTTTTCCTTACCTTTCCAGCGTTTACTCTCTAATTACTGTACTTAGCAAAGCTCTCTCACTCGCTCTCGTCTACCTCCTTCATGTTGCTGTGCTCAGGACGGTGCTGTGGGTGCCTCCCTCCATCCCCCTTCTGCTCATTGTCGACACATATGGCACCACGCATTTTGACCAATCATGTGCAGCTTTACCCCACAAAAACAAACACCCCCCCTCCTCACCTCCCCAACAAAACAAAACAATGGCTCGCCTTGTTAATTTTAAAGCGATGTGTGATGACGTGGTATTGTCTGGAGAGCACAAGGTTCTGAGTTTGGTCTGATTCCTTGTAAATCCTTTTCCACTTTCCAGTTTTAATGATGAGGTTTTTTCTATTTTGTTTATTTTTTTTTTTTCTAGAGGTAACAAATATACAAAGACTCGAAAAAAATCTGAGTTAAACTGGTGGATACTTGAAATAAAGTAAACAATGTAATTGGGTTTTGTTAGAAATAAACAAATAAATAATTATAATAAATAAAACAAAACATGCTTGTGCAGGCATGCACAAAGTATGTAATTATTTGTATTTATTGTCATTATTTTTGTATATTTACTATATCCATTATTAATATTTATTATTTATTAACCTAATATTTATTTTCCAGAAGGCTATTTGTCGTTCAAAACAGAATGTCTGAAGGCCACATTGCATTTATGACTGTCGTTTAGAACAGAAGTGTCAAATTAATTTTAGATCGGGGGCCACATGGAGAAAAATCTACTCCCGAGTAGATTACGATAACTTCAAAGTAAATACAACTTCAGATTGTTTTCTTTGTTTAAAAATAGAACAAGCACATTCTGAAAATGTACAACTCATAATGATGTAGGGTTTTTTGTTACGCTCACATGTTGCGGTTAATAATATTTTACATCAATCAATGTTTATTTATTTAGACCTAAATCACAAGTGTCTCAAAGGGCTGCACAAGCTACAACGACATCCTTGGTTCAGGGCCCACAAAAGGGCAAAAAAACACTTACAACCCAGTGGGACGTCAACAATTTTACTCATATTTGTCGTTATCTATACTTTCGGAATATATGATGTGATAATGTTCATCATTCAACTCATTTGTGTTAGTTTTCAATCTATCAAGAAAAAAAATGATACAAAAATCTAATTACAGAATGTTATTTATTTAGTTATTTATGTAATTTTCCTCGACAGATGTACTACCAGCATGTGGTTTATTTTTTATTTTTTTTTACATATGTAGCATCATCTACAAAGATACAAAGAATTGCTATTGCGACATCTAGTGGACACATTTACAACAGCAGTTTCTTTCATTCAAAATTTCCGGTTCTGGTTTCCGGTTCGTCCCTGCTTTAGAAGGACATTTGTAACAGAAAATATTTACCATTATTAATGTATAATTTTCTCATGATAATTTTACACAATGACCTGTGCATTTAAATATTACTTTTATATGTACTGTAAGTTGATGGCTAACTTACTTTAAAATCATTAGTTAAAGTGACTAGCATGTATTTAAAAAGCTATATTTATTTTATCCTAAACCCATGTTTGGAATATATTGTAAAATTATATTCTTTTTAAGTATTAAATCTATGCAATTGCAATCAAAACATGCAATTTGTGGATAAAAAATGAAAAAACAACTAAATTCTGGAAAGAAAGATGGACTGCTTTAATTACACATATCATTAATATGTCCATCCATCCATCCATTTCCTACCGCTTGTCCCTTTTAGGGTCGCGGGGGGTGCTGGAGCCTATCTCACCTGCAGTCGCCATCTCATCACAGGGCCATCATTAATATGTACTATTAAATAATAGGATAATAAATAGTACATATCATTAAATTGTACTTTTTATTAACCTATTATTTATTTTCCAGAAGGCTACTTGACATTTAAAACAGGGGTGTCAACATTTTTTATTTTTACGGAGGGCCACATTGCATTTATAAACTGCCCTTCAGAAGGACATTTGTAACAGAAAATATATAGCAATATTAATATATAATTGGCTCATTTTTTAAATTGTATCCATTTTATGGGATCATTTTACACAATGGCCTGTGCATTTAATTATTATATTTTTATTTACAGTACAAGTTGATGGCTAACTTACTTCAAAATCATCAATATAGGTGAATAGCAATTTTTTTTAAGTAACTATATTTATTCTACCCCAAACCCATGTTTGGAATGTATGGTTGTGGTGGGCGTGGCCTGCGCTCCTGCAGCGAAGCAGGGTGTGGCAGGACCGGCTTTGAGATTGGCGACAGGTGAGTGGATGACAAAGCTGAAAGTGTTTGTCTAATCAGCTGTCGCTTTGTTAAAGGCAGCAGTCGGGAAGGAGAAGTGGTTGGATGGTGGAGCACGAGCACGAGCCAGAAAGACGGGCAGAGACACTTGCTGAAAAGCACAGCAAAAGAAAGACTTTATTGCAAAATAAAACAGTGTTGGAACCCGGAACTGATCTGTCATGTCAGTACTTGGTGGTCCAAGGAACCCTGAGGAGGGAAAACCTCCACAATGGTAAAATTATATATTTTTTTGTATTAAATCTATGCAATTGCATGCAAAACATAAAATTTTTTGATTTTTTAATTTTATTTTATTTTTTAAAATAAATGATCTACTTCAACCTTCTTTTTTAAAACAGGTGTTCCCGCAGATAATATATGTGAGTCATTTTCTCCATTGTCCATTAAGCCCGGGGATCCACAACCCACGGCTCGTTAGTGCCGCCTTAATGGCTCCTTGGACCATTTTTTTAAAAAAAGATTAAAAATAGAAAAAGATGAGGGGAAAATTATTTTTTGTATTAGTTTTTTTTTTGATTGAGGACAAACATGCCACAAACCTTCCCCATTTTTAGAAAGCACACTGTTTAATATGTTCCGGTAACCCCCGCCACCCCAAACGGGACAAGCGGTAGAAAATGGATGGATGGATGCTTCACTGATGACAGTATTTCGTGAACATCATTTTGTCCTTCTAATTTTGACAGTTCTTGAACTCACCACAGTGTGGACTGTGACGCAACAGTTTGTTTACATATAAAATCTCCACTCCTTCCTCGTCTAATTTTGTCCACCAAAAGTTTTATGCTGTGCGTGAATGAACTAGGGTGCGCTTTGTTGATGTTATTTTCTTGTTGGAGTGCTAATCAAGCATATTTGGTCCGTGCATGACTGCAAGCAAATCAATGCTAACATGCTATTTAGGCTAGCTGTATGTACATATTGCATCATTGTGCCTCATATTTGAGCTCATTCGATATTTTTATCTTCTTTGTATATCATTTATATGTGCATGTCTCATGGCACATTATCCGTATGTAATATTGGCTGCATTTCAGATAGTTGTTTGTGTGCCATGTTGTTCCAGACCACAGCAAACATGACCTAGCTTGCCAAAGATTGGAATAAATCTATTAAAAGAAGACAGCCTGATGTTTCCTTTAACTTGGACACACACTTCTAAACCTTTGGCCATTAGAAGCCAGTTATTTCGAGGAGTTATCTCACCTTCTGAGTAGCCTCTGATTTACTAATGGTTTCTAATGTTGTAAAAATGTGTAGAATAAATATTACATTTCATACATAGCTAATATAGACACTTACATTATGTGTTTCCTTCATTATAGCACTTATATAAGACTTTTAAAGTCATTTTGATAGTCGGCTAATATAGCTGATATAGACACTTACATCATGCGTTGTCTTCATTATAACGCTTATATACTTTTTTTAATTTTTTGCTGCTTTAGACGGATTTTTATATGGTGGTATTTTCTTATTTTCTGTCTGATAAGATAGTTCTTCTCACTAAGCAGATTTTATGTTAGAGTGTGTTACTTGTTTTAAGTGTTTTGGTCCTAAATGATCTCAGTAAGATATTCCAGCTTGTTGCTGAGATTTTATGACCCATTTGTTAAAACGGGGACTATGGCTTGGTTTCTTTTCCCGGAATGCAAAGGAACTGGACCGGTCGTGGCGTGAAAGGAAAGACATGTTTTAATCTATTACTATGAAAAAGTGCAAACAAAAGGCGCGCACAAGGCAGAGGACAAACTTGGTTAAGAAAACAAAAACTAGCACAAAGGCAGAACTATGGGGATATAAAAACGAAAGACACTAACTGTGGCATTAATAAACAAAAACTTACTTGAGGCGACGTAAGCAGGGCACCATGAACTATGACATGGAACAGAGTGGTCATAAACAGGGTGAACAGAGCATGAAGCAACAATGACGCCAGGCCGACTGCCTGGCAACTACAAGCTTAAATGATAGTGACATGATTAACACAGGTGCGTGAGTCCAAATGAGTACAGGTGAAACGAATGAGTTGTCATGGAAATAAAACGAGAGAGTGGAAAAAACAGGAACTAATGGAGTCTCGAAGTAGGTTAGCTAATTTTACTTGTTTTGAAAAGCATTGACAAGTCGAATTTTCTTGTTCTACTGGCGGATAATTTTGCTCAATTCAAATAAAATACCCTTCATTTAGTATTTTTTTTGTTTGTTTTTAACCACTGACTTTTTGCAGTGTACATGGCGAGACATTCAACACAAAACCAAACAAAAAAGACAAGATTTCTTCTTCCCGGTGTGGAAAGCGGCACGAAGAGTGTGTTTGCATGTCTGCATCCGAGATACTCGGGAGACGGGTTATTTACTGCACGGCCCGAGCGACCTGTCCGTCCTCACGTCCCGCCCCGGCAGATTAAGATGCAGCTGCTGGTGGCTGCCAGAGGAGCCTGAGATTGATGGGGAACTCGGGGGCCGCAGAGGCCCCGCAGAATTCTGAACAGGTCCGGATTGTAGCCAGGCAGACAGCCGCTCCTCCAACCCTCTCTTGTCACATTTTTTTTTTCCATCCCGCTGTTGTTTCTGCTAGAACTTCTCTCCCTCTGTCATGTGACACTTTCTGCATGTCACTCCATGCATGAACCCCCCACAAACAGTTTCCGAAACCCATAAAGTGGCAGTAACCCACTTAGATATCTGGATGTTCAGTTTAGTTTAGTCTTTATTTGAAGGGACAATGCACAGAAACATTAAGCTCAAAGACAGATATGTTCTGAACCAGATTATAGCTAAATAACTAATTACCATCTGTTGTCCCTGGCTACCTCAATTAAAGGGATATAAAAATCAAGCAATCAAATTATGACAATAAAGTCATACCGTATCAAGTAATCAAATTAAGAAAAGTCATAAAATGCCCTTTCACTGACACATACTTAATATACAATACAACCACATCTCATTTACATCATCACACAAAGACAATACATGCTCTTGTTCAAATCTGTCATCATTTGTAAAAACAACCATGAATTTAACACACACACCTCACAATTTACAACAAAAATGCTGTCATGGATAAATATAATACACATTAAGTTGATCTGCCAAACATAGTGGCCACCTTAGTGACCGTGTGAGCAGCTTTGATTGCTCCAAAGCCACTTTTTAACTTCAATTGTGAATAAAGAGTAATCTGTTAAACTTTTCAAGTTTGTTGCGAGGTCATTCTATTCCTTTATGGCATGGGTCCCCAAACTTTTTGACTCGGGGGCCGCATTGTGTTAAAAAAACTAAGCCGGGGGCCGGGCTGCATGTATATATATATATATATATATATATATATATATATATATATACACACATATCATATGTAAATATATATATGTATATATATATATATATATATATATATATATATATATATATATATATATATATATATATATATATCTGCGATGAGGTGACGACTTGTCCAGGGTGTACCCCGCCTTCCGCCCGATTGTAGCTGAGATAGGCGCCAGCGCCCCCCGCGACCCCGAAAGGGAATAAGCGGTAGAAAATGGATGGATATATATATATTAGGGCTGGGCAACGATTAAAATTTTTAATCGAAGTTAATCGCACTATGTCTCCGATTAATCGCGATTAACTGCATTGTATACGCAAAGCCCAATAATGAATTCAAAAGAAGTGTGTAGTGCACCTTTATTGGAATATTCTCCCACACGAATAAAAGCGCCAAAACATTTGTTGTGCAAACACAATTTAAATGAGTCCTTCTTAAACAGTAGCAGTTAAATAGCATATTTTATGAAAATCAACTCAAAAAATGTAAATACAAACATTTAAGCTTATTGCCACTGCCAGGGTATTTAAGTTATCCTGTTTGTTATGGAAAATAAATATAATCTACATACAAATCTCTTGAGCCACAATCATAACATCTGAACAGGCAATTTCTGAGGTAACAGCAGAAACATTTTTTTTATCAGGGATCTTATGTTTAAAAAACTTATATTATAGGTAGTGGGCTGTTTTAGGGAATTTTTGATCAAAGTATCCATAGTAGCAATATTAATAATGTTGTGTTTATTCTGCGTAGTGCACTTAAAATAATTATGACCATATCTAGGAATTTATATGATGGGAGTTTTCCGATTGTTTGCTTGGTGCTTTGATAAACTGAACGCATATACCTGGTACTATATTGTGATGTTATGAGCCAGGGGAAAAAAAACTACCCAACCCAGCATGCAACAGGAGTGACGAGTATGCGTGGTAGCCCGGTATAGGTTGTGTCGCCATGACGGCATCTTGTATGTTGTGATATTCACGCTCTGAAAGTAAACGTTAAGAACTCAGCCAACACTCCTGGTCTGCATTATTCATAAATAGACAGACAACACATATACTCCGCTGCTTCACAGGCCGCTGGATGTAGCCGGCAAAGTATTCCCATGTTAGCTAGCCGGTCTAGCAAGCAAGCGTCATTCAGTCCAAAACGGCCCGATCTATCCACATTCAGAATTGTCTAGCGGTCGTAAGTGATCCCGGAGTGACCACACTGTAAGCCAGCCATGAAATTTGCAGAATTGTCCGGTATTTTTGCCAAATGTTACATCTTTACCAACAGCCCCTCCACGCCGAAGCCCATCCGGGCGACGCCATCTTGTTAAGAAAAGGCGTTAACAAAATAAAAGCATGTAAACAACATAAGCAAATGTGCGATAAAATAATTGTCTGCGTTAATAGATTGATGAGTTAACTCGTAATTAACGCATTAATTTGCCCACCCCAAATATATATATATATATATATATGTATATATATATATATATATATATATATATATATATATATATATATATATATATATATATATATACATATATATATATATATATAGACACACACGTTTGGTCAGGAAATACCACAGAGGCTATTTCATCCCTACAAGCCTGTTTCGCAGGTTTCCCTAATCTCCCCAAAAGGGATAAACGGTAGAAAATAGAAGCATATATAATAAAATCCTCTGAAGAGCAGGGAAACCTGCGAAACAGGGGATTTTATAATAAAATATATAATAAAATCCCCTGAAAAGCAGGGAAACCTGCAAAGCAGGCTTGTAGGGATGAAATAGCCTCTGTGTTTTTTCCTGACCTAACGTATATTCCACTCTATTGAGTAATGTATAATGGATAAACCACAGTAACCTTGACTATATATATATATATATATATATATATATATATATATATATATATATATATATATATATATATATATATATATATATATATATATATATATATATATATATATATTCCGAGCGCAATGATGTCACAATGGGAAAATGCATTTTTAAACAATATGATTTGCCTGAGCGGCTAGGAGACGCCGAAAGTAACAAGCGGTAGGGAATGACTTTGTGAGGCTAGATTTAAAATAATAAATAAAATAAAATAAAATAAAATACAAATATTTTACCTTGGGACATCTCACGGCCCGGATTTTGGACACTGGCGGGCCGTAGTTTGGGGACCCTTGCTTTATGGCTTTATATGAAAAGGCTGATTGTGCAAAAATATGTTTTACATCTGGGTACGCTGCACTGCCCCCTGGTGGAGGCTGGTGTGTTTGTAGTTGTCACAGCAGATGTAAACTGGACAAAGTGCTTAAGTGGCGCTGGTGCAGTGTTATTACGTAGGGCGGGGGTCGGCAACCCGCGGCATGCGGCTCCTTAGTGTCGCCCTAGTTGATCTCTGGACCTTTTTCAAAAATATATGAAAAAATGGAAACAGATGAGGAAAAAAATATATAAAAAATAAAATTTTTGTTTAAATATGGTTTCTGCTGGAAGACAAACATGACACAAACCTCCCTAATTCTTATAAAGCACATTGATTTTATTAAACATGCTTCACTGATTCGAGTATTTGGCGAGCGCCGTTTTGTCCTACTAATTTGGGCGGTCCTTGAATTCACCTTGGTTTGTTTACATGTACAACTTTCTCCGACTTTCTAAGACGTGTTTTCAGGCCAATTCTTTTTCCGTCTCATTTTGACCACCAAACTTTTAATGCTGTGCACGTATGCACACAAGGGGAGTTTTGTTGACATTATTGACTTATGTGGAGTGCTAATCAGACATATTTGGTCACTGCATGACTGCAAGCTAATCGATGCTAACATGCTGTTTAGGCTAGCTATATGTACATATTGCATCTTTATGCCTCATTTGTAGCTATATTTGAGCTCATTTGGTTTCCTTTAAGTCCTCTTAATTCACTTTATATCTCATGACACACTATCTGTATGTGATATGGCTTTTATTTTTAAGCGGCTCCGGACATATTTGTTTTTGTATTTTTGGTCCAATATGGCTCTTTCAACATTTTAGGTTGCCGACCCCTGTATTAAATGCCTTATGGAGGTCTAAGAATATTGCTCCAACTACACCTCTATTGTCAAGGTTTTGTTTGATTGTTTCTAATACAAGGCAACATGCAGTTTCGGTCGAGTGATTTGCCCGGAAACCCAAACTGCACGTGATGAAACTGCAGGTGGACCAACAGAGAGCATCCTCAATAAATAATTCCGTGGTTAGGAGAGAGTTGCAGGGGCGACGTGCAAGCCTGCTCCACTTTGTTTACTCACCACGGGTTCCGAGCTGTCTGAGCAGTTGCAGAATTTTAGTGCAGTGGTTCTCAAATGGGGGGGCGGTTTAGCTCGGTTGGTAGAGTGGCCGTGCCAGCAACTTGAGGGTTGCAGGTTCGATTCCCGCTTCCACCATCCTAGTCACTGCTGTTGTGTCCTTGGGCAAGACACTTCACCCACCTGCTCCCAGTGCCACCCACACTGGTTTGAATGTAACTTAGATATTGGGTTTCACTATGTAAAGCGCTTTGAGTCACTAGAGAAAAAGCGCTATATAAATATAATTCACTTCACTTCACTACTTGAAAGTATGCGAAGGGGTACGTGAGATGTTTCGTAAAAATAGCAACAATTCAAAAATCCTTTATAAATATATTTATTGAATAATACTTCAACAAAATATGAATTTAAGTTCATAAACTGTGAAAAGAAATACAACAATTCAATATTCAATGTTGACAGTTGGATTTTTTGTGGACATGTTCCATAAATATTTATTTTTTTGTGAAGAAATATTTAGAATTAAGTTGATGAATCCAGATGGATCTCTATTACAATCCCCAAAGAGGGCACTTTTAGTTGATGATTACTTCTATGTGTAGAAATCTTTATTTATAATTGAATCACTTGTTTATTTTTCAACAAGTTTGTAGTTATTTTTATACCTTTTTTTCCAAATAGTTCAAGAAAGACCACTACAAATGAGCGATATTTTGCACTGTTATACAATTTAATAAATCAGAAACTCAATCAATCAATGAATGTTTACTTATATAGCCCTAAATCACTAGTGTCTCAAAGGGCTGCACAAACCACTACGACATCCTCGGTAGGCCCACATAAGGGCAAGGAAAACTCACAC
The DNA here is from genome assembly GCF_033978795.1 of Nerophis ophidion. Lineage (NCBI taxonomy): Eukaryota > Metazoa > Chordata > Actinopteri > Syngnathiformes > Syngnathidae > Nerophis > Nerophis ophidion. Next base: position 9,570,106 of record NC_084637.1, read on the forward strand.
CCAGTGGGACATCGGTGACAATGATGACTATGAGAACCTTGGAGAGGAGGAAAGCAATGGATGTCGAGCGGGTCTAACATGATACTGTGAAAGTTCAATCCATAATGGATCCAACACAGTCGCGAGAGTCCAGTCCAAAGCGGAGCCAACACAGCAGCGAGAGTCCCGTTCACAGCGGAGCCAGCAGGAAACCATCCCAAGCGGAGGCGGATCAGCAGCGCAGAAATGTCCCCAGCCGATACACAGGCGAGCAGTACATGACCACCGGATCGGACCGGACTCCCTCCACAAAGGAGAGTGGGACATAGGAGAAAAAGAAAAGAAACGGCAGATCAACTGGTCTAAAACTGATGACATAGTGCTGTATTTTACTTCTTTCTCTCTTTTTTTCAACCAAAAATGATTTGCTCTGATTAGGGGGTACTTGAATTAAAAAAAAAAATGTCCACAGGGGGTACATCACTGAAAAAAGGTTGAGAACCACTGTTTTAGTGGATGGTGTAGAAAAAAAACAAACAAAAAAAAAACGTTTCACTCTGTCAACGCCGGTTGCCCCGATATAATCCTGGCGGTGATGTTGACGTCGTAGAGATGGAAGAGGAGAAAGATGAAGGATGCGTTTGTGTGTGTGTGTGTGTGTGTGTGTGCTTGGGTATGAGTGTGCTGAGCAAACTGCACTGGCAGGGCTTTTTTTTTTTTTTTTTTTTTTTTGTCAAAGTCCCCTGGGCAGAAGACGCATGAGTCAGCGGGCAGTAGGATTTATAGCCAATTGATTAAATTAGCATTTGTTCTGCTACGAGGGCAGCAGCCTGTCAGTAAGCACACACTCTCTCTCACACACTCACACACATGCATGCATGCACACGAGCAAACCAGTGAAACACTAAAAAAAAAATAAAAGCGCAAAAAATAAGAAAAAAAAATCAGACAATTAGCAATTACGCCAATAAGTCAACATGATTAACATCAGCATGGATGTAAACAAGTGCAAACACGCACTTGCCAGAGCACCTATTCATATGCATACGGGGCAAAGGGGGGGTCGCACGCGCCAGCCTTGCTGACAGGCCTTTTTTTATGACATTCATCAAAGCCATCTGCCATTTTCTGCTCAATTAATTTGTTATGGGAAGAGGGATCAATTAAGTGTGCACCGTAATGGCTTTATATCCTTGTTTCCTTTTTATAGCCCAATATTTTCTGTGCTCCACTCTGGCATGAAAAGGCGAAATCGATATCCCCGGCTATTTTCCTCTCCCGTGGACTAATTTGTTTTTGCCACTCTCTTCCTGGCATGATAAACAGACTGTAATGAGGGCCAGGGGGGGTGCGGGGAGGGGGGGGGGGGGGCTGGCTGAGCACGATCCTGCGCCTTCAATGCGCTAAAAAGCTCGATCCGGATGGCGGAAGTTCCACATTGTCAGGAGGGATTGACCTGTTGGCCTGTTATTATGCCCCCCCACAACCCCCACACACCTCGTCAGCCATGTGAGTGGTTTAGGCCAGGGGTGTCCAAACTTTTTCCACTGAGGGCCGCACACTGAAAAATCAGAGTGATTTTTATTTTAAAAACCAATACAATATATGTATAAAAAATATACATTTAGGCCAGGGGTCGGGAAGCTTTTTGGCTAAGAGAGCCATGAAAACCAGATATTCCATCCATCCATTTCCTACCGCTTATTCCCTTTCGGGGTCACGGGGGGCGCTGGCGCCTATCTCAGCTACAATCGGGCGGAAGGCAGGGTACACCCTGGACAAGTCGCCACCTCATCGCAGGGCCAACACAGATAGACAGACAACATTCACACTCACATTTAAACCAAATATTTTCAAATGTATTTCCGTGAGAGCCGTTGTGACGGTCTCATGTCGTCGCGTGGGTTCCCAGGACCAGCAAGCACAGACATTTTCGAGCAGGTGTAGACTCATTTATTTTCCCATAAGAAAAGTATTTTGCGTGTTGCTTTTCAGCCTCTCGCTCTCGTGCATGTGCTGCACACAGCAAGAAGAGATTCATTAATCATGTACAGGTGCGCAATCCACGCACCTGATCTCCATTGCCGGGTCGCTCCCGGCACGCCCTCTGCCGTCGGACCGCCAGCCCCGCCTCTCCACACCGTATAATATTTTTAACACTGAATACAACCGTCAGGTTCAAACACTGATGACATTTATTAAACAGACAAGAAGCAAGGAATCAAACAGAGACAGGATTAAATTTTGCTCAATGAGGAGAAACCCGTAGACCTGTATTGTCGGAGAGTGTCGTCCCACACTCTGACAAGAAAATTCTACGCCTCCTCTTTTAATTGGACTTTCCCTTATTTCAACAACTTTATGCGTGCATCTCTTATTCTTTTTAATAACATTGTTATTCTGAAGGTAACCAATAATAAGTAAAAAAAAACTTTTGACCATTAATGCGACTTCTTGAAGAGGCGCGATAGAAACGGATGGACGGATTAGAATGTTTGCGAATTTTTTATATTTTGATCGTTATTTTTAACACTGTGATTACCAGCGGAATTATTAATTACATATCGTGTTAAGCAACGTCAGCTAATATTTATCTGAGAGCCAGATGCGGGCATCAAAAGAGCCACATCTGGCTCGAGAGCCATGGGTTCCCTACCCCTGATTTAGGCCTTCACTCAATTATGATCCCGGGGGACCCCAAAGGGTTTTGGTCAGAAAAAATATTAAAAATGTGTCATTATTCAGTATTATAATTTTTTATAATTATGCAAGTTTTAAAGGGGAACATTATCACCAGACCTATGTAAGCGTCAATATATACCTTGATGGTGCAGAAAAAAGACCATATATTTTTTTGAACCGATTTCCGAACTCTAAATGGGTGAATTTTGCCGAATTAAAAGCATTTTTATTTATTGTTCTCGGAGCGATGACGTCAGAACGTGACGTCACCTAGGTCATTGGTTCTCAACCTTTTTTCAGTGATGTACCCCCTGTGAACATTTTTTTAATTCAAGTACCCCCTAATCAGAGCAAATCATTTTTGGTTGAAAAAAAGAGATAAAGAAGTAAAATACAGCACTATGTCATCAGTTTCTGATTTATTAAATTTTATAACAGTGCAAAATATTGCTCATTTGTAGTGGGCTTTCTTGAACTATTTGGAAAAAAAGATATAAAAAATAACTAAAAACTTGTTGAAAAATAAACAAGTGATTCAAATATAAATACAAATTTCTACACGTAGAAGTAATCATCAACTTAAAGTGCCATCTTTGGGGATTGTAATAGAGATCTATCTGGATTCATGAACTTAATTCTAAACATTTCTTCACAAATAAAGAAATCTTTAACATCAATATTTGTGGAACATGTCCACAAAAAATCTAGCTGTCACAGTTTATGAACTTACATTCATATTTTTTCGAAGTATTATTCAATAAATATATTTATAAAGGATTTTTGACTTGTTGCTTTTAAAAAAAATATTTTTTAAAAATCTCACGTACCCCTTGGCATACTTTCAAGTACCCTCAGGGGTACGCGTACCCCCATTTGAGAACCACTGACCTAAGTAGTCAACGACATTTTCTCCACCACATTACACGCACAAAATCAAATCAACTCTGTTATTTTCCGTTTTTTCGACTGTTTTCCGGTACCTTGGAGACATCATGCCTCGTCGGTGTGTTGTCGGAGGGTGTAACAACACGAACAGTTGATTTACGTAGAATGTGCATCGATTAGCACGGCATGCTAATCGATGCTAACATGCTATTTAGGCTAGCTGTATGTACATATTGCATCGTTATGCCTCATTTGTAGCTATATTTGCATCCAGCCTTTCCCTCCATCCACATTTAATGCCAAACAAATACATACCAATCGACGGATTTAAGTTGCTCCAGTGTCAAGAGATGCGAAAGTCCCTCGTTTGGTTTTTACCGGCGATGCTACGACAGACATGGCACAGAAATGGCAAGAATGTCTGGATATCCTGCGACACTTAAAGCAGATGCATTCCCAACAATAAAGTCAATGAAATCACAAAGGTGAGTTTTGTTGATGTTATTGACTTATGTGCTAATCAGACATATTTGGTTGCGGCATGACTGCCAGCTAATCGATGCTAACATGCTATTTAGGCTAGCTGTATGTACATTTGTCGCTGTATTTGCATCCAGCGTTTCCTTCCACCCACATTTAATGCCAAACAAACACTTACCAATCAACAGATTTAAGTTGATCCAGTGTCACAATATGAGAAACTTGCAATCGTTGGTCTGCACATTTTACCGGCGATGCTAAGGCAAACATGGCCGAATAGCGTCAATAGCTATTCGCTCAATAGCGTAATCTGTTGAATCGCTTAAGCCGCTGAAATCCGAGTCTGAATCCGAGCTAATGTCGCTACATTTTTCTGTGCTATCCACCATTTGTTTGTATTGGCATCGCTATGTGACGTCACAGGAAAATGGACAATGGCTTCGCAGATAGCGAAAATCAGGCATTTTAAAGCTTTTTTTTTTAGGGATATTCCGGGATGGGTAAAATTTTGAAAAAAACTTCGAAAAAGAAAATAAGCCACTTGGAAGTGATTTTTATTGTTTTTAACCCTTCTGAAATTGTGATAATGTTCGCTTTTAAATCTCTAGATCAACATTAGAAAAAAAAAATGGAAAAAACACAAAATGTGCAATATTTTCATAATATAACTTTTTTAAGTGGAATATTTGAGATTATATAATAATTGGAGCCTTTTTTTGGATTTTGATTCATTATTATTTTTTGAGCAATGACACTTAAAAACAAATCACACTAAAATAATTGGGGATCCAAAAGTGTCCTACTTATTAAAGTGTTAAAAAATAAATTATACATTTTTTTTACTGTTTACTATTAGCACAATAATCTCGAGATCAACTTCAGATATATCCGTCAATTTTAAGTTTTATTGCTGTTTATGTTTTGTTTGTTTCTTTTAGGCCAGGGGTGTCAAACTCAAATACAGAGTGGGCCAAAATTTAAAACTGAACGAAGCCGCGGGCCGAGGTTGAACAAATGAATCCTTTAATAGGGACTCAAACATGTTTTGCATTGAATATTGACCAAGCAAGGCTTGTATAACTTTATAGTGACATGCAAAATCGAGTTTAAAATAATAGTAATTAAAAAATATCAATGGCATATCAAATAAAATAAAAATACAAATTGAATGCCTCTTTTCGGCGGAGGGTTTGAGTTGGGGCGGGGTTTGGTGGCAGCGGGCGTGTATATTGTAGCGTCCCGGAAGAGTTAGTAATGCAAGGGGTTCTGGGTATTTGTTCGGTTGTGTTTAGGTTGTGTTACGGTGCGGATGTTCTCCCAAAATGTGTTTGTCATTCTTGTTTGCTGTGGGTTCACTGTGTGATGTATATTTGTAAGTGTTAAAGTTGTTTATACGGCCACCCTCAGGGTGACATGTATGGCTTTTGACCAAGTATGCCTTGCATACACTTGTGTGTGTGTGTGTATGAGCCGCATATATTTTGTGAGTGGGCCGGCACGCTGTTTATATGGAGGAAAAGCGGACGTGGCGACATGTAGAGAACGCCAAAGGCAGTGCTTTTACGGCCCGCCCCCAATATTATTGTCCAGGTGGAACTCGGGAGAAATTCGGGAGGGGCACTGAACTTCGGGAGTCTCCCGGGAAAATCGGGCGGGTTGACGAGTATGAGTATTGGTGGTGAATGCGGTGTTACAGCGGCGGGCCAGCTCTAATGTTAATTTGATATTGCCTCAAGGGCCAAATGAAATTACACAAATTTGGCCCGTGGGCCAGAGTTTGACACCCATGTTTTAGGCCCTTCTTTAAAAAAAAAACAGCTCATTTTTTTTTATATGGCAAAACACAAAATTTGCCACATTTTCCCCCAAAAATATCTCAAAGTGGAATATGTAATGAGACGTAATCGAAGCCTTGAATAGGTCAATAATTCAAAATGACATTGATTTTGATTCCGGTAACAGTTCGAGATGCTACCTCAGTAGAAGCATTTAAGTCTCACCTTAAAACTCATCTGTATACTCTAGCCTTTAAATAGACCTCCTTTTTAGACCAGTTGATCTGCCGCTTCTTTTCTTTCTCATATGTCCCCCCCCTCCCTTGTGGAGGGGGTCCGGTCCGATAACCATGGATGAAGTACTGGCTGTCCAGAGTCGAGACCCAGGATGGACCGCTCGTCGGGACCCAGGATGGACCGCTCGCCTGTATCGATTGGGGACATCTCTACGCTGCTGACCCGCCTCCGCTTGAGATGGTTTCCTGTGGACGGGACTCTCGCTGCTGTCTTGGATCCGCTTTGAACTGAACTCTCGCGGCTGTGTTGGAGCCACTATGGATTGAACTTTCACAGTATCATGTTAGACCCGCTCGACATCCATTGCTTTCGGTCCCCTAGAGGGGGGGGTTGCCCACATCTGAGGTCCTCTCCAAGGTTTCTCATAGTCAGCAAGCATTGTCACTGGCGTCCCACTGGATGTGAATTCTCCCTGCCCTTTTGTGGGTTCTTCCGAGGATGTTGTAGTCGTAATGATTTGTGTAGTCCTTTGAGACATTTGTGATTTGGGGCTATATAACATTGATTGATTGATTGATTCATTCATTATTATTTTTTAAAGAGAGAAACAGCCTGCATGGCAGCTTTGTGTTAAAAGAGTAATTAAGCATTGCAACAATTTATTTTTACATTTCACCCGTTTGCTCTTTTATACCACTTTTTATGTTTTTAATTTTTTTCAATTGTATTCTTAAAATGTGCCGTGGGGCCGTTAAAAAAATGACCCGCGGGCCCCACTTTGGACACCCCTGGTTTAGGCAAAGATTTCCGAAAGACTGCGACAGGTGAGGCGACTCCAACTCGCAGAGGCCATTAGCAGGAGTGTCACGGGCCTTGCTCACCTCGACCCCTGCCATGTATCGAACGCCCCCCCCCCCCCCCCTCCCATTAAGCCTGCTTATGGGCTTGATGATATGATGAAGTGGGTGTGTTTAAGTGTGTGCCTGTGCGTGACTCGGGAGCCGCCGTCATTACTCCCCCGGAGCGGGCCCTGGCGACATTGCCATATTGATTTTGACATCATTCGGTTGGGATGTTCTTTAGCAGGCCGTCTCTTAAACCAGGAGCCGCCGACGTGTCACCTTGTTTGTGCAAACAGACCTGAAGGGCCACCGAGGTGCGGGAAGTAATCGCATGTTGAGTTTCCGATTCCATCAAGGAGCCGCAGGTCGTTTCCACACTGCAAAAACTTAGTGTTCAAAAACAAGGAAAAAAAAATACAAAAATGAGGGTTATTTTATTTGAATTAAGCAAAATTATCTGCCAATAGAACAAGAAAAAATGGCTTGTCAAGACTTTCCAAAACAAGTAAAATTAGCTAACCTCAATGAACCCCAAAATACCTTAAAGGCCTACTGAAAGGAGATTTTCCTATTTAAACGGGGATAGCAGGTCCATTCTATGTGTTATACTTGATCATTTCGCGATATTGCCATATTTTTGCTGAAAGGATTTAGTAGAGAACATCCACGATAAAGTTAGCAACTTTTGGTTGCTAATAAAAAAGCCTTGCCTGTACCGGAAGTAGCAGACGATGTGCGCGTGACGTCACGGGTTGTAGGGCTCGTCACATCTGAACATTGTTTACAATCATGGCCACCAGCAGCTAGAGCTATTCGGACCGAGAAAGCGACAATTTCCCCATTAATTTGAGCGAGGATGAAAGATTCGTGGATGAGGAAATTTAGAGTGAAGGACTAGAAAAAAAGTAAAAAAAAAAAAAGGCGATTGCAGTTGGAGTGTCAGAGGTATTTGTTGTTGAACCCCAAGATGCAGAGACAGAGGCAGGCATAGAATATGAAGACATTATTTAATATAAATAATAAATGATAATGATAAATGGGTTGTCCTTGTATAGCGCTTTTCTACCTTCAAGGTACTCAAAGCGCTTTGACACTACTTCCACATTTACCCATTCACACACACATTCACACACTGATGGAGGGAGCTGCCATGCAAGGCGCTAACCAGCACCAGTCAGGAGCAAGGGTGAAGTGTCTTGCTCAGGACACAATGGACGTGACAAGGTTAGTACTAGGTGGGGATTGAACCAGGAACCCTCGGGTTTCACACGGCCAATCTCCCACTGCGCCACGCTGTCCGTAGAACAAGAACAAACAAAAAGCATGCACGTGGGCGGAATAACAAACTAAGGGAGCTAGCACTGGAAGCTAGAAAACAAAAAGGAACTTTAGCATGGACGCTAGAGAAACTGGAAATAACTGATGGCTAACAAGAACAGCTTACCGCTACAACGACCAGGACGAAATGTAATAGCTGAAAAGAATCACAGACGCGACAAGCGCAACATATGGCAACGACAAGTCCGAATGACAATACAACACAATGATCCAGCCCTGACTGGAGGAACTAAGCAGGTAAAATAGGAGCTGGCTGATTGACATCAGGTGTGACCAGATGCCAATCAGCCGCAGCTGAGTGAAAACAGGACACAGGGAGACAAACAGGAAGCAGAACCAAAATAAGAGCACTAGACGGGAACTAAGGACAGGAAATACTAAACACACAGAGGAGAAGCTAAAACACAAACAAAATGTCAGTGACAACTCTGACAGGGAGCAATTCAGATGTTATTAGACACATTTACTAGGATAATTCTGGAAAAACCCCTTATCTGCCTATTGTGTTGCTAGTGCTTTAGTGAGATTAAAAAAAGAGTGCGGGTACTTTCCTGGCCCGCCTGCAGTCCAGACCAGTCTCCCGTCAAAAATGTGTGGCACATTATGAAGCGTCTACATAAAACAAGAATGGGAAAGAATTCCACTTTCAAAGCTTCAACAATTAGTTTCCTCAGTTCCCAAACGTTTATTGAGTGTTGTTAAAAGAAAAGGTGATGTAACACAGTGGTGAACATGCCCTTTCCCAACTACTTTGGCACGTGTTGCAGCCATGAAATTCTAAGTTTATTATTATTTGCACAAAAAACAAAAAAAATACAATTTATGAGTTTGAACATCAAATATCTTGTCCTTGTAGTGTATACAATTGAATATGGGCTGAAAAGAATTTGCAAATCATTATATTCCATTTATATTTACATCTAACACAATTTCCCAACTCATATGGAAACTTTGTGTGTATATATATATATATATATATATATATATATATATATATATATAATAAATGATTGTACATACCGCATCCTGGTGTCTGTTGCCGTCATCTCCCCTCTGCAAATTATAACAGAATCAGTGATGAGGGGAAAAAAATGGGTTTTTGAAATAATTGTGCCTCGTATGCACTTAAACATTAAATAGACTGATTGGCATTGTAATGCCGGGTTTGTCCCTCCGTGGATGCGTCGACAAGAATACGGCAAGAGGTAAGATATAATAAAATGTATTCTAAATAACAAAAGGAGCTGTGAACAGAAACACTGGAGCTAATAAAAATGCAAACCAAAAACGCCAGTATGAAAACTAGGAAATACAAACAGAAAACTAGACTTGGCATGAAAGCACAAAAATGTAAAAAACAAAAACAATTAGCATGTGAGCTAAGAAAAGGCATGTGGCTTAGCATATGAGCTAGGGAGAATAAACGTAGAAAAGTAGCAGTCGTCACCTGTTGCATGAGAGCAAATTTATGGACCCAGACTGAACAAAGAAAAGAGGAAGGCTTATATAGGGAGTAATCAAGGAGAACCAGGTGCGTGTAGAAAACGAGCAGCAGGTGAAAGCAATGTGTAACCATGGTAACGGACTAAACAGGACGTGAGTGGGTCAGAAGAGAATGAAACACAGATGGAAAAATAAACATGTGAAGATCCGAGTCACGGATCGCAACGGATTATTTGCAAACAAAAAATAAAGTTTATGACTTTGAACATCAAATATCTTGTCTTTGAAGTGCATTCAACTGAATATGGGTTGAAAAGGATTTGCAAATCGTTTTATTCCGTTTATATTTACATCTAACACAATTTGTACAAGTACAGTGATGAAGTGTTGCTATATGGCAGGGGTAGGGAACCCATGGCTCTACAGCCAGATGTGGCTCTTTTGATGACTGCATCTGGCTCTCGGATAAATCTTAGCTGACATTGCTCAACGCGATAATTATGAATCATTTCGCTGGTAATCACAGTGCTAAAAATAACGAGCAAAATATAAAACATTCTCATGCATTTATATCCATCCATCCGTTTTCTACCGCACCTGTTCAAGAAGTCGCATTAATGGTAAGAAGTATTTTATGTCACGATGGGGGGGAGGGGTTGCAGCTTGCTGCGGGGTCATTCTCCCAGGAAGGCAGACGGACTACTCGGCATTTAGGTAAATACATGATTTAATTTTAACAAGAGCACAGAGCTCCTGCCTACAGCAGCCACTACAGCAGCGCCATCTTAGCTTTCCATGCTAGCGCTTTTATTTGCCTTTCCTATTTGTATCAGTGTTTTTGTTCATAGCTCCTTTTGTTTAATAAATCCCTTAGTTCTTACCTTTTTTGCTGTTTTCTCGCCGACGCATCCACGGAGGACCGAATCCGGCATTACAATGCCACACAAGCGTAACGGTAACAATGTTATTTAAAGGATAAGAGACTTATTATACTCTAAAAATGTTGGTCTTACTTAAAAATGCACGCATTTAGTTGAATTCATCCATCCATCCATCCATCGTCTTCCGCTTATCCGAGGTCGGGTCGCGGGGGCAACAACCTAAGCAGGGAAACTCAGACTTCCCTCTCCCCAGCCACTTCGTCTAGCTCTTCCCGGGGGATCCCGAGATGTTCCCAGGCCAGCCGGGAGACGTAGTCTTCCCAACGTGTCCTGGGTCTTCCCCGTGGCCTCCTACCGGTTGGACGTGTCCTAAACACCTCCCTAGGGAGGCGTTCGGGTGGCATCCTGACCAGATGCCCGAACCACCTCATCTGGCTCCTCTCGATGTGAAGGAGCAGCGGCTTTACTTTGAGTTCCTCCCGGATGGCAGAGCTTCTCACCCTATCTCTAAGGGAGAGCGGAGGAAACTCATTTCGGCCGCTTGTACCCGTGATCTTATCCTTTCGGTCATGACCCAAAGCTCATGACCATAGGTGAGGATGGGAACGTAGATCGACCGGTAAATTGAGAGCTTTGCCTTCCGGCTCAGCTCCTTCTTCACCACAACGGATTGGTACAACGTCTGCATTACTGAAGACGCCGCACCGATCCGCCTGTTGATCTCACGATCCACACTTCCCCCACTCGTGAACAAGACTCCTAGGTCTTTGAACTCCTCCACTTGGGGCAGGGTCTCCTCTCCAGCCCGGAGATGGCACTCCACCCTTTTCCGGGAGAGAAAAGTTTTACATAGTGAAACCCGATATCTAAGTTACATTTAAACCAGTGTGGGTGGCACTGGGAGCAGGTGGGTAAAGTGTCTTGCCCAAGGACACAACGGCAGTGACTAGGATGGTGGAAGCAGGGATTGAACCTGGAACCCTTGAGTTGCTGGCACGGCCACTCTACCATCCGTGATGTACCGCCCCAATAACGACGTTATTAAAAAGAATAAGAGACTTATTATACTCTAAAAATGTTGGTCTTACTTAAAAATGCACGCATTTAATTGTATTCAGTGTTAAAAATATGATATGGCTCTCACATATTAAAATATTTGGCTTTCAAGGCTCTCTCGGCCAAAAAGGTTCCCGACCCCTGCTATATGGGCTTGTCTGCCGAAACAAATAAATTCATTCAATTCAATTCATATGTCTTTCACACTGCTTAATTAAAATGAAGAAGTTGACAGTACCAATTTTAAATTTTTGATGTCAGCTAAATTAATTGTAATGCTTTGACCTGGAAACTTCTGCGGTGATATCCGCTGTTTTTTTTTCTCTCTCCCCACACCTCCACAAACAATCACAGCGCCGCGTGGCTCTCTCCCCGTGCAGCTTCCTGTGAAAACAAAGCCCCCCCCCCCCCCCAGAGTGACGGAAGACATTTCTGAAGCAAACTGATGACGTTCACATTAAACCATGTGTGCACGGCAGAGCTGCTCCCAAATCAGCGCACGCCTCCTCCTGCTGCCGCGCCGCAATTCATCACTTGATGGATGACGACCCTTTTAATTTGGCCAAACAGGGTTGCGCTGCTCGCCAACGTCACAATCATTTCATTTGTATCGGAAGTGACTCCACTCAGCTGGAACTGGAAGTGGAAAAAAAAAAAAAAAAAAAAAAAAAAAAATCAATGCGCAATGTTTAGTTTTTGTTTTGATGACTCATGGCAAGTGTGGATAAGTGCATTGAAGATGGAAAATAGAAGTGATTCAGCTGCTATTACGGTTAAAGAGGAAGGCACAGAGAAACCTTTTCTTATTTGATTTGGAAAAGGTCAACACACAGTGCGGTTTAGCTCGGTTGGTTGAGCGGCCGTGCCAGCAACTTGAGGGTTGCATGTTCGATTCCCGCTCCCGCCATCCTAGTCAATGCCGTTGTGTCCTTGGGCAAGACACTTTACCCACCTGCTCCCAGTGCCACCCACACTGGTTTAAATGTAACTTAGATATTGGGTTTCACTATGTAAAGTGCTTTGAGTCACTAGAGAAAAGCGCTATATAAATATAATTCACTTCACAATTCACATTGATTGATTGATTGATTGATTGAAACTTTTATTAGCAGATTGCACAGTTCAGTACATATTCCGTACTAAATGGTAACACCCGAATACATTTTTCAACTTGTTTAAGTCCACGTTAATCAATTCATGGTAAAGTTGTGTGAGGATATACGCCAAAACATGACTCAAAATATAGCAATATAGCTGCTGATCCGGCTCCGCTTGAGATGGTTTCCTGCTGGCTCCGCTGTGAACGGGACTCTCGCTGCTGTGTTGGATCCGCTTTGGACTGGACTCTCGCGACAAGAACAAGAACGTTTGATCACATTACGCCTGTACTGGCTCACCTGCACTGGCTTCCTGTGCACTTAAGATGTGACTTTAAGGTTTTACTACTTACGTATAAAATACTACACGGTCTAGCTCCATCCTATCTTGCCGATTGTATTGTACCATATGTCCCGGCAAGAAATCTGCGTTCAAAGGACTCCGGCTTATTAGTGATTCCCAAGGCCCAAAAAAAGTCTGCGGGCTATAGAGCTTTTTCATTTCGGGCTCCAGTACTCTGGAATGCCCTCCCGGTAACAGTTCGAGATGCCACCTCAGTAGAAGCATTTAAGTCTCACCTTAAAACTCATTTGTATACTCTAGCCTTTAAATAGACTCCCTTTTTAGACCAGTTGATCTGCCGTTTCTTTTCTTTTTCTATGTCCCACTCTCCTTTGTGGAGGGAGTCCGGTCCGATCCGGTGGCCATGTACTGCTCGCCTGTGTATCGGCTGGGGACATCTCTGCGCTGCTGATCCGCCTCCGCTTGGGATGGTTTCCTGCTGGCTCCGCTGTGAACGGGACTCTCGCTGCTGTGTTGGATCCGCTTTGGACTGGACTTTCGCGACTGTGTTGGATCCATTATGGATTGAACTTTCACAGTATCATGTTAGACCCGCTCGACATCCATTGCTTTCCTCCTCTCCAAGGTTCTCATAGTCATCATTGTCACCGATGTCCCACTGGGTGTGAGTTTTCCTTGCCCGTATGTGGGCCTACCGAGGATGTCGTAGTGGTTTGTGCAGCCCTTTGAGACACTAGTGATTTAGGGCTATATAAGTAAACATTGATTGATTGATTGATTGAATAATGTCAAGTCTTCATATAACACTGTAATTCCTCCTCAGTCAAGACCATGTCTGTCAGAGTTAGTTTGCGACGGACCCCAAGATGCAGAGAAGGAGGCAGGCATTGAACGGGAAAACATGATTTATTAAAAACACTAAAACAAGAACAAACCAAAGGGGTAAAACAAAAAGCACGAACGAGGCAAATAACAAACAAAGAGAGCTAGCATGGGAACTAGAAAATAAACGGAGCTTAGCATGGAAGCTAGCAAAAACAACAAGGCCTAGCGTGGAAGCTAGCAGGTATCGAGCAGGAAACAGAAGTCGTACATGTAATATGAAAACAAACTCGGAAGCAGGGAACAAAAGGCAGTAAGCTAAAAACCGCAATCAAATATAGCTTACCGCAATGCTGCATTGACAAGACATGACACGACAGGTAGCACTGACAAGAGTGAAAATAATTGAGCACTCGACTGGAGGACAAAACAGGTTCAAAAAGGATGGGCTGATTGACACCAGGTGTGGTCAGGTACCTATCAGCCACAGCAGAGGAGAAACAGCGCACAGGGAAAAAACGAACGAGGCAAATAACAAACAAAGAGAGCTAGCATGGGAACTACAAAATAAACAGAGCTTAGCATGGAAGCTAGCAAAAACAACAAGGCCTAGCGTGGAAGCTAGCAGGTATCGAGCAGGAAACAGAAGTCGTGCATGTAATATGAAAACAAACTCGGAAACAGGGAACAAAAGGCAGTAAGCTAAAAACTGCAATCAAATATAGCTTACCGCAATGCTGCATTGACAAGACACGACACGACAGGTAGCAACGACAAGAGCGACACAATTCCAACACTCAACTGGAGGACAAAACAGGTTCAAATAGGAGTGGGCTGATTGACACCAGGTGTGGTCAGGTGCCAATCAGCCGCAGCAGAGGAGAAACAGCGCACAGGGAAAAAACGAACGAGGCAAATAACAAACAAAGAGTGCTAGCATGGGAACTAGAAAATAAACAGAGCTTAGCATGGAAGCTAGCAAAAACAACAAGGCCTAGCGTGGAAGCTAGCAGGTATCGAGCAGGAAACAGAAGTCGTGCATGTAATATGAAAACAAACTTGGAAGCAGGGAACAAAAGGCAGTAAGCTAAAAACTGCAATCAAATATAGCTTACCGCAATGCTGCATTGACAAGACACGACACGACAGGTAGCACTGACAAGAGCGACAAAATTCCAGCACTCAACTGGAGGACAAAACAGGTTCAAATAGGATTGGGCTGATTGACACCAGGTGTGGTCAGGTGCCAATCAGCCGCAGCAGAGGAGATAAAACGCACAGGGAAAAAACGAACGAGGCAAATAACAAACAAAGAGAGCTAGCATGGGAACTACAAAATAAACAGAGCTTAGCATGGAAGCTAGCAAAAACAACAAGGCCTAGCGTGGAAGCTAGCAGGTATCGAGTAGGAAACAGAAGTCGTGCATGTAATATGAAAACAAACTCGGAAACAGGGAACAAAAGGCAGTAAGCTAAAAACCGCAATCAAATATAGCTTACCGCAATGCTGCATTGACAAGACATGACACGACAGGTAGCAACGACAAGAGCGACACAATTCCAGCACTCGACTGGAGGACAAAACAGGTTCAAATAGGATTGGGCTGATTGACACCAGGTGTGGTCAGGTGCCAATCAGCCACAGCAGAGGAGAAACAGCGCACAGGGAAAAAACGAACGAGGCAAATCACAAACAAAGAGAGCTAGCATGGGAACTAGAAAACAAACGGAGCTTAGAATGGAAGCTAGCAAAAACAACAAGGCCTAGCGTGGAAGCTAGCAGGTATCGAGCAGGAAACAGAAGTCGTACATGTAATATGAAAACAAACTCGGAAGCAGGGAACAAAAGGCAGTAAGCTAAAAACCGCAATCAAATATAGCTTACCGCAATGCTGCATTGACAAGACATGACAAGACACGACACAACAGGTAGCAACGACAAGAGCGACAATAATCCAGCACTCGACTGGAGGACAAAACAGGTTAAAATCGGAGGGGGCTGATTGACACCAGGTGTGGTCAAGTGCCAATCAGCCGCAGCTGAGGAGAAACAGCGCACAGGGGAAAAAAAACAGGAAACAGACAACTAAAGACAGGAAATACTACACACACAGAGGAAAAACTAAAACACATACAGTCAGGGGCAAGCCTGACAATGTCGAAGTATCTTTGAGCAAGATACTGGTCCTGATGCTGCGACCCTTGGTCACCTGTGGTAATAGTGTAATAGCGCTTTGGGTATTTAGAAGGTACAAAAGTACTAAACAAGTACAAAATCCAAAACCAGTGACGTTGGCACGTTATGTAAATCGTAAATAAAAACAAAATACAATGATTTGCAAATCCTTTTCAACCTATAATCAGTTGAAGAGACTGCAAATGTCAAAGTGTGGACTGTGGTGTGGTTTGTTTTCCCCGTGGTGCAAATCGACTGGACCGGACATGGCGTGAAGGTACTGAGATCTTTTAATTAATCAGTCAAAAAGTACCAAACAAAAGGGCGCGATCTAAGTGGGGAACACATTTAACGCAGGAAAAAACGAAAGGCGCACTAAGCAGATGTTCAAAACGTGGCTAAGAAAACAAAACTAACACATAAACAGACTAAGGACATGAAACTAAACTACACTTTCTGTGACGTGAAAAGCATGAAACTATGGCAAAAAGTGAGCAATCAGGAGTGTGTAGAGGGTGATGTCGCCAGGCTGACTGCCTGGCAACTACAGGCTTAACAAATGACGTGGTGATTGACAACAGGTGCATGAATCCAAGGAAATCAGGTGCGTGAAAGCTAATGAGTTGTCATGGTGACAAAAACAAACAAAAGTGCACAATGAGTCCAAAACCAAACAGAACATGACCACAAAACATGACAAGCAAAGGCAAGATACTTAACGTTCGAACTGGAAAACTTTGCTCATTTGGATTTGATGCCTGTTACATGTTTCAAAAAAGCTGCCACAATTTGCAAAAAAGACTGAGAAAGTTGAGGAATGCTCATCAAACACTTATTTGGAACACCCCACAGGTGAAAAGGCTAAATAAGAACAGGTTGGTGCCATGATAGGGTATAAAAGCAGCTTCCATGAAATGTTCAGTCATTCACAAACAAGGATGGGGCGAGGGTCACCAATTTGTGAACAAATGTGTGAGAAAATTGTCGAACAGTTTAAGAACAACATTTCTCAATGAGCTAATGCAAGAAATTTAGGGATTTCACCATCTACGGTGTTTAATATCATCAAAAGGTACAGAGAAATTGGAGAAATCACTGCACGTAAGCGATGTTATTACGGACCTTCGATCGCTCAGGCAGTACTGCATCAAAAACCAACATCAGTGTCTAAGGGATATCACCACATGGGCTCAGGAACACTTCAGAAAACCGTTGTCAGTAACTACAGTTGGTCGCTACGTCTGTAAGTGCAAGTTAAAACTCTACTATGCAAAGCCAAAGCCATTTATCAACAACACCCAGAAACGCCGACAGCTTTGATGGACCTGTTGCAAAGTGGAAAAGTGTTCCGTGGTCTGACGAGTCCACATTTCAAATTGTTTTTGGAAACTGTGGACGTCGTGTCCTCCGTAACAAAAAAGGAAAAGAACCATCCGGATTGTTACAGACATAAAGTTGAAAAGCCAGCATCTGTGATGGTATGGGGTGTATTAGTGCCCAAAGCATGGGTAACTTACACATCTGTGAAGGCACCATTAAAGCTGAAAGGTACATACAAGGTTTTGGAGCAACATATGTAATCATGGACGCCCCTGCTTATACAGCCAAATTTCACTGCCGTATTTTTCTAACAGACAATTGAATGTCAGAAAACAATATATAAAGGCTTACATGTATTAAAACTTTTGCGCCAACGATTGCGCAACTTAATGCCAAAAAAACGGAAATGCTGATTATCGGTCCTGCTAGACACCGACCTCTATTTAATAATACAACTTTAACATTTGACAACCAAATAATAAAACAAGGTGACTCTGTAAAAAATCTGGGTATTATCTTCGACCCAACTCTCTCCTTTGAGTCACACATTAAAAGCGTTACTAAAACGGCCTTCTTTCATCTCCGTAATATCGCTAAAATTCGCTCCATTTTGTCCACTAAAGACGCCGAGATCATTATCCATGCGTTTGTTACGTCTCGTCTCGATTACTGTAACGTATTATTTTCGGGTCTCCCCATGTCTAGCATTAAAAGATTACAGTTGGTACAAAATGCGGCTGCTAGACTTTTGACAAGAACAAGAAAGTTTTGATCATATTACGCCTGTACTGGCTCACCTGCACTGGCTTCCTGTGCACTTAAGATGTGACTTTAAGGTTTTATTACTTACGTATAAAATACTACACGGTCTAGCTCCATCCATTCTTGCCGATTGTATTGTACCATATGTCCCGGCAAGAAATCTGCGTTCAAAAGACTCCGGCTTATTAGTGATTCCTAGAGCCCAAAAAAAGTCTGCGGGCTATAGAGCGTTTTCCGTTCGGGCTCCAGTACTCTGGAATGCCCTCCCGGTAACAGTTCGAGATGTTACCTCAGTAGAAACATTTAAGTCTCACCTTAAAACTCATCTGTATACTCTAGCCTTTAAATAGACCTCCTTTTTAGACCAGTTGATCTGCCGCTTCTTTTCTTTCTCCTATGTCCCCCCCTCCCTTGTGGAGGGGGTCCGGTCCGATGACCATGGATGAAGTACTGGCTGTCCAGAGTCGAGACCCAGGATAGACGCTCGTCGGGTCCCAGGATGGACCGCTCGCCTGTATCGGTTGGGGACGTCTCTACGCTGCTGATCCGCTTGAGATGGTTTCCTGTGGACGGGACTCTCGCTGCTGTCTTGGATCCGCTTGAACTGAACTCTCGCGGCTGTGTTGGAGCCACTATGGATTGAACTTTCACAGTATCATGTTAGACCCGCTCGACATCCATTGCTTTCGGTCCCCTAGAGAGGGGGGGTTGCCCACATCTGAGGTCCTCTCCAAGGTTTCTCATAGTCAGCATTGTCACTGGCGTCCCACTGGATGTGAATTCTCTCTGCCCACTGGGTGTGAGTTTCCTTGCCCTTTTGTGGGTTCTTCCGAGGATGTTGTAGTCGTAATGATTTGTGCAGTCCTTTGAGACATTTGTGATTTGGGGCTATATAAATAAACATTGATTGATTGATTGATCTTAATAGTGCAAATTTGCTGGTGCAATCCATTTAGCTGGTTTGTCTTGATATGTATGTAGATATATATGTAGATATATGTTAATTATTATTACTGGGAGGAGTAGATGCGAATGTAATCATTTAGCTATATGCTGATATGCTTTTGTCCACGTTAAAAAAAGGAGGAGTGGTATAATTTGCATGTATTGCCATTTTTAAGTTAGTTAATTATTAATTACATTAACATTTTTAAGTAATTCATTAAACAAAAGCCTCGCTACTGTCAATGCATTATTTTTGTTTGCTGTTATATTAATTAGTGGAAGCAGATACAGCCATTATTTTATTTTCCCAGAACAAAGCCAAATTAGTTAGACAAAAAGAAGAAAAAAATGTCATTTTAACGGTAAATCAAGCATCCGTAAGTTGTTGCTGCATTGATTTTTTGAGACACTGCGCTCTGGATTCATTGCATTTGCATCCGGAGCAAATTAAGGCTTCCCGGCTGGAAGCATAAAATAACGTAGCTTCATGAACAACAACAATGCAAATTAATTGCAACCTACATCAAACTATGCCGCTTAAAAAGGGCAGGTATGATTCAGATTGTGCCATAAATTCAAGTAATGGGTCCATTAAAAGACACCAAACATTGTTAATTTAATCCATTTTAAAAGTGAGACGGCTTCTGCACGGATCTGGCTTCAAGTGGGCGGGGCCTGGCGCCTGCACAACCACCTCCATTTATAATAAGGTGGCGCAAAGGAGGAGTCGGACTCGGTCGCCTGTCAGCCGCAGATTAAAAGTCCATCGATCTGACTGTAATTTATTTATCAATTCTACTAAAAATTAAACATTGACCTCCAACCCTCTTCCCTTCTTTTAATCTTCCACCACATAATGACCTGAATACCAAGCGTGAGTATGAATGTGAGGAAAAGAACTGGAATAAGGGCAGAGTATTCCCTCGAGAAGATCCATATTTTACTCAAAAAACATATCTATTCTCTCTAAGTGCTTATATGCTATATGCATTTTATAAATATGTGTGTGTATATATATATACATATATATATATATATATATATATATATATATATATACAGTACATACACACAATTATACATATATATATGTGCATATATACATACATATATATATATATATATATATATGTATATATATATATATATATATATATATATATATATATATACAGATATATATATATATATATATATATATATATATATAATATAGTATAAACACACTTGTTACTGATGTATCTCTTAAGATCACTGAAGCTGCTGACTGCAAAAAAAAATAAATAATAATAACAATAAAAAAAAAAACACATAAATGTGAAAGCTTGATCCTTGACCTTTGCCTTCCTGTTTGGTCGGAAGAGAAGGTCGCCACTCATGCTGATGTCTTCTCCCGTTGCCTCACCTCCGTCTTACCCCGGCGCCCCTTCCTGTAAACCCCCCTCTCTCCGGCACCAACCCTGTAATCCAATTAAAAGCACATTAAGGGCAAATGAATAGCGGCAGATTTAATTAGCTGCTGACGAAGCCTGGCTGGCTGGCAGCCGAGGCGGATGGACGGGCCGCGGCGTGCTCGCGAAAGCGACGTCGCCTCTGACCCGCCTGCCTTCGACGGGGTGGTGGACGACTTGGAATGCACTTTGCCGGCGTTGCTTCCGCGTGTCAAATTAAGTCAGACATCAGGCCAGCCAGCATTAACTTAAGTATATTTGTGGCTAGAAGTAGTGAGTCTGTGAAGGTAATTTCAAGAAGAACAATTTTGGTAAGCAAATTTACCAATGTCCCTTTGTGTGATTCCAAATTACCTAAAAAATGTTAGGTTAAAAAAAATAACCCAATTTTAACCCAAATGCTGGTTCAGAAAAGGACAAACCCCTTGTTTGAGTTATTTTAACGCAACATTTTGGGTGAATTTTTTCAACCCAACTTTTGCGTTGAATTGTTTAACCAAAAAGTTGAGTTATGATAACTTCATGTTAGGTTATTCCCATCCAAACTATTGGGTTGAAATATTTAACCCAAAAGTTGAGTTATGCTTACTTAATGTTGGTCGATTTAAAACCCAACTATCGGGTTGAATTATTTTACCCCAAAGTTGAGTTATGCTCACTCATGGTTGGTCGATTTAAAACCCAACTATCGGGTTGAATTATTTTACCCAAAAGTTGAGTTATGCTCACTCAATGTTGGTTGATTCATAACCCAACTATTGGGTTAAATTAATATACCTCAAAAGCTGAGTTATGCTCACTCAATATTGGTCGATTCATAACCAAACTATTGGGTTAAATTTATATACCACAAAAGCTGAGTTATGCTCACTCAATATTGGTCAATTCATAACCCAACTAATGGGTTGATTTATTTAATCCAAAAGTTGAGTAATGCTCACTCAATGTTGGTCGATTCATAACCCAACTATTGGGTTAAATTTATACACCACAAAAGCCGAGTTATGCTCACTCATTTTTGGTGGATTCATAACCCAAATATTGGGTTGAATTATTTAATCCAAAAGTTGAGGAATGCTCACTCAATGTTGGTTGATTCATAACCCAACTATTGGGTTAAATTTATATACCACAAAAGCTGAGTTATGCTCACTCAATGTTAGTCGATTCATAACCCAACTACTGGGTTGAAATGATTTACCACAAAAGCTGAGTTATGCTCACTCAATGTTAGTCAATTCATAACCCAACTATTGGGTTAAGTTTATCTAACACAAAAGCTGAGTTATGCTCACTCAATGTTAGTCGATTCATAACCCAACTATTGGGTTAAATTTATATACCACAAAAGCCGAGTTGTGCTCACTTATTTTTGGTGGATTCATAACCTAACTATTGGGTTGAATTATTTTACCCAAAAGTTGAGTTATGCTCACTCAATGTTGGTCGATTCATAACCCAACTATTGGGTTGAATTTATTTACCACAAAAGCTGAGTTATGCTCACTCAATGTCGGTCGATTCATAACCCAACTATTGGGTTGAATTTATTTACCACAAAAGCTGAGTTATGCTCACTCAATGTTGGTCGATTCATAAACCAACTATTGGGTTAAATTTATATACCACAAAAGCCGAGTTATGCTCACTCATTTTTAGTGGATTCATAACCCAAATATTGGGTTGAATTATTTAATCCAAAAGTTGAGTAATGCTCATTCAATGTTGGTTGATTCATAACCCAACTATTGGGTTAATTTTATTTACCACAAAAGCTGAGTTATGCTCACTCAATGTTGGTCGATTCATAACCCAACTACTGGGTTGAAATGATTTACCACAAAAGCTGAGTTATGCTCACTCAATGTTAGTCAATTCATAACCCAACTATTGGGTTAAGTTTATCTAACACAAAAGCTGAGTTATGCTCACTCAATGTTAGTCGATTCATAACCCAACTATTGGGTTAAATTTATATACCACAAAAGCCGAGTTGTGCTCACTTATTTTTGGTGGATTCATAACCTAACTATTGGGTTGAATTATTTTACCCAAAAGTTGAGTTATGCTCACTCAATGTTGGTCGATTCATAACCCAACTATTGGGTTGAATTTATTTACCACAAAAGCTGAGTTATGCTCACTCAATGTTGGTCGATTCATAACCCAACTGTTGGGTTAAATTTATATACCACAAAAGATGAGTTATGCTCACTCAATGTTGGTCGATTCATAACCCAACTATTGGGTTGAATTTATTTACCACAAAAGCTGAGTTATGCTCACTCAATGTTGGTCGATTCATAAACCAACTATTGGGTTTAATTTATATACCACAAAAGCCGAGTTATGCTCACTCATTTTTAGTGGATTCATAACCCAAATATTGGGTTGAATTATTTAATCCAAAAGTTGAGTAATGCTCATTCAATGTTGGTTGATTCATAACCCAACTATTGGGTTAATTTTATTTACCACAAAAGCTGAGTTATGCTCACTCAATGTTGGTCGATTCATAACCCAACTACTGGGTTGAAATGATTTACCACAAAAGCTGAGTTATGCTCACTCAATGTTAGTCAATTCATAACCCAACTATTGGGTTAAGTTTATCTAACACAAAAGCTGAGTTATGCTCACTCAATGTTAGTCGATTCATAACCCAACTATTGGGTTAAATTTATATACCACAAAAGCCGAGTTGTGCTCACTTATTTTTGGTGGATTCATAACCTAACTATTGGGTTGAATTATTTTACCCAAAAGTTGAGTTATGCTCACTCAATGTTGGTCGATTCATAACCCAACTATTGGGTTGAATTTATTTACCACAAAAGCTGAGTTATGCTCACTCAATGTTGGTCGATTCATAACCCAACTATTGGGTTGAATTTATTTACCACAAAAGCTGAGTTATGCTCACTCAATGTTGGTCGATTCATAAACCAACTATTGGGTTAAATTTATATACCACAAAAGCCGAGTTATGCTCACTCATTTTTAGTGGATTCATAACCCAAATATTGGGTTGAATTATTTAATCCAAAAGTTGAGTAATGCTCATTCAATGTTGGTTGATTCATAACCCAACTATTGGGTTAATTTTATTTACCACAAAAGCTGAGTTATGCTCACTCAATGTTAGTCAATTCATAACCCAACTATTGGGTTAAGTTTATCTAACACAAAAGCTGAGTTATGCTCACTCAATGTTAGTCGATTCATAACCCAACTATTGGGTTAAATTTATATACCACAAAAGCCGAGTTGTGCTCACTTATTTTTGGTGGATTCATAACCTAACTATTGGGGTTGAATTATTTTACCCAAAAGTTGAGTTATGCTCACTCAATGTTGGTCGATTCATAACCCAACTATTGGGTTGAATTTATTTACACAAAAGCTGAGTTATGCTCACTCAATGTTGGTCGATTCATAACCAACTATTGGGTTGAATTCATTTACCACAAAAGCTGAGTTATGCTCACTCAATGTTGGTCGATTCATAACCCAACTATTGGGTTGAATTTATTTACCACAAAAGCTGAGTTATGCTCACTCAATGTCGGTCGATTCATAACCCAACTGTTGGGTTAAATTTATATACCACAAAAGATGAGTTATGCTCACTCAATGTGGTCGATTCATAACCCAACTATTGGGTTAATTTTATTTACTACAAAAGCTGAGTTATGCTCACTCAATGTTTGTCGATTCATAACCCAACTATTGGGTTAAATTTATTTACACTCAATCAATGTTTATTTATATAGCCCCAAATCACAAATGTCTCAAATGACTGTACAAATACTTACGACTACAACATCCTCGGAAGAATCCCACAAAAGGCAAGGAAAACTCACACCCAGTGGGCAGGGAGAATTCACATCTAGTGGGACGCCAGTGACAATGCTGACTATGAGAAACCTTGGAGAGGACGTCAGATGTGGGCAACCCCCCCCCCCCCCCCCACCCCCCCCCCCCCCCCCCCCCCCCCCCTCTAGGGGACCGAAAGCAATGGATGTCGAGCGGGTCTAACATGATACTGTGAAAGTTCAATCCATAGTGGCTCCAAGACAGCCCCGAGAGTTCAGTTCAAAGCGGATCCAAGACAGCATGCGAGAGTCCATCCACAGGAAACCATCTCAAGCGGAGGCGGATCAGCAGCGTAGAGATGTCCCCAACCGATACACAGGCGGGGTTTGTACTATAAACCAGTGTTTCTTAAGTGTTGGGCAGCTAGCGCCCCCAAGTATTTAATATATCTGTTTTTTCAGCTGTGGTCCACATAGTCTGCGGCGGTACTTAGTTGTAATACACATTTCAACCACTTGTGGCAGTAATGACAATATAAAACAACAGACAAAGTCTAGCGCTAATGTCTTAGTGTCACGCTTTGATAAAAGGATTGGACTCAGATGCAGAGTTGGGACTTTAGACAGGCTTTTATTTTGACATCTTCCTTTTACCTCCAAAGTCAAGAAATAACATTATCTATAATCACAAAAAAAACTACTCGCAAAAAGGTTCCAGAAAAAGAAGGAACAACCGAAAATCACTCCGAACGGAGGAAAACACAAAACTAAAGACAAACTATAATTGACGCCGTATATGCTATAAACAGTATTTAAGAAAAAAACGCTCCAACAGGAGGACCAAAACAACATCTATGAAAATTTCTGCACTACCTAATCTAATAAAGTTTTTAACAAAAATAGTCATTTAAAAAGTTGAGGAATGAATGAACAAATTTTAACTGAAACTTACCACTGCGGCTGAATAACTAAATAATCAAAATCACTCTGCTGAGGAGGAAGAAAAGGAAAACTCAAAATATTCATAAAGGGGTTCAGGATCAAGGACATAAGCACAAGACAAGGCGAGGCATGGACAAAGACATGGACGCTAGAGAGCACGAATAAACGAGACAATCTGGCACAGAACAAAGGAAGGAGTGAGCTTATAAAACACATGAAGGTAATAGGGAACAGCTGGAAACAATCAGACAACAGGGATGACGTCAGACTGATGACACAAAAGGAAGAGCAAGTGACCTGAAATGAGAGGAGAGTTACTTTTCAAATTAAAACCATGAGACAGAAAAACCCAAAACAAGACACTTAGAGACATTTCCCAAGCGCAAAAATTATGACTAAGTGGTGAAGCTGCATTTTCGGTTGCACTTTAATTTTATTGACAGTTTAGTTAACAACCATATGAATTTAGTTCATTTTAGCAAAACATAATACATTCTGTAAGTAGATTTATTGTTTATTTGGTTAATGCTTCTGTGATGAGGTGGCGGCTTGTCCAGAGTGCACCCCGCCTTCCGTCCGAATGCAGCTGAGAAAGGCTCCAGCGACCCTCCGCGACCCCAAGCGGTAGTAAATGGATGGATGGATGGTTAGTGCTTCTTTTTCTAATCAGCATGGCCTAAACCTAAGGTTTATTTGTTAAATTATTAATAATCTTTGTGAATAGCACATTCTTTTATATAATTTTACAAGGTAGTAAACTGCAAGTATAGGTTTGATATTTTATTTTATTGAATATGGTCGAAATCAAGATCAAGATTATTAATTCAGTGTTAATATTGGGGTGGTCCAATATTAGTGGAAAAGTTGGGTGCTGAGGTCAAACAAGTTAAGAACGTCTGCTTTATACAATGACTCTGCAGATGGAAATCAACCATAGTTAAGTGGGAGAAAATGCGGTTGTTTATCAATTAATTAATGATTCAGTGTTTCGGTAGCAATGCATCACGGACCGGTGGCTGAGGACAGTTTTATGGGATTCAAACCATCCACAGGTGTCCTCCAGTGATCGCGGAACTGTGCCAACTTTTCACATGTGTCCCATTCTTGTCATGTCTGCTAGGAGTTCTTTGGTCGTCATTTCTTCCTCTCTCTGTGTGTTATCATTGTGTTGTTGTCCGCTGGTTTCCGTTGAGTGTTTCTAGGCGCACTCAGGGTGTTAAGGGGATCCGGGTTGGTGGCTGCAGGATAAGGTCTCTGTTTTTTGCAGATGTCGTGGTCCTGATGGCTTCATCTGGCCAGGATTCCATAGAAGTCTTTGAGCTGCTCTTTGTCTGATCACTCACCTAGGACCTGTTTGTCTTGTGTGACCCTACCAGGGGGCATGAAAGCCCCCAGACAACATAGCTCCTAGGATCATTGGGACACGCAAACTCCTCTACCACAGTAAGGTAGCAGCTCAGAGAGGAGTTTTGGTTAGCTGTTCAGTTACGGAAGTAACTCAAGTCAGAGCTATTACTTGTACATTAATGTGAATACATGTCGGACACGTTTCCAGTAAGGGTTGAACTCCGCCAAGGCTGTCCTTTATCACCGGTTCTGTTCATAACTTTTATGGACAGAATTTCTAGGCGCAGTCAAGGCGTTGAGGGGTTCCGGTTTGGTGGCCGCGGGATTAGGTCTCTGCTTTTTGCAGGTGATGTGGTCCTGATGGCTTCATCTGGCCGGGATCTTCAGCTCTCACTGGATCGGTTCGCAGCCGGGTGTGAATCAGCACCTCCAAGCCCGTGTCCATGGTTCTCGCCCGGAAAAAGGTAGAGTGCCATCTCCGGGTTGGGGAGGAGACCCTGCCCCAAGTGGAGGAGTTCAAGTACCTAGGAGTCTTGTTCACGAGTGAGGGAAGAGTGGATCGTGAGATCGACAGGCGGATCGGTGTGGCGTCTTCAGTAACGCGTACCTTGTATCGATCCGTTGTGGTCAAGAAGGAGCTGAGCCGGAAGGCAAAGCTCTCAATTTACCGGTCGATCTACGTTCCCATCCTCACCTATGGTCATGAGCTTTGGGTCATGACCGAAAGAATACGATCACAGGTACAAGCGGCCGAAATGAGTTTCCTCCGCTCTCCCTTAGAGATAGGGTGAGAAGCTCTGCCATCCGGGAGGAATTCAAAGTAAAGCCGCTGCTCCTCCACATCGAGAGGAGCCAGATGAGGTGGTTCGGGCAGCGTCACGCCTCCCTAGAGAGGAAGACCCAGGACACGTTGGGAAGACTATGTCTCCCGGCTGGCCTGGGAACGCCTCGGGATCCCCTGGGAAGAGCTGGACGAAGTGGCTGGGGAGCGGGAAGTCTGGGCTTTTCTGCTTAGGCTGCTGCCCCCGTGACCCGACCTCGATTGAGCAGAAGACGATGGATGGATGGGAAAATGACTTATTTGTCCCCACAGTACATCATGTATTACTATTGAACATGTCCGGGCACAGCTGGAGCTCTTTTCAATTCTGGCCGGGATCTTCAGCTCTCACTGGATCGGTTTGCAGCCGAGTGTGAA
The DNA here is from genome assembly GCF_033978795.1 of Nerophis ophidion. Classification (NCBI taxonomy): domain Eukaryota; kingdom Metazoa; phylum Chordata; class Actinopteri; order Syngnathiformes; family Syngnathidae; genus Nerophis; species Nerophis ophidion. Next base: position 9,597,883 of record NC_084637.1, read on the forward strand.
GCGACCGGAAGGAGAATCAGCACCTCCAAGCCCGAGTCAATGGTTCTCGCCCGGAAAAAGGTGGAGTGCCATCTTCGGGTTGGGGAGGAGACCCTGCCCCAAGTGGAGGAGTTCAAGTACCTAGGAGTCTTGTTCACGAGTGGGGGAAGAGTGGATCGTGAGATCGACAGGCGGATCGGTGCGGCGTCTTCAGTAATGCGTACCTTGTATCGATCCGTTGTGGTCAAGAACGAGCTGAACCGGAAGGCAAAACTCTCAATTTACCGGTCGATCTACGTTCCCATCCTCACCTATGGTCATGAGCTTTGAGTCATGACCGAAAGAATACGTTCACAGGTACAAGTGGCCGAAATGAGTTTCCTCCGCTCTCCCTTAGACATAGGGTGAGAAGCTCTGCCATCCGGGAGGAACTCAAAGTAAAGCCGCTGCTCCTCCACATCGAGAGGAGCCAGATGAGGTGGCTCGGGCATCTGGTCAGGATGCCACCCGAACGCCTCCCTAGAGAGGAAGACCCAGGACACGTTGGGAAGACTATGTCTCCCGGCTGGCCTGGGTACGCCTCGGGATCCCCTGGGAAGAGCTGGACGAAGTGGCTAGGGAGCGGGAAGTCTGGGCTTCCCTGCTTAGGCTGCTGCCCCCGCGACCCGACCTCGATTGAGCAGAAGACGATGGATGGATGGGAAAATGACTTATTTGTCCACACAGTACATCATGTATTACTATTGAACATGTCCGGGCACAGCTGGAGCTCTTTTCAATTCTGGCCGGGATCTTCAGCTCTCACTGGATCGGTTTGCAGCCGAGTGTGAAGCGACCGGAAGGAGAATCAGCACCTCCAAGCCCGAGTCAATGGTTCTCGCCCGGAAAAAGGTGGAGTGCCATCTCCGGGTTGGGGAGGAGACCCTGCCCCAAGTGGAGGAGTTCAAGTACCTAGGAGTCTTGTTCACGAGTGGGGGAAGAGTGGATCGTGAGATCGACAGGCGGATCGGTGCGGCGTCTTCAGTAACGCGTACCTTGTATCGATCCGTTGTGGTCAAGAAGGAGCTGAGCCGGAAGGCAAAGCTCTCAATTTACCGGTCGATCTACGTTCCCATCCTCACCAATGGTCATGAGCTTTGAGTCATGACCGAAAGAATACGATCACAGGTACAAGTGGCCGAAATGAGTTTCCTCCGCTCTCCCTTAGACATAGGATGAGAAGCTCTGCCATCCGGGAGGAACTCAAAGTAAAGCCGCTGCTCCTCCACATCGAGAGGAGCCAGATGAGGTGGTTCGGGCAGCGTCACGCCTCCCTAGAGAGGAAGACCCAGGACACGTCGGGAAGACTATGTCTCCCGGCTGGCCTGGAACGCCTCGGGATCCCCTTGGAAGAGCTAGACGAAGTGACTGGGGAGAGGAAAGTCTGGGCTTCCCTGCTTAGGCTGCTGCCCCCGCGACCCGACCTCGATTGAGCAGAAGACGATGGATGGATGGGAAAATTACTTATTTGTCCACACAGTACATCATGTATTACTATTGAACATGTCTGGGCACAGCTGGAGCTCTTTTCAATTCTGCCCCCCTCCCTTCTTGGTCCATTTTGCATGCTGGATGCTCTGGCCTCCCAATGTGCAGCATCAGCAGAGCTGTCGGTGTAACTTGCTGTGACATTTGCATCATGTTTGCGTTTTCTGTATGCATATGTGCGTAGGTTCAGTCCCTGGGCGAGGAGCGACGGGCCTTAGCTGCGATCGCCACACTTTATCCGGCCACCAGGGGTCTCTGGTGAAGATACTACACTGAGGGCTGGTGTATATGTGACAGTTTTTATGTGTTCATGCATGCAAGGGCAGCTTCAGTGTGCATCCGCCCACTTATGTGTGTGTGTCTGTGTGTGTAATGAGATCCAGGTCCCTGCCTCTCCATTTCTCTGCAGCTAATAAAAATATAGAGTGCCCTCCAGATCCCTTTATAGAGAGAGTTGAGACCGCGGCGAAATCTAGGACAGGCTCCATTGATTTGGAGGCTGCAGTATTACTCGCCATCACCGCCAAGGCAATATGAGAAGCCTTTTTTAAAAAAAAAAAAAACTCACACAAGCCCAGAGGGACGGAAAGAAGGCACAGAAAAGGAGGATAGTTGGGGGGGGAAAAACTATCTCTGTGTTGTTTCCTCCTCTGCCGTCGTCGCATCATGTGCCGGACTTTGTCACAAAGAGAAATAACAGGACGTTTGTGCGTCAAATCGCAGCGTCACGGTAAGTTGAGCGTGACACTGCTCTGGGCGTCACGAGCCTTCAGTATTGTGTTTTGTTATTTCAACTTTGAGCAGGGTTTAGTTTAGTTTTATTAAGGATCCCCATTAGTCTACACCGCAGTGGAGACTGTTCTTCCTGGGGTCCAGGCAAAAAAAAAACATCACACGACCACAAAACAAAAGATTAAAATGCAGTACAACATGATCCATCCATCCATCCATTTTCTACCGCTTATTCCCTTTTGGGGTCGCGGGGGGCGCTGGCGCCTATCTCAGCTACAATCGGGCGGAAGGCGGGGTACAACATGATCCAATAATAAATTGTCATAATACAAAAATAGCAACAACAAAGAACCAAAACATACTAATAACTTTTGTTACATAATAATTTTCATACCAAAGATAAAAATAGCATTATAAAAATAGATATACTGTATACATTTTTGCAAAAATAAGACAAAGAACCAATGGCCTAAAATATACACATTAGTGTACCAAAGACAAACAATAAGTGCATAAAGACTAATGTCTGTCTTAGCATCGCCGGTCAAACGTGAAGACACTCTGGTACATTCAATGGGGGTCTGGTGGCAGATTTCTTGCCAGTGGTGCAACTTGAATCCCTCCCTGTTAGTGTTGTTACACCCTCCGACAACACACCGACGAGGCATGATGTCTCCAAGGTTCCAAAAAATAGTCGAAAAAAACAGAAAATAACAGAGCTGAGACGCGGTGTTTGTAATGTGACAATGAAAATGGCGGGTGTGTTCCCTCGGTGACGTCACGTTCTGACGTCATCGCTGAAAGACGGATAAAACCTTAAAGATGTGACTTTAAGGTTTTACTAATTACGTATAAAATACTACACGGTCTAGCTCCATCTTATCTTGCCGATTGTATTGTACCATATGTCCCGGCAAGAAATCTGCGTCCAAAAGACTCCGGCTTATCAGTGATTCCAAAAGCCCAAAAAAAGTCTGCGGGCTATAGAGCGTTTTCCGTTCGGGCTCCAGTACTCTGGAATGCGCTCCCGGTAACAGTTCAAGATGCTACCTCAGTAGAAGCATTTAAGTCTCACCTTATAAATGGGTTGTACTTGTATAGCGCTTTTCTACCTTCAAGGTACTCAAAGCGCTTTGACACTACTTCCACGTTTACCCATTCACACACACATTCACACACTGATGGAGGGAGCTGCCATGCAAGGCGCTAACCAGCACCCATCAGGAGCAAGGGCGAAGTGTCTTGCTCAGGACACAACGGACGTGACGAGGTTGGTACTAGGTGGGATTTGAACCAGGGGACCCTCGGGTTGCGCACAGCCACTCTCCCCACTGCGCCACGCCGTCCCGGTTGTTGTCCCTGTCCCAATATTTTAGTACCACAATGTATTTCGATACTTTTCGGTACACTGCAAAAACTGAAATCTAAGTAAGATTAGATATCTCAAATAAGGGTGATATGTGCTTATTTTCTGTCTGATAAGATACCGTATTTTCTTGAATTGGGTACAGAGTAGGGCTGTGGATCTTTGGGTGTCCCACGATTCGATTCAATATCGATTCTTGGGGTCACGATTCGATAATATATCGATTTTTTTCGATTCGATTCCATTCTCGATTCAAAAACGATATTTTTTCCGATTCAAAACGGTTCTCCATCCATCCATTTTCTACCGCTTATTCCCTTTTTGGGGACGCGGGGGGCGCTGGCACCTATCTCAGCTACAATCGGACGGAAGGCGGGGTACACCCTGGACAAGTCGCCACCTCATCGCAGTCGAAACGGTTCTGTATTCATTCAATACATAGGATTTCAGCAGGATCTACCCCAGTCTGCTGACATGCTAGCAAAGTGGTAGATTTAAAAAAAAAAAAAAAAGCTTTTATAATTGTAAAGGACAATGTTTTATCAACTGATTGCAATAATGTCAATTTGTTTTAACTATTAAACGAACCAAAAATATGGACTTATTTTATCTTTGAGAAAACATTGGACACAGTGTGTTGTCAAGCTTATGAGATGCGATGCAAGTGTAAGCCACCGGGACACTATTGTTTTTTTTTTTATTTTAATAAATGTCTAATGATAATGTCAATAAGGGATTTTTAATCACTGCTATGCTGAAATTATAACTAATATTAATACTGTTGTTGATAATATTCATTTTTGTTTCACTACTTTTGTTTGTTCTGTGTCTCCTTTCAATTGCTCTGTTTATTGCAGTTCTGAGTGTTGCTGGTCAGGTTCGGTTTTGGAATTGGATTGCATTCTTATGGTATTGCTGTGTATTGGTTTGTTGGATTGATTAAAAAAAATAAAAATAAAAAATAGATTTTTTAGAAATGAGAGTCGATTCTGAATCGCACAACATATTCGATTCAATTCGGATTCGAATCAATTTTTTCCCCACACTCCTAGTATATAGTATGCGCCTGCCTAGATTTACTGCCGGGTCAAACTCGTTTCGCAAAATATTATTTTTATTAGCGCATGTCTAATAAAAATAACATGTCACTCGTTTCGCCAAATAATTAGCATATGCCTAGAATGTCCGCCGTGTCGAACTCGTCACGTCACGAGTGACACTTCACCTGTCATCATTTTCAAAATGAGGAGGCTGATTTCAATAATTTGAAATCACATAAAGGGAAGAATATTAAGAGCTATTCAGTAGTATTTAAGTTCCAAGCTATTGAATATGCTAAAAAGAACAGTAAGCAACTATGTTTTACTAATATGCCGTAGCTGTGTGTGTCAAATATGAGTCATTAAATGACTACCGCCTCCTGGTGGTAGAGGGCGCTAGTGATCCTTCTTGCGACTACTCGCTGCAGAAGAAGTGACAACAAGCAGCATGAGTGAGCAGCGTGTGTTTATTTTTTCTTCTCGCTTGCACTTTTAACATGGAGGATTACAAATCTCAAATAAAACAGTTTTCTAAACTGGACTTTCAATCGAAGCAGGAGGTAATAAAGGAAGATCTCCATCGAGACAGAGATAATTTCAAAACTGAAGAAAGATAAGGAAGACTTCTATAAACAAGTTATCGATGCTTTGATCAGAAGGAGCTGCGCAAGGACTTCATTTAGAAATAAAGGTAAGACCATAATAAAGTTGTTTTTATTAAATGTACTTTTCATGATGGTATCCTTACATCACACTAAAATTTTAAGCGCAGACCTACATTTACGCCCCCCCCCCCCCCCCCCCCCCCTCTCCCAATGTCACCCTTTTCTCACTTTTTTAAGGAGCTGATCAGCTGGCGGTCTCGTTTTGTCCCCCCTTGTAACGTATGTCTGTTCTTAGCGGGACTGTGCCGAAAATGAAATTTCGTTGTACTTGTGCCATGACAATAAAGATATATCCTTTCTATTCTATCCTATCCTCCTACACCCTGGACAAGTCGCCACCTAATCACAGTCTCTAACTACACTAACGAGGAATATTACCCTGAAATTTAAAAAACAAAAGACGCTCCAAAAGGAGGAAAAAACAAATGGTTATAAAAGCTTCTACGCTGATTCTTATCTAGAAAAATAATTAACAAAAATTCACTCAAAAAGGAAGAGACTGTAAAACTAAACTGAACTCACCTCTTCGATTTGAAAACGTAACAAAAATTCACTCTGCTTAAGAGGAGAAAAGGAAAACTCAAAATACGAACTTGGAAATTCAGGATCTGGATAACAAGACGAGACAAGGCTTGGGTAAGACGCTGGAGATGCGCAAGACATTCTGGGACAGAGCAAAAGGGAGGCGTGGGCTTGTAAGACACATGAGGGTAATGGGGACCAGGTGGAAACAATCAGGGATGACGTCAGACTGGCGACACATAAGGAAGGGCAAGTGACCTGAAACGAGAGGAGAGTTATTTTCACATGAAATTCACAAGACAGAAATAAACCAGGACAAGACATCCCTCACCGCGGTGTGACAGTAATCAAGCAAAAAAAGCTCCTAATTTAGCTGCTGACATATGCAGTAACATATTGTGTCATTTTACATTCTGTTATTTTGTCAAAATTATTAAGGACAAGTGGTAGAAAATGAATTATTAATCTACTTGTTCATTTACTGTGAATATCTGCTTACGTTCCCTTTTAACATGTTCCATCTACACTTCTGTCAAAATGTATTAATCACTTATTCATCTGTTACTTGATACTTTACATTAGTTTTGGATGATACCAAAAATTTGGGTATCAATCCGATACCAAGTCATAACAGGATCATGCATTGGTTATATTCAAAGTCCTCATGTGTCCAGGGACACATTTTCTGAGTTTATTAACATAAAATAATTTTATTTTTTTTTCAAATCAAGAAGATGTTGTGATGCCAAAAAAATACTGACGTCATCATCTTAGTATCGACTCGCTCTGTTCCTGTACTTGTCTGGTATGTAAGGACTGGAAAAGGAGACGGCACGACAACAATGGATCAAGCTCAACAGATTTATTAAGTGCCTGATGATTGTATGGGGTGTGTATGCTACTATGTGTTTGAATAGAAATTAACCGTATGTAAATACCGTAAGGTTTGTTGGAGTGCGTGTTGGATGTACAGCGTTTAAGTCTGAGGGGAAGAAGCCAAGAGGTACGAGTCCGAGTGGGGTTGTAGGCAGGAGGCAGAAGTCTGGAAGTCTAAAATAAGGGTCAAGGATCGGGGAGAGCAAACAAAGTCTTGGAGGGAAAGGCAGCAGCGCAGGCGCACAGCGGAAGCAGAGACGCGAAGCTTACTACGAACAGAGCTAGGTTCCGAGGAAGAGAAGTCAGCGGCGAGGCTCTTTATACTGTCGTTCCCCCATTAAAACCAGGTGCGTTTATTGCAGATTGCCTCTGTTAGCTATTCCTTGTCCTGCAGGGATGACACTTGTAAGAAACTTATTTCATTTGTCGTCATGGATGCCAAGATTAGTGATTTATAAGTCGCTAAAACACTGTAGACTGTGGATCGACTTTAGCCGGTAGCTAACTACGCATGTCTTAAAGTATCTCTTCCTGAGGAAATTTCTGTTACAGTGGTGTTGCAGCTTACTGCGGAGTCGTTCCCCCAGGAAGGCAGACGGACCATTCCGGCACAGTACTCTGTGATCGTGCGCTGCCGAACACGCTCCTCTGCTCGTAAAACACCAGCAATGAGACGACTTTGACCGGGGAGGTGACTTTTCAGAGGGTGGTATAGTACTGGAAACGATTCATTAGTATAGCGGTACTATACTAATACCCTACAACCCGCAAAAGGACAGATTCGGCCCCCGTGTCTGGACATAGTCATATTGGAAAGCCTTACCTACCTCGCAGCCAACAAAAAAAAGCTTTTTTTGCATTCTTTTCATATCCTGATCCGATATCTCAGGAGTATCCCGGACTGGGCCAGGACCTGACCCCTTCTGTCTGGCTAAATAAGATAAGCCTCTATCATTGCATCGCCTCGCTCGACCACCCTCACCTCATTAAATATTCATGGGCAGCAGCCGCCTCTTAAGTAAACCGGCCAATTTGTCGTGGAAGACGTGCATTAAGATTAGCTGGGACGATACACAAGGGGGGGCCCTTTCCCCCGGGGGGGGCCAAAGTAGACTTCTGCTGCCATTTTGGCTCCCCCGTCCCTATTGTTGGCAGCCGTCGGAGCGGAGAGCGACAGAGCGACAGAGACCGGCGGAACAACATGCCGGCTGTCTGTCGGTAATGGGTGTGCTGAGGGGTGGGCGGGGCGGCGAAGCAGGAAGCGGCGGATGATAAGAGGCTGCCTTTCAGGCGTACGCGTGCTGATGGCGAGTTAAGGAAGGGGAGAACAATAAAATGTGAGGTCATGTTTGAATGACAAAGGATATGAAAACGCGAGGGGGCAGGAAGCATAAGGATGCACATGACTCCATCATACGGAGGACCAGGCACAAAGAAAACATGTCGTCCCTTCAAATGATAGATTTCCAGGATAGCTTCTTATCTCCCTCAGGACTCGGTGTTACAAATCACTAAAGCACTTCTTTATTTTGCTTTATAGTCCCTGGAGTTGAGCGGCGTCGAGAGAAAGACAACTTTACGCTCGAAGATTCCCTGCGGGGGGTGTCCGATTGGAAATAAGCTGAGAAAGCTGTCTGCAGGGGTGGGGGGGAAAAAAAAAAAAAAAAAAAAAAGGTAAAAAGGGAGAAAAAGTCGATTATCTCATAAAACCACAACTCGTAAAACTGTTGAGTGGATCGGGGAAAGGTTTCTTACAGGAGAGGGTCGGGACGGTGGAGTTTGGGCGAGAGATTGTCACGCCTGCGAATATGGGTTTATGTTTTCTTTTTGGACTCCTGTTTTGGAATTCCTGGTTTTGTTGGTTTCCATAGTTAATAATAATAATAATAATAATAATAATAATGGATTAGATTTATATCGGGGCTTCACGGTGGCAGAGGGGTTAGTGCGTCTGCCTCACAATACGAAGTTCCTGCAGTCCTGGGTTCAAATCCAGGCTCGGGATCTTTCTGTGTGGAGTTTGCATGTTCTCCCCGTGAATTCGTGGGTTCCCTCCGGGTACTCCGGCTTCCTCCCACTTCCAAAGACATGCACCTGGAGATAGGTTGATTGGCAACACTAAATTGGCCCTAGTGTGTGAATGTTGTCTGTCTATCTGTGTTGGCCCTGCGATGAGGTGGCGACTTGTCCAGGGTGTACCCCGCCTTCCGCCCGATTGTAGCAGAGATAGGCGCCAGCGCCTCCCGCGACCCCGAAAGGGAATAAGCGGTAGGAAATGGATGGATGGATGGATGGATGGATTAGATTTATATCGGGGCTTCACGGTGGCAGAGGGGTTAGTGCGTCTGCCTCACAATACGAAGTTCCTGCAGTCCTGGGTTCAAAACCAGGCTCGGGATCTTTCTGTGTGGAGTTTCCATGTTCTCTCCGTGAATTTGTGGGTTCCCTCCGGGTACTCCGGCTTCCTCCCACTTCCAAAGACATGCACCTGGGGATAGGTTGATTGGCAACACTAAATTGGCCCTAGTGTGTGAATGTGAGTGTGAATGTTGTCTCTCTATCTGTGTTGGCCCAGCGAGGAGGTGGCGACTTGTCCAGGGTGTACCCTGCCTTCCGCCCGATTGTAGCTGAGATAGGCGCCAGCGCCCCCCGTGACCCCGAAAGGGAATACGCGGTTTTCTATTGTTAGATACTCAAAGCGCTCACAGAGAAGTGGGAACCCATCATTCATTCACACCTGGCGGTGGTAAGCTACATCTGTAGCCACAGCTGCCCTGGGGTAGACTGACGGAAGCGTGGCTGCCAGTTTTGCGCCTACGGCCCCTCCGACCACCACCAATCATTCATTCATCATTCATTCACCAGTGAGAGCGGCACCGGGGGCAAAGGGTGAAGTGCCCTGCCCAAGGACACAACGGCAGCGATTTGAATGTCAATAGGTGGGAAGCGAACCTGCAACCCTCAGGTTTCTGGCACGGCCGCTCTACCCACTACGCCATGCCGCGTTACTCATTAGTTTCCACCTGGTCTCCAAGTCACGTCCCTGCCCTCAGCCCCACACCTGTGTCTCATCATCATAGTCACTATTTAAGTCATGGGTGTCAAACATCAAATTAACTGTAACACCGCATTCACCGCTAACACTCTTACTTGCCAACCCTCTCGATATTCCCGGGAGACTCCCGAAGTTCAGTGCCCCCTCCCGAATTTCACAATATTTGGGGTGGGCTTTAAAGGCACTGCCTTTGGCGTTCTCTACAACCTGTCTCCACGTCCGCTTTTCCTCTATACAAACAGCGTGCCGGCCCAGTCACATAATATATGCGGCTTATACACACACACACAAGTGAATGCAAGGCATACTTGGTCAGCAGCCATACAGGTCACACTGGGGGTGGCCGTATAAATAACTTTAACACAATTATAAATGTGTGATAAATACAGTAAATGTGTAATATATATACAGTAAATCAATCAATCAATCAATCAATGTTTACTTATATAGCCCTAAAGCACTAGTGTCTCAAAGGGCTGCACAAACCACTACGACATCCTCGGTAGGCCCACATAAGGGCGAGGAAAACTCACACCCAGTGGGACGTCGGTGACAATGATGACTATGAGAACCTTGGAGAGGACGAAAGCAATGGATGTCGAGCGGGTCTAACATGATACTGTGAAATTAAATCCATATTGGATCCAACACAGTCGCGAGAGTCCAGTCCAAAGCGGATCCAACACAGCAGCGAGAGTCCCGTTCACAGCGGAGCCAGCAGGAAACCATTCCAAGCGGAGGCGGATCAGCAGCGCAGAGATGTCCCCAACCGATACACAGGCGAGCAGTACATGGCCACCGGATCGGACCGGACCCCCTCCACAAGGGAGAGTGGGACATAGGAGAAAAAGAAAACAAACGGCAGATCAACTGGTCTAAAAAGGGAGTTTATTTAAAGGCTAGAGTATACAAATAAGTTTTAAGGTGAGACTTAAATGCTTCTACTGAGGTGGGATCTCGAACTTTTACCGGGATGGCATTCCGGAGTACTGGAGCCCGAAATGAAAACGCTCTATAGCCCGCAGACTTTTTTTGGGCTTGTGTAATATACAGTATACAGTAAATGTCATGTGTGATATATGGGGACGGCGTGGCGCAGTTGGAAGAGTGGCCGTGCGCAACCCAAGGGTCTCTGGTTCAAGCCCCACCTAGTACCAACCTCGTCACGTCCGTTGTGTCCTGAGCAAGACACTTCACCCTTGCTCCTGATGGGTGCTGGTTAGCGCCTTGCATGGCAGCTCCCTCCATCAGTGTGGGAAGGTGTGTGTGAATGGGTGAATGTGGAAGTAGTGTCAAAGCGCTTTGAGTACCTTGAAAGTAGAAACGCGCTATACAAATACAACCCATATACCATATATACAAATATGCCCCACACTGTGAACCCACACCAAACAAGAATGACACATTTCGGGAGAACATCCGCACCGTAACACAACATAAACACAACAGAACAAATACCCAGAATGCTTTGCAGCACTAACTCTTCCGGGACGCTACAATATACATCCCCCACCTTAACCCCACCGCCGAAAAGAGGCATTCAATTTTTTATTTAAATTTATTTTGATATGCCATTGATATTTTTTAATTATTATTATTATTTGAAACTCCATTTTACATGTCACTATAAAGTTATATAAGCCTTGCTTGTTCAATATTCAGGTTAATTAATTCAACCTCGGCCCACGGCTTTGTTCGGTTTAAAATTTTGGCCCACTCTGTATTTGAGTTTGACACCCCGGATTTAAGTCATTTGTTTTCTGTTCCTCGGGCTGGGAACTTTGCTATTGCTGCTTATGCTGTACTACTTGCTACCGCTATTGCTTGCATACTGCTTACTGCTTACGTCAAGTAATTTTTTGTTATTTAAGCCATTGTGCTAGTTTTGTTTATAGTTCATTATTCATGCCATCGAGCAAGTGTTTTTGTTTCATGTTTGTATTTTGTAGTCTAGTATTAGTACCTCCTTGTGAGCGCCCTTTGTTTGCTTATTTTTTTTGTATTGAGTGTATTAAAAAAATCATCATGCACCTGAATTCACGCCTGGCTTGTTCCAAATTTTTCTCTGCATCGAAGAAGCAAAACAAATCCAAGTCATAGTCCTGACAGGGACGTCAATGGCCGTGAGATCAAAGTGCAATGGCGACTGGAGCAGACGGGTTGCCAGGTGACGGCTGACAGCGCCGCTTGTCATCCTGTGCCAGGAAGATATCAGACGTGACATTGTGCATTTGGAAGCAGGGAAAGGTAAGAGTCGTGATGCCATTTTGAAGTTTTAAGCTTCCATTGAGTACATTTTTTTTGGGCAGGGGTTAGTTAGTGCATGTGCCTCACAATACGCAGGTCCTGAGTTCAATCCCGCGAAATAAGGTAAAATGCTGGGGAAGGATGACTAAAAAAATACAATCTAGACTGGGATCTTAAGGAGGCCCAGTCTGGAGTGGGAAAAAAACCTCCATAGCAAAGCACATATACATATTACAAACCCCGTTTCCATATGAGTTGGGAAATTGTGTTGGATGTAAATATAAACGGAATACAATGATTTGCAAATCCTTTCCAACCAATATTCAATTGAATGCACTACAAAGACAAGATGTTTGATGTTCAAACTCATAAACTTTATTTTTTTGCAAATAATAATTAACTTAGAATTTCATGGCTGCAACACATGCCAAAGTAGTTGGGAAAGGGCATGTTCACCACTGTGTTACATCATCTTTTCTTTTAACATCACTCAGAAATCAGGAGGTGAACATGGGGACGGGTCAAAGGCAGAGTATTATTTCACCACACGTAGTGTGTGTGGTGAAATGACTATCGTTGGGACTTTAACTTTAATTAATACAATATACATGATCCCTCCCCATTACATACGTCATGCCCCAATCTAAACTTTGAAGAAGACTTTGCAGTCCGAGCAAATAAATTATTTAATTGTGCACATTGAACCTAGAGGCTGTGCTCTCTCAGGACAGCGTGATAGATGCTATAGGACCCACCCACGTGTCTACAACCGGAAGTGAACCTACATGGCCTCACAGGAACTAGAATATGAAGTACCTTGTTTTACCTGTACTAAGAAAAAACTCTAATATAGATTAAAGCAGCCAGCAGCGATGGACGGGACTGACTTTTGCTGGTGTTTCCTGCCTTTACCCATTCGACATATCTTTACCTGCACGTTACCTACCTTCCCTGCATCCTGGGGTCACACTGGTGCTTCTTTCTTTCACCCATACATGCTGGTGCTTCCTGCCATCACCCAAACAACATATCTTGACCCGCACATTACCTACCTTCTCTGTATCCTGGGGTCACACTGGTGCTTCTTTCTTTAACCCATACACGCTGGTGCTTCCTGCCATCACCCAAACAACATATCTTGACCCGCACATTACCTACCTTCTCTGTATCCTGGAGTCAAACTGGTGCCTCCTTCTTTCACCCAGTCAACATAACTTTACCCGCACAGTACCTACCTTCTCTGCATTGTGTGGTCACGCCGGTCCTTCTGCTTTTCAGCGGCCATATTGAGACGGCAGCAGCGCAGCAGCATCAGCATAGCGGTTCTTTGAAGGCTCGTGAAATCAAAACCGGAGCAGTTAGAAAAACTTGTTGCGCAAATTTTAATCAGAAGGGTTCAATCTCTTTCCTGTGCGAGTTTGAAGCCGACACAACAAACGCGCTCAGAGGAGATAATGTTTGAAAAAAGGTGACAGGTTTTTACAAAACTCTTGTTTTGAAGGGGTAACTGCCAACTTCCTTTTGATCTTTGATGAAGAAAGTCAGTTGATGAAATGTAGGCCTGAGTAAGACCTACATAGAGGTTTTTGTTTCATATCTCTAAGACATTCCTACCGGAAGTTACAAGCAGTTTTGTGTGCATTTTCTCCCAAGAGCAGTTTTGTCTATGTTTTTTTCCTAGGGAGCGCTAGAGCACAATTTTAAGTTTTGGGTTTTGGTTTTTCATTAAATCGCAATTTTTGCAAGTCCTGATGTGTGTGTCCAGTTTGGTGAGTTTTGAAGTATTTTAAGAGGGTCAAATTACAGCTCAAAGAGGCAAAAATGACATTTTTTAGGAAAGTTTTGTTGTGAAGGGGTATTTGCCAATTTCCTGTTGATTTTTGCTGAAGGATATCAGTTTATCAAATGTAGGTCTAAGTGAGACCTACATAGAGGTTTTTGTTTCATGTCTCTACAACATTCCTAACGGAAGTTACAAGCAGTTTTGTTTGTTTTTCCTAGGGGGCGCTAAAGTGCAATTTTGAGTTTGGGGTTTTTTTTTTTATTAGATGGCAAATTTCACCAGTGCTGATGTTTGTGTAAAATTTGGTGAGTTTTGAAGCATGTTAGGGGGTTCAAATTACAGCTCAAAGAGGCAAAAATGACATTTTTTAGGAAAGTTTTGTTTTGAAGGGGTGTTTGCCAACTTCCTGTTGATTTTTGCTGAAGGATATCAGTTTTTGAAATGTAGGTCTAAGCCAGACCTACATAGAGGTTTTTGTTTCTTGTCTCTACGACATTCCTAACGGAAGTTACAAGCAGTTTTATCTGTGTTTTTCCTAGGGGGCGCTAGAGCGCAATTTTGAGTTTTGGGGTTTGTTTTTTTATTAGATGGCAAATTTCACCAGTCCTGATGTTTGTGTAAAATTTGGTGAGTTTTGAAGCATGTTAGGGGGGTCAAATTACAGCTCAAAGAGGCAAAAAGGACATTTTTTAGGAAAGTTTTGTTTTGAAGGGGTGTTTGCCAACTTCCTGTTATTTTTTGCTGAAGGATATCAGTTTTTGAAATGTAGGTCTAAGTCAGACCTACATAGAGGTTTTTGTTTCTTGTCTCTACAACATTCCTAACGGAAGTTACAAGCAGTTTTGTCTGTGTTTTTCCTAGGGGGTGCTAGAGCGCAAATTTGAGTTTTGTTTTTTTTTTTTTTTTTATTAGATGGCAAATTTCACCAGTCCTGATGTTTGTGTAAAATTTGGTGAGTTTTGAAGCATGTTAGGGGGGGTCAAATTACAGCTCAAAGAGGCAAAAATGACATTTTTTAGGAAAGTTTTGTTTTGAAGGGGTGTTTGCCAACTTCCTGTTGATTTTTGCTGAAGGATATCAGATTTTGAAATGTAGGTCTAAGCCAGACCTACATAGAGGTTTTTGTTTCATGTCTCTACAACATTCCTAACGGAAGTTACAAGCAGTTTTGTCTGTGTTTTTCCAAGGGGGCGCTATGGAGCAATTTTGAGTTTTTTTGGGGGGGGGGGGTTTATTAGATGGCAAATTTCACCAGTCCTGATGTGTGTGCAAAATTTGTTGAGTTTTGAAGCATGTTAAGGGGGGTCAAATTACAGCTCAAAGAGGCAAAAATGACATTTTTAGGAAAGTTTTGTTTTGAAGGGGTGTTTGCCAACTTCCTGTTGATTTTTGCTGAAAGATATCAGATTTTGAAATGTAGGTCTAAGTCAGACCTACATAGAGGTTTTTATTTCATGTCTCTACAACATTCCTAACGGAAGTTACAAGCAGTTTTGTCTGTGTTTTTCCAAGGGGGCGCTAGAGCGCAATTTTGAGTTTTGGGGTTTGTTTTTTTATTAGATGGCAAATTTCACCAGTCCTGATGTGTGTGTAAAATTTGGTGAGTTTTGAAGTATGTTAAGGGGGTGAAATTACAGATAGAAGAGGCGGCGGTATTATAATAATAATAAAACCTACACAAATAAAATAAAATACAATAGGGTCCTGTGTCCCAAAGGGACATTTGGTCCCTAATAATCAATAATGGTGACATTAACATTTTTTATGTCATTGCATCCATTGTCTGCAAATGCCTAATCAAGGACAAACTAAAGGACACACGAGCAGAAAGTCCTGCGCATACAGAAGCAGAAAACTAAACTGAACACGGAGACTAACAATGAACACCTGGACAAGACCGAGTGAAGGAGAGATCTGACTGGAGGAATACACAGGTGAACAGGTGTTCTAATGACGGACCAGGTGTGGACCATGTCACAATGAGCACATTGAAGACAAACGCAGCAACCAAAAATGCAAAAAAAATGAACCTAGAACTATGTTTGTACGGTATATCGGTATTTGTATAGTAAGGCGATACTAATGAATTATATTCTGTACTATACCGCCTCTGAAAAAGTGGTGCGCAGACCCTCTGCGCCGTAACGTCGTGTCATTGCTGGTTTACAAGCATATGAGCATGTTCGGCAGCGCACAATCATGGAGTACTTACAAGCAGACACGGTGTGTAGACAGAAAAGGGAGAACGGACGCATCTTGGCTTAAAAACTAATGATAAATGGGACGTTACAACACTGAAACGCCCACCGGAAGAGGTGATTTAAGTCATGGCAAGCTAGCTAGTCGCTAAAATCCTTCCGCAGTCAGTTTTAGCTACTTCTAAATCACTAATCCTCGCCTCCATGGCGACGAATACAGTAAGTGTCTTACAAGTACCATTATCACTGCAGGACGAGGGATAGCTAAACATGCTTCACTACACAACGTAGCTCACCGGCGTCAAAATGTAAACAAACAGCATTGAACATCCACTGTAATGATACCAAGTACAGGAGTGTATTTAATAGATAGATAGATAGATAGATAGATAGATAGATAGATAGATAGATAGATAGATAGATAGATAGATAGATAGATAGATAGATAGATGGATAGTACATTATTGATTCTTTCAGGAAAGTTAAAATTCCAGCAGCAGTATTGTACAGAGTTGAGATCAATTTAAAAAAGTTAAAAAGTAAATAATGGGGTTATAAATGGAAACAAAATAGAAACATATTTCAATAAGAATAAAAATAAAAAGAAACAATGTGAATACAAATATACCAGTAAAATAAGAATATAACTGTCGGAGTTAGTTGGTGACGAACCCCAAGATGCAGAGAAGGAGGCAGGCATTGCGTAAGAAAACATGATTTAATTAAACACTAAAACAAGAACAATCCAAAAGGGTACTAACAAAAGGCGCGCACAAGGCGGATAACAAACTTGGCTAAGAACAAAAACACTTACTGTGACACGACGGAACTATGGCGTGAGCAGAGTGAACAGAAGTAGACAAAGCTACAAGCGACAAGACAGGTAGCGGAGACATCGACACGACAATAACCCAGCAGTGACTGGTAGAGAAAACAGGTCTAAATAGTGGTTGGCTGATTGACACCAGGTGTGGCCAGGTGGCAATCAGCCACAGCTGAGGGGACACAGCACTCAGGGAGGCAAACAGGAAACCGAACCAAAATAAGAGTGCAGACAGGAACTAAAGACAGGAAAAATGCAGAAGAAAAACTAAAACAAAACAAAACTGTCAGTGACAAGCCTGACAATAACAAGAGAAACTAGGCAGTAGTGACCATATTATGAAAAAAATTAAAATAAATAATCGATACTACTATGATTATGTCGATATTTTTTGGCATCACAAAATCTTATATTATGTTTATAAACTCAGGAAATACATCCCTGGACACATGAGGACTTTGAATATGACCAATGTATGATCGTTTTACGACTTGGTATCAAATTGATGCCCAAATTTGTGGTATCATCCAAAACTAATGTAAAGCATCAAACAACAGAAGAATAAGTAAATATTACATTTTAACAGAAGTGTAGATAGAACATGTTAAAAGACAAAGTAAGCGGATGTTAACAGTAAATGAACAAATATGTTAATAATTCATTTTCTACCACTTGTCCTTAATAATTTTGACAAAATAATAGAATGGAAAATGACATAATATGTAACTGCATATGTCAGCAGATTAATTAGGAGCCTTTGTTTGTTTACTTACTACTAAAAGACAAGTTGTCTAGTATGTTCACTATTTTATTTAAGGACAAACTTGCAATAAGAAACATATGTTTAATGTACCTTAAGATTTTTTTGTTAAAATAAATCCAATAATGCAAATTTTTTGCGGTCCCTTTTGTGTACCGAAAAGTATTGAAATATTTGTCTTACCAGTTCTAAAATATATTGGTATCGGGACATTACCTAGAACATTTTTAGGCAACTTCATTAATATGTTCCAATTATAGGTAGGTAGGTCTTTATTGTCATTGCAACAACTACAACAACTTTTGTGTTTACAGCACAAACCCGTTCAAGATTAGACAAACAAATAAGTGTACAGGGTTACAGAACAGGAACGCTGATGGGTCGCAACGAGGTGCCCCGTAAAATAAGGGAAAAGGTAAAACGCTGGGGAAGAAGATGAGTAAAAAAATACAATCCAGACTGGGCTCCTAAAGGGGGCCCAGTCTGGAGTGGGAAAAAACCTCAGACATAAACACGTTACATTTAATCACGACAAACACACAACAGAGGGGCGGGTAGTTGGGGCCCTGGAAGGCGACCGCCGCTTTGAAGCGCTGCCATCCGACCTTAGTAATAATAATAATAATAATGATAATAATAACAATGGATTAGATTTATATCGCACTTTTCTATTGTTAGATACTCAAAACGCTCACAGAGAAGTGGGAATCCATCATTCATTCACACCTGGTGGTGGTAAGCTACATATGTAGCCACAGCTGCCCTGGGGTAGACTGCCAGTTTCCGCCTACGGCCCGTCCGACAGCCACCAATCATTCATTCATCATTCATTCACCAGTGTGAGCGGCACCGGGGGCAAGGGTGAAGTGTCCTGCCCAAGGACAAAACGGCAGCGATTTTGGTTGTCAATAGGTGGGAAGCGAACCTGCAACCCTCAGGTTTCTGACACGGCCGCTCTACCCACTACGCCATGCCGCCCGAGGGGAAAACGCGGTGGTGAAGGCGTGGGGTGGGGGCAGGGTGTGTGTGCGTGAATGCCCAATTGTCTTGGGTGTGATGATGTAATGTTTTTTGGACTGAGGCCGATCTGCAAAAGTTCGACTCCAGGTGAGGAGGGAGGGAGGTCAAAAGCGCCTGCCATTTACGTGTACTCGGGGGTGTTTTCAGAACAGCCTGGTCCTGTTTCCACAGCATCAAGGCCATTCGAGGGAGTCAAATCGTAGATTATTGGGGGACGGTGTGGCGAAGTTGGTAGAGTGGCTCTGCCAGCAATCTGAGGGTTACTGGTTCAATCCCCACCTTCTACCATCCTAGTCACGTCCGTTGTGTCCTTGGGCAAGACACTTCACCCTTGCTACCTGATGGGTACTGGTGAGCGCCTTGCATGGCAGTTCCCGCCGTCAGTGTGTGAATGTGTGTGTGAATTGGCAGATTTGGAAATACTGTCAAAGCGCTTTGGGCTCCTTAAAAATGGGTATACAAGTACAACCCATTTACCATTTACCATTAGGATGTTTGTGGAATGCCATCTCCGGGTTGGGGAGGAGACCCTGCCCCAAGTGGAGGAGTTCAAGTACCTCGGTGCGGCGTCTTCAGTAATGCGGACGTTGTACCGATCCGTTGTGGTAAAGAAGGAGCTGAGCCGGAAGGCAAAGCTCTCAATTTACCGGTCGATCTACGTTCCCATCCTCACCTATGGTCATGAGCTTTGGGTCATGACCGAAAGGATAAGATCACGGGTACAAGCGGCCGAAATGAGTTTCCTCCGCCGTGTGGTGGTGCTCTCCTTTAGAGATAGGGTGAGAAGCTCTGCCATCCGGGAGGAACTCAAAGTAAAGCCGCTGCTCCTTCACATCGAGAGGAGCCAGATGAGGTGGTTCGGGCATCTGGTCAGGATGCCACCCGAACGCCTCCCTAGGGAGGTGTTTAGGGCACGTGCAACCGGTAGGAGGCCACGGGGAAGACCCAGGACACGTTGGGAAGACTATGTCTCCCGGCTGGCCTGGGAACGCCTCGGGATCCCCCGGGAAGAGCTAGACGAAGTGGCTGGGGAGAGGGAAGTCTGGGTTTCCCTGCTTAGGCTGTTGCCCCCGCGACCCGACCTCGGATAAGCGGAAGATGATGGATGGATGGATGGATGTTTGTTTTCGGCGAGCAGACAAAACAACGACTTGTCTGTTCTATTCCTCCATGCTGGGTGCTCTCAAATTAAATTAAATTCTCTTTTTCAGCAAACTTCTCCATGATGTGATCCATCTTGCGATTGAGTTCATTAATCGCCGCAGTCTGTGTTCCAACAGCCCTGCCCAAACCATCCATTGCGACGAACAGCCTTTGGGCTCCTTGAGTGGCTGCCATCGTCTTGCGAATTTGACGATACACCAGAACAAGGCCCAGCCCAATCAGCAAGTGCCCCGCGATCACGGTTCCAAATAGGTAGATGTCTTCCACGTCCTCGATGGAATGAACTGAGAGGCACATGATTCTCCATTTTGTCCCTGGAATCTCTTACGTACCCCGCAGCAATTATATGTTCCAATTGGGACATGACTTTCATTATGCCCTCTATGTTCGTTTGTGGTCTGCATTCTAAGCTCTTTGATCGGGACACAATGCAGTGTTTTGATTCAAGGAGTCTTCAAATTCAACCTTGGGAGGACGAGGTCCCAGAATTTGGCATCTGTGCCGCACCTGTGCACATGGGCTCAATGGGACACAGTGTTTGAGTATTGACACTGAAAAGGACTGTGAATAGTAAGAATGTCAGGGGAGTGTGTGTTCGTGTGTGAGCGGGCATGCATTTGACAGACTTGGAGGTCATTCAGCTGAACAGTTGATGGGGTTTTTTTTAGGCAGAATGGGAATCCAATTAGAAGCAACAGAGCAGTCATGATGGCGTTTAACAAAAAAATAAAAAACTGGCCTCGGCCCATACTTGCCAACCCTCCCGGATTTTACGAGAGACTCCCGAAATTCAGCGCCTCTCCCGAAAACCTCCAGGAAGAAATTTTCTCCCGAAAATCTCCCGGAGGCCAAGCCCCCTCCAGCTCCATGCGGACCTGAGTAGGGACATCCTGTTTTCACGTCTGCTTTCCCACTATGTAAACAACTTGCCTGCCCAATCACGTTACAACATCTAAAGATTTTAATAAAAAAAACTGCACACACAAGAAGATGGTGACGCCGTCTGTAATAGAGTTGTCTGTTGTCTGTTGCCATCTCCTGGTGAATGTTGGCTATAGCGTTATGGGGGTGCTTTTTGATTGGCCAATGATTTATGTGGTGTTGCGCACCTGTTGGCAAGTGACTCTCGCAAGTACGCAAATGGCAGAACAAAGTTTACTCAAATAGTGAAAGGTTAGTGTTGTTTTTTTGTTTGTTTTTTTAGTAACCAGCAAGCACAGTATAGTTAGTAGAACAACTGTGTTTTTATTACTGTGTATTTGATAGGTGCCGTCTGAAATTCAACAATTTTTATTTATTTATATATAAAATAAAATAAATATATATAGCTATAATTCACTGAAGGTCAAGTATTTATATATATATATATATATATATAGATATATATATATATATATATATATACGAAATATATATGAAATACTCGAGTTGGTGAATTGTAGGTGGTGAAAAGTATCAACAAATAGTGAAAGGTTATTGGGTTTTTTTTGTTTTTTTTTAGTAACCAGCAAGCACAGTATAGTTAGTAGAACAACTGTGTTTTTACTACTGTGTATTTGATAGGTGCCGTCTGAAATTCAACAATTTTAATTTATTTATATATAAAATAAAATAAATATATATAGCTATAATTCACTGAAAGTCAAGTATTTCATATATATGTATATATATATACAAAATATATATGAAATACACGAGTTGGTGAATTGTAGATGTAAATATACTCCTCCCCTCTTAACCACGCCCCCGATCACGCCCCCAACCCCACCTCTGCTCCACCCCCGCCCACACCCCCCACCTCCCGAAATCGGAGGTTTCAAGGTTGGCAAGTATGCCTCGGCCTCAATGCAGTGGCCGGTGAACCTGTGTGTGTGTGTGTGTGTGTGTGTGTGTGTGTGTGTGTGTGCGCGCCAACAACACGCTTCCCCTAAGTTATAGTCTTATACTTCCCCATGTCTCCGATACGCCCTACAAGAGTTACATTTCCATTTGCACTCGTGATGAGGGCATTAGTCAATATACACTCTAACGACCAATCATTGTTGCTTTTATCCATCATGTGTTTATGCATCCGCACACACCGAGGCCTGAAATGTGTGTATTATCGCAAAGGCAGGAACAAAAAAAAAGGAAAGAAAAAAAATCAATGAAAAGCAATATTCCTATTGGATTTAGTTTATGTGATTGACCTTTTCTCTGTGAGCTGGTGCGTAGATCATATGTTACAGCGGCGAAGCGGCAACCCCGTGACCTCGACCGGCAGTCACAGGATTAGCGAACACTCGATTAGTACGTGTAATTTGTGGACGTTTTTTTTCCTCATCATGTGGTGTGGACGTCCTAAAATTTAGAGCTGTGGCCCCATGTGATGTTGACAAACATTAACACCGTTCACGTCACATTGATATAGAGATGGAAAACTCAACACTAGCCGAGAGTTGGTGAACGGCCGAGGGTGGCTCTCTTGGTTGCTTAGTTGGGTCTGCTCCTGTCTATGGCCATGCTCCTCCCACCCCAGCAGAGGATGGCGTGGAACACTGCAGAGGCCACAACAGTGTATGTTAGGGGTGTGGGAAAAAAATCGATTCGAATTTGAATTGCGATTCTCTCATTGTGCGATTCAGAATCGATTCTCATTTTTAAAAAAATCGATTATTATTATTATTATTATTATTATTTTTTTTTTTTTAATCAATCCAACAAAACAATAAACAGCTACAGTGGGGCAAAAAAGGATTTAGTCAGCCACCCATTGTGCAAGTTCCCCCACTTAAAATGCTGACAGAGGTCTGTAATTTTCATCATAGGTACACTTCAACTGTGAGAGACAGAATGTAAAAAAAAAAAAAACAGGAATTCATATTGTAGGAATTTTAAAGAATTTATTTGTAAATTATGGTGGAAAATAAGTATTCGGTCAATAACAAAAATTCTACTCAATACTTTGTAATATAACATTTGTTGGCAATAGCAGAGGTCAAACGATTACTATAGGTCACAAATGTCTCAAAGGACTGTACAAACCATTACGACTACGGCATCCTCGGAAGAACCCGCATAAGGGCAAGGAAAACTCACACCCAGTGGGACGCCAGTGACAATGCTGACTATGAGAAACCTTGGAGAGGACCTCAAATGTGGGCATTTGAGGTCACTTGCCGTCAGGTGCGCACCCCCTCTAGGGGACCGAAAGCAATGGATGTCGAGCGGGTCTAACATGATACATTGAAAGTTCAATCCATAGTGGCACCGACACAGCCGCGAGAGTTCAGTTCAAAGCGGATCCAAGACAGCAGCGAGAGTCCCGTCCACAGGAAACCATCCCAAGCGGAGGCGGATCAGCAGCGTAGAGATGTCCCCAACCGATACACAGGCGAGCGGTCCATCCTGGGTCCCGACTCTGGACAGCCAGTACTTCATCCATGGTCATCGGACCGGACCCCCTCCACAAGGGAGGGGGGGACGAGGAGAAAAAGAAAAGAAGCGGCAGATCAACTGGTCTAAAAAGGAGGTCTATTTAAAGGCTAGAGTATACAAATGAGTTTTAAGGTGAGACTTAAATGCTTGAATCTCGAACTGTTACCGGAAGGGCATTCCAGAGTACTGAAGCCCGAACGGAAAACGCTCTATAGCCCGCAGACTTTTTTTGGGCTTTAGGAATCACTAATAAGCCGGAGTCTTTTGAACGCAGATTTCTTGCCGGGACATATGGTACAATACAATCGGCAAGATAGGATGGAGCTAGACCGTGTAGTATTTTATACGTAAGTAGTAAAACCTTAAAGTCACATCAATGTATTCACATTGTGAATACATTGAGAACAGGAAGTGAACAAAAGTTTTAGCAACTGTTATGTAAAGAAAAGGGGTAGGATTAAATAAGCTCTGCTTCTTCCTACTCCTTTTTCGAACATGTTGAAAATAGAAACTGGAAATTGTGATGTATCATGTTGTATGCTTGCATGTTCGAAATAAACTCAAACTCAAACTCCAACTCAAACCCACAATGCGTCTACTTGGCCACATTTGGACAATTATATGCGTCTGGTAAAACAATGCTAAGAACATTAATTTTAGTTGTTTACCATGTAAGCCCAAATCAAAACTGCTCTCGACATGGAAGACGGGGAATACACATTTAAAGGGGAACATTAGCACAATTTCAAAAGGGTTAAAAACAAGAAAAAATCATTTCCCAGTGGCTTGTTTTTTTTTCCGAAGTTTTTTCAAAATTTTACACCTCCCGGAATATCCCTAAACAAAGCTTTAAAGTTCTTGATTTTCGCTATTTGCGATGCGACTGTCCATTTCCGTGACGTCATACAGGGCTGCCAATACAAACAACATGGCGGTTACCACAGCAAGATATAGCGATATTAGCTCGGATTCAGACTCGGATTTCAGCGGCTTAAGCGATTCAACAGATTACGCATGTATTGAAACAGATGGTCGGAGTATGGAGGCAGATAGCGAAAACGAAATTGAAGAAGAAATTGAAGCTATTGAGCCAATAGCAATTGACGCTATTCGGCCATAGCATGGGTGTACCTAATGAAGTGGCCCATAGCATGGCTGCCTTATTAGCATCGCCGGTAAAATGTGCGGACCAAACGATCAGGACTTTCGCATCTTGTGACACTGGAGCAACTTAAATCTGTCGATTGGTAAGTGTTTGTTTCGCATTAAATGTGGGTATCTAGTTTCAAATGTACATACAGCTAGCGTAAATAGCATGTTAGCATCGATTAGCGTAGCATGTTAGCATCAATTAGCTGGCAGTCATGCTGCGACCAAATATGTCTGATTAGCACATAAGTCAACAACATCAACAAAACTCACCTTTGTGATTTCGTTGACTTAATCGTTGCAAATGCATCTGCAGGTTATCCATACATCTCTGTGCCATGTCTGTCTTAGCATCGCCGGTCAAATGTGAAGACACTCTGGCAAATGCAATGGGGGTCTGGCGGCAGATTTCTTGCCAGTGGTGCAACTTGAATCCCTCCCTGTTAGTGTTGTTACACCCTCCGACAACACACCGACGAGGCATAATGTCTCCAAGGGTCCAAAAAATAGTCGAAAAAATGGAAAATAACAGAGCTGAGACCCGGTGTTTGTAATGTGAAAATGACAATGGCGGGTGTGTTACCTCGGTGACGTCACGTTCTGACGTCGTCGCTAAAAGACCGATAAAACCTTAAAGATGTGACTTTAAGGTTTTACTACTTACGTATAAAATACTACACGGTCTAGCTCCATCCTATCTTACCAATTGTATTGTACCATATGTCCCGGCAAGAAATCTGCGTTGAAAAGACTCCGGCTTATTAGTGATTCCTAAAGCCCAAAAAAAGTCTGCGGGCTATAGAGCGTTTTCCGTTCGGGCTCCAGTACTCTGGAATGCCCTCCCGGTAACAGTTCGAGATGGAAGCATTTAAGTCTCAGCTTAAAACTCATCTTTATACTCTAGCCTTTAAATAGACCTCCTTTCTAGACAAGTTGATCTGCCGCTTCTTTTCTTTTTCTCCTATGTCCCCCGTCCTCCCTTGTGGAGGGGGTCCGGTCCGATGACCATGGATGAAGTACTGGCTGTTCAGAGTCGAGACCCAGGATGGACCGCTCGTCGGGACCCAGGATGGACCGCTCGCCTGTATCGGTTGGGGACATCTCTACGCTGCTGATCCGCTTCCGCTTGAGATGGTTTCCTGTGGACGGGACTCTCGCCGCTGTCTTGGATCCGCTTTGAACTGAACTCTCGCGGCTGTGTTGGAGCCACTATGGATTGAACTTTCACAGTATCATGTTAGACCCGCTCGACATCCATTGCTTTCGGTCCCCTAGGGGGGAGGGGGTTGCCCACTTCTGAGGTCCTCTCCAAGGTTTCTCATAGTCAGCATTGTCACTGGCGTCCCACTGGATGTGAATTCTCCCTGCCCACTGGGTGTGAGTTTTCCTTGCCCTTTTGTGGGTTCTTCCGAGGATGTTGTAGTCGTAATGGTTTGTACAGTCCTTTGAGACATTTGTGATTTAGGGCTATATAAATAAACATTGATTGAAACAGAAAGGCGTTTAATTTGCCAAAATTCACCCATTTAGAGTTCGGAAATCGGTTAAAAAAATACATGGTCTTTTTTTCTGCAACATCAAGGTATATATTGACGCTTGCATAGGTATGGTGATAATGTTCCCCTTTAAGAATACAGGTCCAGGCACCTTTGTTCTAAAAGCCCTGAACCTGTGGTCCCCCCAGACTCCCAGTTTTATTTTCAGTCTTTTTCATTAAGTTCAAATCACGTGCCTGTTATTAGCAAGATCACAGTCCAGGATGAATCTTTCAACCGCTTACTTCAAATTGCTCCGGTTTGAGTCGACCCCCCCCAGCAGGATTTGGCTGTAATGAGAAATGCGTCCGCACCGCGTCCGTCGATTTCTCTCATCCTCCGTCTGGGCTCCCCACAGTTGATGGTGCAGACAGCAGATCACTCCCAGGAGAGTGAATCCTAAAAACATGATCCATCATGTTGACAGAGGTACAGAACAAGAGTTGAACAGGAGACACTATCGTGTACAACACCGATAAACTCCTTCAAGCTTTGACGCTCTGTGAGTAGGAGGCGGCTGGGACGCTTCAGGTTGGGTCGCGGGAAGATTTGGAATTTAGCGGAATATTGAGTTGTTGCTTTTTTTTTTTTTCATCAGTGTCCCTGAATCAACACAACCTTAGATCAATATTTCGCTAACGCTCGCTGGAGCAAAACCCTTTTGGCAAACAAATACGGCGGCGCAAGTCAAAAGGCAATTGTCGGCAGTAAGTCACGGCCGCTGTATATGTCCTTGTAAACATAAAAGTGCACGCGTGTGAGCGTGCACGGGCCGGCTATACGACCGCCGATGGAACGAGAGCACTGGGATGTTGTTGATATTGCTGTTATAACTTTAATTTTTATAGTTTCCCTTCCTGTATTCCACTTAATAGACCGACATAAATATCATCTGTCAAAGCCCCTGGCTCGCCAAGATTATGTGCTCTATTGTATGCAGAATGAAAGCCGCACAGGGCCAATTTGCGCACACCTGAGCACGCCGGCGCTGCCTTATCTCGTCTGCATATGTTTTTCTATAAGTATGTCACCCCAATACCCAAATAGCAACTGAGACTGCTGAATTTGTTTACAAGTCCCCAACAGGTACGCACCTGCATATACACGGATCACAGGTGTTGGGGGAAGACCTGGGGGTCCATTGAATGAATCCCATCCATCCATCCATCATCTTCCGCTTATCCGAGGTCGGGTCGCGGGGGCAACAGCCTAAGCAGGGAAACCCAGACTTCCCTCTCCCTAGCCACTTCGTCTAGCTCTTCCCGGGGGATCCCGAGGTGTTCCCAGGCCAGCAGGGAGACATAGTCTTCCCAACGTGTCCTGGGTCTTCCCCGTGCCCTCCTACCGGTTGGACGTGCCCTAAACACCTCCCTAGGGAGGCGTTCGGGTGGCATCCTGACCAGATGCCCGAACCACCTCATCTGGCTCCTCTCGATGTGAAGGAGCAGCGGCTTTACTTTGAGTTCCTCCCGGATGGCAGAGCTTCTCACCCTATCTCTAAGGGAGAGCCCCGCCACACGGCGGAGGAAACTCATTTCGGCCGCTTGTACCCGTGATCTTATCCTTTCGGTCATGACCCAAAGCTCATGACCATAGGTGAGGATGGGAACGTAGATCGACCGGTAAATTGAGAGCTTTGCCTTCCGGCTCAGCTCCTTCTTCACCACAACGGATCGATACAACGTCCGCATTACTGAAGACGCCGCACCGATCCGCCTGTCGATCTCACGATCCACTCTTCCCTCACTCGTGAACAAGACTCCTAGGTATTTGAACTCCTCCACTTGGGGCAGGGTCTCCTCCCCAACCCGGAGATGGCATTCCACCCTTTTCCGGGCGAGAACCATGGACTCGGACTTGGAGGTGCTGATTCTCATTCCGGTCGCTTCACACTCGGCTGCGAACCGATCCAGCGAGAGCTGAAGATCCCGGTCAGATGAAGCCATCAGGACCACATCATCTGCAAAAAGCAGAGACCTAATCCTGCGGTTACCAAACCGGAACCCCTCAACGCCTTGACTGCGCCTAGAAATTCTGTCCATAAAAGTTATGAACAGAATCGGTGACAAAGGACAGCCTTGGCGGAGTCCAACCCTCACTGGAAACGTGTTCGACTTACTGCCGGCAATGCGGACCAAGCTCTGGCACTGATCGTACAGGGAGCGGACTGCCACAATAAGACAGTCCGATACCCCATACTCTCTGAGCACTCCCCACAGGACTTCCCGAGGGACACAGTCGAAGGCCTTCTCCAAGTCCACAAAGCAAATGTAGACTGGTTGGGCAAACTCCCATGCACCTTAAAGAACCCTGCCGAGAGTATAGAGCTGGTCCACAGTTCCACGACCAGGACGAAAACCACACTGTTCCTCCTGAATCCGAGGTTCGACTATCCATCCATCCATTTTCTTCCGGGGTGCTTGAGCCTATCTCCGGAAGACGGGGTGCACCATAGACAAGACGCCACCTCATCGCAGGGCCAACACAGATAGACAGACAACATTCACACTCACATTCACACTCTAGGGTCAATTTAGTGTTGCCAATCAACCTATCCCCAGGTGCATGTCCTTGGAGGTGGGAGGAAGCCGGAGTACCCGGAGGGAACCCACGCAGTCACGGGGAGAACATGCAAACTCCACACAGAAAGATCCCGGGATTGAACTCAGGACTACTCAGGACCTTCCATTGTGCTGCCTACATACAAAAAGATGGCGCTTAAAACCTGTATGTACCTTTCAGCATTAATGGTGCCTTCACAGATGTGTAAGTTACCCATGCCTTGGGCACTAATGCACCCCCATAACATCACAGATGCTGGCTTTTGAACTCTGCGTCGATAACAGTCTGGATGGTTCGTTTCCCCATTGGTCCGGATGACACAATGTCGAAATATTTCCAAAAACAATTTGAAATGTGGACTCGTCAGACCAAAGAACACTTTTCCACTTTGCATCAGTCCATCTTAGATGATCTCGGGCCCAGAGAAGCCGGCAGAGTTTCTGGATGTTGTTGATAAATGGCTTTCGCTCTGTATAGTAGAGTTTTAACTTGCACTTACAGATGTAGCTGTTACGTCTGTTTGGCATCGTGGTACCGGGTTCGATTCCCTCGAGGATGCGTCAAAATTGAACACAGCAAAGGTAAGTTTTAACAGATTTATTCTACAACAAGGATTTAAGAAACAAAACACTGGAGCTAACTAAAGGAAACCAAAGGTGCTAGTATGAGAACTAGGTGAAACAAAAATACAAACTAAACTGACCCGTAGGTACAAAAGAGAAAACAAAACCTTCAGCATGAGAACTGGAATTAACAATGGCTAGCGTGAAAAGCTTAGCGAGAATATACGTACATGAGAGTATTGCAGGCGTAACTCGTTGCGTGAAAAGCAAATCATGAACCCAGGCTGAACAAACAAAAGAGGACGGCTTATAAAGTGACGGTGATTATCTGTAGCAGGTGTGCGGGGCCGTGAGCAGCAGGTGAACTGATGAGTAACCATGGTAATGACTAAACAGGAAGTATGAGGGTAGAACGACGGAGCGATAACAATGCAACAATAAACCATAATATGGGAAGATCAGAGTACGGATCTTAACAGTAGCGACAAACTGTATTTAGTGACAGTGGTTTTCTGAAGTGTTCCTGAGCCCATGTGGTGATATCCTTTAGAGATTGATGTCGGTTTTTGGTACAGTGCTGTCTGAGGGATCGAAGGTCACGGTCATTCAATGTTTGCGTGGAGTGATTTCTCCAAATTCTCTGAACTTTTTGATGATATTATGGATCATAGATGTTGAAATCCCTAAATTTCTTGCAATTTCACTTTGAGAAACGTTGTTCTTAAACTGTTTGACTATTTGCTCACGCAGTTGTGGACAAAGGGGTGTACCTCGCCCCATCCTTTCTTGTGAAAGACCGAGCATTTTTTGGGGAAGCTGTTTTTATACCCAATCATGGCACCCACCTGTTCCCAATTAGCCTGCACACCTGCGGGATGTTCCAAATAAGTGTTTGATGAGCATTCCTCAACTTTATCAGTACCTTTCCCAACTTCTTTGTCACGTGTTGCTGGCATCAAATTCTAAAGTTAATGATTATTTGCAAAAAAAAAAAAAATGTTTATCAGTTTGAATAGCAAAAATGTTGTCTTTGTAGCATATTCAACTGAATATGGGTTGAAAATGATTCGCAAATCATTGTATTCTGTTTATAACTACATCTAACACAATTTCTTAACTCATATGGAAACGGGGTTTGTACAAAGAGCCTTTTGAGCCCATTTCCCACCAAATAAAACCCACCTAGAGCCGCATACACTGTTCGATCCTTAAAATGACAATAACACTACTTTTAGTTGCATTAAATTTATGCTTATAGCATTTATGAAATCAAACACTTGGCAGGTATCGTTTTTTTCCGGACCGTAGTGTGTTACCATCAACACACTTCAGCTATCTACACACGTAGTCTTGCACCACACACTCTTGTATTTTAGTCACACACTCCATTCTACAGTTTTATAGTAGTGTTTGTTATTCCATCCATCCATTTTCTACCGCTTATTCCCTTTCGGGGTCGCGGGGGGCGCTGGCGCCTATCCCAGCTAAAATCGGGCGGAAGGCGGGGTACACCCTGGACAAGTCGCCACCTCATCGCAGGGCCAACACAGATAGACAGACAACATTCACACACTAGGGCCAATTTAGTGTCGCCAATCAACCTATCCCCAGGTGCATGTCTTTGGAAGTGGGAGGAAGCCGGAGTACCACGCATTCACGGGGAGAACATGCAAACTCCACACAGAAAGATCCCAAGCCTGGATTTGAACCCAGGACTGCAGGACCTTCGTATTGTGAGGCAGACGCACTAACCCCTCTGCCACCGTGAAGCCCGTGTGTGTTTGTTATTATTATATATAAATATATTGACTATATCCATAATAAATTATCGAACATTCCCTCCTCTGTTATCTGTTGCCGTCATCTCCCCTCAGCAATCATGACGGTTAGCTGTATTATGACGTCAGATATGCCGCTGCCTTGGAGGACGCCGTGGCATCATGACATTTAAGCATTTTATTTCCCTGCAGAAAACTCAGGATGGATGTAGGTGCAGCTCTGACAAGCCCTGAAAGCTGGGTGAGATAAAGTTTTAAGGCATGTGACAACTTGGTAAGGAGTGATAAAGCGACAGCGCGAGAAGCGGCTGCTTCGACTGCAGCGAGGATGCTTGAATTTATGGTGAGTCTCCTTACGTAAAACTCTGAGTTTGACATTTCCGGCTTCATTATGTGTGTAGTAATACCTCACAACTGAGGACAAATCTACTACTGAATACAAATATGCGCCATAAATCATATTTTGCACGCTTGTGCTTGATGGCCACAAGGAGACATTTCCACTGGAGAAACTTTGAGTTACTGTAAGTACCTTCTGTATAGTTGGTATTTACACACCCGCCATGTTTTTCTCCAGATTCGTCCTGATAAATCCTCATGCTGGCGTAATGGTGCACATATTTCCTGGTATCATTAGTAAGGAAATGTCTGTGGAAGAAGTTCCGAGTCAGTTTAAATATTAATGACAAAGAGTGGAATAAAAGAGTATATATATACTGTGTCGCCCGGAGTTTAAGTAAGCGACATAATTGAGATTTGTTTGCCTTTGATGACAACAGTAATTCCCTTTCCTTAGTTATATCAATTTGTACCGTTGATTTTGATCGTTAAATGCAAGTATTTATACTAGATGTCTCAAAATAGTATAACTTCATTCATGAATGTACACTATATTGCAAAAAATATGAATTTGAAGTGCCATCCCATTCCTAACCCATAAGGTTCAATATGATGTCGGTCCATCTTTTGCAGCTATTACAGCTTCAAGTCTTCTGGGAAGGCTGTCCGCAAATTTTCGACCATTCTTCCGAAAGCGCATTGGTGAGGTCACACACTGATGTTGATCGAAAAGGCCTGGCTCTCACTCTCCGTTCTAATTCATTGGGTTCAGGTCAGGACTCTGTGCAGGCCAGTCAAGTTCATCCACACCAGACTGTGTCATCCCTGTCTTTATGTGCACTGGTGCACAGTCATGTTGGAAGAGGAAGGGGGGCTGCTCCAAACTGTTCCCACAATGTTGGGAGCGTGGAATTGTCCAAAATTTTTGGATATCCTGAGCCCATTCCCTGAAAAACAACCCCACACCCTAATTCCTCCTCCACCAAATTTCACACTCTGCACAAGGCAGTCCAAAATGTACCGTTCTCCTGGAAACCTCCAAACCCAGACTCGTCCATCGGATTGCCAGATGGAAAAGCGTGATATATCACTCCAGAAAAGGCCGCCACTGGACTCTAGAGCAGTGGAAATGTGCTTTACACCAGTGGTCCCCAACCACCGGGCCGCGTGGCCCGATTGGTACCGGGCCGCAGAAGAATGTTTTCTTCATTTTTATTAAAAAAAAACAAAAACACATATATATATATATATATATATATATATATATATATATATATATATATATATACATATATATATATTTTTTTTTAATTAAATCAACATAAAAAACACAATATACACTTACAATTACTGCACCAACCACAAAAACCTCCCTTTTTCATTACAAAAACGTCCCTTTTTCATGACAAAAAAAAAAATAGGAATCCCCCCCCCCCAGTCCTCCCCAAAATTATTAAGCGTTGACCGGTCCGCGGATACAAGAAGGTTGGGGACCACTGCTTTACACCACTGCAGCCGACGCTTTGCATTGGACTTGGTCATGCATGGCTTAGATTCAGCTGCCCGGCCATGGAAACCCATTCCACGAAGCTCTCTGCGTACTGTAGGTGGGCTAATCGGAAGGTCACATGAAGTTTGGAGCTCTGTAGCAACTGACAGTGCAGAAAGTCTTTGCACTATGCGCTTCAGCATCCACTGACCCTTCTCTGTCAATTTACATGGCCTACCACTTTGTGGCTGAGTTGCTGTTGTTCCCAAACTCTTCATTTTTTTATAACAAAGCCAACAGTTGACTTTGGAATATTTAATAGTGAGGACATTTCATGACTGCATTTGTTGCACAGGTGGCATCCTATGAGAGTTCCACGCTGGAAATCACTGAGAGCGGCCCATTCTTTCACAAACGTTTGAAGAAACAGTCTCCAGGCCAAAGTGCTTGATTTTATACACCTGTACCCGGGCCAAGTGATTAGAACACCTGATTCTGATCATTTGAATGGGTGGCCAAAAACTTTTGGCAATATAGTGTTTCTATCTAACTTTGGCCTTTTTGGCTGCTGAAATTGTGTGATTTTGTTTTGGATTCACCAACATTCAGACTGTACATAAGTTCCATGATAAATTGTGTTGAAGATTTCATAATGTCTCTGTTAATAAGTCCTATAAACAAGTTTTTTTTTTCAATAGTGCTATCAAAATCATTTTAAATACACTTTATTTATACATCTGAATTTGAATTAATCATGATTAATGACAGTGAAATAAAATGAAAGTTCCTATGATTGTCACACACACACTCGGTGTGGCGAAATTTTTCCCTGCATTTGACCCATCACCCTTGAGAGCCCCCTGGGAGCTGAGGTGAGCAGTGAGCAGCAGCGGGGGCCACGCCCGGGAATCATTTTAATCCCCAATTCCAACCCTTGATGCTGAGTGCCAAGCAGGGAGGTAATGGGTCCCATTTTTATAGTCTTTGGTATGACTCGGCCGGGGTTTGAACTCACGACCTACCGATCTCAAGACTAGGCCACTGAGTAGGCTGCAATTACTTTTGTGCCTCATTCAGTCATCATATGGAAACACATTCAATTTTACTGTCAGTATGTCTTACACCAGGGGTCACCAACCTTTTTGAAACCAAGAGCTACTTCTTGGGTACTGATTAATGCCAAGGGCTACCAGTT
Organism: Nerophis ophidion; assembly: GCF_033978795.1. NCBI lineage: Eukaryota > Metazoa > Chordata > Actinopteri > Syngnathiformes > Syngnathidae > Nerophis > Nerophis ophidion. The sequence continues at coordinate 9,631,667 of NC_084637.1, forward strand.
TGATACACACTTAAATAAATTGCCAGAAATAGCCAATTTGCTCAATTTACCTTTAATAAATAAATCTATATATATAAATATGGGACGGTATAGCTAGGTTGATAGAGTGGCCGTGCCAGCAACTCGAGGGTTCCGGGTTCGATCCCAGCTTCTGCCAACCCGGTCACTGCCGTTGTGTCCTTGGGCAAGACACTTTACCCACCTGCTCCCAGTGCCACCCACACTGGTTTAAAAAATGTAACTTAGATATTGGGTTTCACTATGTAAAGCGCTTTGAGTCACTAGAGAAAAGCGCTATATAAATATAATTCACTTCACTTCACTATATGAAAAAAATGGGTATTTCTGTCTGTCATTCCGTCGTACAATTTTTTTCCTTTTACGGAAGGTTTTTTGTAGGGAAAAAATGATAAAAAAAAACAATTAATTGAACGGTTTAAAAGAGGAGAAGACACGAAAAAAAAAAGAACATTACATTTTTAAACATGGTTTATCTTCAATTTCGACTCTTTATCATTCAAAATTCAACTGAAAAAAAAATGAAGGGACAAACTAGCTTATTCGAATCTTTTTGAAAAAAATAAAATAAAGAATTTATGGAACATCATTAATAATTTTTACTGATTAGGATTAATTTAAAAATTTTTATGACATGTTTTAAATAGGTTGAAATCCAATCTGCACTTTGTTAGAATATATAACAAATTGGACCAAGCTATATTTCTAACAAACACAAATCATTATTTTTTCTAGATTTTCCAGAACAAACACTTTTAAAATAAATTCAAAAGACTTTGAAATAAGATTTAAATTTGTTTCTACAGATTTTCTAGATTTGCCAGAATAATTTTAATCATAATAAGTTTGAAGAAATATTTCACAAATATTCTTCGTCGAAAAAACAGAAGCTAAAATGAAGAATTAAATTAAAATGTATTTATTATTCTTTACAATAAAACAAATATATTTACTTGAACATGGATTTAAATTGTCAGGAAAGAAGAGGAAGGAATTTTAAAGGTAAAAAGGTATATGTGTTTAAAAATCCTGTATTTTTTTCTCTAAAATTGTCTTTCTGAAAGATATAAGAAGCAAAGTAAAAAATTAATTAATTTATTAAAACAAGTGTAGACCAACTCTTTAAAATATTTTTTGGGAATTTCAAATTCTATTTGAGTTTTGTCGCTCTTAAAATGTCGAGCTAAGCGAGACCAGCTTGCTAGTAAATAAATAACATTTTAAAAATAGAGGCGGCTCACTGGTAAGTGCTGCTATTTGAGCTATTTTTAGAACAGGCCAGCAGGCCTGTTCTAAAAATACAAAAAATGTCATTTACAAAAAATGTTTGTCATCACTTCTGAGAATACAGAACATAGAAGAAAAGGTCATTTCAAACAACAATATTCAAGGACAACTTTAAAACAATTGTGTACATCAGTGGTGGGGGTAGAATTGTGGAATTCTCTTTACAACGAGATAAAAAAACTGTAAAAATATATTCCAATTGAAAAAAATATATAAAGATAGAACAATAAGTTCATATGGACAGCCATAAGTGTTTACATTTTGTTTTTTATTTATTATTTAACTTATTTTTTATCTGGTTTTGTTTTTGCTCTGTATCATTCCGTGAGGTGTATATTATATTATTACTATTATTTTCTTGGTTTGGTTTATACTTTATGAAATTTTGCACTTGTTGTGTTTTTCTTGTGTTTTTTTGTTTTTGATTGTGTCATTACATTTGGATATATGTGTCGGCTTAAATGATATTCATGAAGTAAGATAATGTTCTATGTCAAAGGGGGCAGGAAATTATAAGATTTTCTTCATCCTGCTCCTTCTCAGGAATTGTGTGAATTTAAATTGTATAATTGTGATATCATTATTTCCATCCATCCATCCATGTTCTACCGCTTATTCCTTTTTGGGGTCGCGGGGGGCGCTGGCGCCTATCTCAGCTACAATCGGGCGGAAGGCTGGGTACACCCTGGACAAGTCGCTACCTCATCGCAGGGCCAACACAGATAGACAGACAACATTCACACTCACATTTTTTTCATCCATCCATCCATTCCCTACCGCCTATTCCTTTGGCGTTGCGGGGGGGCGCTGGCGCCTATCTCAGCTACAATCGGGCGGAAGGCGGGGTACACCCTGGACAAGTCGCCACCTCATGGCAGGGCCAACACAGATAGACAGACAACATTCACACTCACATTCACACACTAGGGCCAATTTAGTGTTGCCAATCAACCTATCCCCAGGTGCATGTCTTTGGAAGTGGGAGGAAGCCGGAGTACCTGGAGGGAACCCACGCATTCACGGGGAGAACATGCAAACTCCACACAGAAAGATCCCGAGCCTGGATTTGAACCCAGGACTGCAGGACCTTCGTATTGTGAGGCACACGCACAAACCCCTCTTCCACCGTGAAGCGTGATATAATTATTTATCGTTCTAAATGCACATCAATGAATGAGATAAATAAAAATGAAAAAAAAAATGAGACTCATCCGACCCCTGTCTTACACGAACATTTTTAAACAATGTTTTACTTGAATGCACGTCATTTATTTATGTAAAACTTACTGAAGTAACAGGTGGTGTATTTTAAAAGCAAGATTAGCCAGGGAGAAGACAAGTCTGAGTCTTCTCACTCACCTATGCACTGACTTAATTAATCACCGACTGCATACCAACCCACATCTTTCACATCCTTTAGTTTTTATAGCGATCCCACCTGTTCCATGTTTGCTTTATAGACCAGGCTCCAGGTGGTACTGGGTGAGCGTGCACTTCAGAAAAAGGCACCGCAGTTAAAAACAAGCTCCTGACTGTCAGGCCCCGATGTGAGCATAATGAAGAGCTTACACCGCCATTGTGGGGGAGTTCTTTTCATGGCAGAGGGAGACCAAAAAAAAAAAAGAAATGACTATCAGAATGTGACAGCGGAGTAACAACCTTGAAACCGTAGGTGGGCGAGCAAGGACTCCGAGGGGGTTTAACGTGTGCAGGTTGTGAGGACACTTTCAACATGACTACTAGGTGCTGTTCCTCACTGTGCAAGCCTGGCACGACTTCTCTATAAAGCCTCCTTGTGTGCATGCATGCACATGTAAAGCTTCTAGGACTACGGTCTTCTTCGGGTTCATTATAATGCAAGAATCAGGCCCTGTAGGCAGCACGGGTGGCAAAGATAGATAAACCCGGGCAAAAAAGTATTTAGTCAGCCACCGATTGTGCAAGTTCTCCCACTTAAAATGATGACAGAGGTCTGTAATTTTCATCTTAGGTACACTTCAACTGTGAGAGACGGAATGTGAAAAAAAAATTCACATTGTAGGAATTTTAAAGAATTTATTTGTAAATTATGGTGGAAAATAAGTATTTGGTCAACCATTCAAAGCTCTCACTGATGGAAGGAGGTTTGGGCTTAAAATCTCACGATACATGGCCCCATTCATTCTTTCCTTAAAGGGGAACATTATCACAATTTCAAAAGGGTTAAAAACAATAAAAATCAGTTCCCAGTAGCTTGTTGTATTTTTTTGAAGTTTTTTGCAAAATTTTACCGGTCTCGGAATATCCCTAAATAAAGCTTTATTTATCAATCAATCAATGTTTACTTATATAGCCCTAAATCACTAGTGTCTCAAAGGGCTGCACAAACCACTACGACATCCTCGGTAGGCCCACATAAGGGCAAGGAAAACTCACACCCAGTGGGACATCGGTGACAATGATGACTATGAGAACCTTTGAGAGGAGGTAAGCAATGGATGTCGAGCGGGTCTAACATGATACTGTGAAAATTCAATCCAAAATGGATCCAACACAGTCGCGAGAGTCCAGTCCAAAGCGGATCCAACACAGCAGCGAGAGTCCCGTTCACGGCGGAGCCAGCAGGAGACCATCCCAAGCGGAGGCGGATCAGCAGCGCAGAGATGTCCCCAGCCGATACACAGGCGAGCAGTACATGGCCACCGGATCGGACCGGACCCCCTCCACAAGGGAGAGTGGGAAATAGGAGAAAAAGAAAAGAAACGGCAGATCAACTTTAAAGTGCCTTATTTTCGGCTCTCTGCGAAGACACTGGCCATTTCCCTGTGACGTCACACAGTGCTGCCAATGTAAACAAACAATGGGAATACCACAGCAAGATATAGCGACATTTGCTCGGATTCAAACTAGGATTTCAGCGATTTAAGCGATTCAACAGATTACGCATGTATTGAAACAGATGGTTGGAGTATGAAAATATTGCAGAAGAAACCTGAAGCTATTGAGCGAATAGCTATTGACGCTATTCATAGCCATAGCATGGCCGAATAGCTGCGTTAGCATCGCCGGTAAAATGTGCGGACCAAACGATCAGGACTTTCGCATCTTGTGACACAACTTAAATCAGTCGATTGGTAAGTGTTTGTTTCGCATTAAATGTGGGTATCTAGTTTCAAATGTACATACAGCTAGCATAAATAGCATGTTAGCATCGATTAGCGTAGCATGTTAGGATCGATTAGCTGGCAGTCATGCCGTGACCAAATATGTTTGATTAGCACATAAGTCAACAACATTAACAAAACTCACCTTTGTGATTTCGTTGACTTAATCGTTGCAAATGCATCTGCAGGTTATCCATACATCTCTGTGCCATGTCTGTCTTAGCATCGCCGGTAAAATGTGAAGACACTTTGGTACATTCAACGGGGGTCTGGCGGCAGATTTCTTGCCCGTGGTGCAACTTGAATCCCTCCCTGTTAGTGTTGTTACACCCTCTGATAAAACACCGACGAGGCACGACGTCTCCAAGGTTCCAAAAAATAGTCGAAAAAACGGAAAATAACAGAGCTGAGACCCGGTGTTTGTAGTGTGAAAATGAAAATGGCGGGTGTGTTACCTCGGGGACGTCACGTTCTGACGTCATCGCTAAAAGACCGATAAACAGAAAGGCGTTTAATTTGCCAAAATTCACCCATTTAGAGTTCGGAAATCGGTTAAAAAAATAATGGTCTTTTTTCTGCACCATCAAGGTATATATTGACGCTTGCATAGGTTTGGTGATAATGTTCCCCTCCAACACGGATCAATCGTCCTGTCCCCTTAGCAGAAAAACATCCCCAAAGCATGATGTTTCCACCCCCATGCTTCACAGTAGGTATGGTGTTCTTGGGATGCATCTCAGTATTCTTCTTCCTCCAAACACGATGAGTTGAGTTTATACCAAAAAGTTCTATTTTGGTTTCATCTGACCACATGACATTCTCCCAATCCTCTGCCTTATCATCTATGTATCAATTTTGGTATAAACTCAACTCGTCATGTTTGGAGGGAGAAGAATACTGGGTTGCATCCCAAGAACACCATACCTACTGTGAAGCATGAGGGTGGAAACATCATGCTTTGGGGCTGTTTTTCTGCTAAGGGGACAGGACGATTGATCCGTGTTAAGGAAAGAATGAATGGGGCCATGTATCGTGAGATTTTGAGCCAAAACCTCCTTCCATCAGTGAGAGCTTTGAATGGTTGACCAAATACTTATTTTCCACCACATTTTACAAATAAATTCTTTAAAATTCCTACAATTTGAATTCCTGGATTTTTTTTTCACATTCTGTCTCTCACAGTTGAAGTGTACCTATGATGAAAATGACAGACCTCTGTCATCATTTTAAGTGGGAGAACTTGCACAATCGGTGGCTGACTAAATACTTTTTTTGCCCCACTGTAGATAGGTCTTTATTGTCATTGCACAAGTACAACCAAACTTTGTTTTCAGCACAAACCCGTTCAGGATTAGACAAACAAACAGTGTACAGGGTTACAGAACAGGAACGCTGATGGGTCGCCACAAGAAGTTGGGAAAGGTGGCAATAAATACTGATAAAGTTGAGGAATGCTCATCAAACACTTATTTGGAACATTCCACAGGTGTGCAGGCTAATTGGGAACAGGTGGATGCCATGATTGGGTATTAAAACAGCTTCCCAAAAAATGCTCAGTCTTTCACAGGAGAGGATGGGGCGAGGTACACCCCTGTGTCCACAACTGCGTGAGCAAATAGTCAAACAGTTTAAGAACAACGTTTCTCAAAGTGCAATTGCAAGAAATTTAGGGATTTCAACATCTACGGTCCATAATATCATCAAAAGGTTCAGAGAATCTGGAGAAATCATTCCACGTAAGCGGCATGGCCGGAAACCAACTTTGACTGACCGTGACTTTGGATCCTTCAGACGGCACTGTATCAAAAACCGACATCAATCTCTAAAGGATATCACCACATGGGCTCAGGAACACTACAGAAAACCACTGTCACTAAATCTCCCGTCCAAAGGCAAAACGTAATAACTCACTTCTAGCTGATTTTGAGAAAACAAAGGAAAACCAATCCATCTTGATGCTGTCTTACAAAGATCTACAAAGTCATCAAACGTATGGATGTTTTCTTGAGCTTTTATTTTCTTGGCGATTGAGCCATGGATTTAATCTGCTCTCATGAATGTGTGCCCTTTCTCTAGATATTTTATCACAATCTCGGGTGGGCCCCATTCTGCGTTTGCACATTGGGCAAGAGCAGGACAGTTTTTATTTTGACTTCCACAGTTATATGCCCAAAAGAGTATGCGAGGGGAAGAATCAAGAACAATACATTTAATGAAGGTGCTTGCAACGTCCTGGGCCAATCTTCCAAATATCCCCTCGTGCCTTAATATCACATAATCAGCTTGACCGTCGGCCACTCATTTGTGCAAATGTCTCATTAAAGACAATAAGGCGACTGACAAAGAAGCTCCGATTGGTCCCTTGAGATACTAGGTTTTTCAGTTGTATCTACGCGGTTATTTGGTAGTTGCTAGGTCATGCGCGTAACAGCTTACTTACGGAACAAATTACAATATCACATACACTAATGAAAAGCATATCACCTAGGAACTCCAAAATTATTATCAGCTCAGTTTTGACCAAAATTGAGTTACTAGGTTTTGCCTTTGGACGGGAGAAGTACAGTTTGTCGCTACATCTGTAAGTGCAAGTTAAAGCTCTACTATGCAAAGCGAAAGCCATTTATCAACAACATCCAGAAATGCCGTTGGCTTCTCTGGCCTCGAGATCATCTAAGATGGACTGATGCAAAGTTGGGAAAAGTGTTCTGTGGTCTGACGAGTCCACATCCCAAAAAGCTGCAATCGCGCTTTTACTTCTCTCAATGTATTCATGTGTGATTTCCACACGGACATGTCTGGCTGACCGGCCTCCATCTTTCAGACGATCAATGAGTCCATGTAAAGGTAAGAGCTGGAGATTGAAGAAATAGACGGCGCACTTACCCGTGTAAAAAAATGATCCAAGGAGGGCAACATCAAACGATGGTTTAGTGTGGCTGAAACGAGGCTTAGGATAATTAATGATTTGTTTAAGGCATGGGTGTCAAACTCTGGCCCACGGGCCAAATTTGGCCCGCCGTGTAATTTCATTTGGCCCTTGAGGTAATATCAAATTACACTGCGTTCCCCGCTGATACTCGTACTTGCCAACCCTCAAAATTTTTCCGGGAGACTCCCAAAGTTCAGTGCTCCTCCCGAAAATCTCCCGGGGCAACAATTCTTCCGAATTTCTCCCGATTTCCACCCAGACAACAATATTGGGGGCGTGCCTTGTAGGCACTGCCTTTAGCGTCCTCTACAGCCTGTCGTCACGTCCGCTTTTCCGCCATACAAACAACGTGCCGGTCCAGTCACATAATATATGCGGCTTCAACACACACAAGTGAATGCAAAGCATACTTGATCAACAGCCATAAGGGTCACACTGAGGGTGGCCGTATAAACAACTTTAACACTTTTACAAATATGCGCCACACTGTGAAGCCACACCAAACAAGAATGACAAACACATTCAGCACCGTAGCACAACATAAACTCAACAGAAGAAATACCCAGAACACCTTGCAGCACTAACTCTCCCGGGACGCTCCCCCAATTTTTGTTTACATTTTATTTGATATGCCATTGATATTTTCTACTCATTATTCTAATTTGAAACTCGATTTTGTATGTGACTATAAAGCTACATAAGCCTTGCTGGTTCAATATTCAATGCAAAACTTGTTTGGGTCCCTATTAAAAGGTTAATTTCTTCAACCTTGGCCCGCGGCTTTGTTCAGTTTTAAATTCTGGCCCACTCTGTATTTGAGTTTGACACCCCTGGTTTAAGGGGTTATCCGGCAGCACGGTGGTACAGGGGGTTTAGTGCATGTGCCTCAAAATACGAAGGTCCTGAGCAGTCCTAGGTTGAATCCTGGGCTCGGGATCTGTCTGTGTGGAATTTGCATGTTCTGCGTGGGTTCTCCCCGGGTACTCCGGGTTCCGCGCACTCCCAAAAAACATGCACCTGGGGGTAGGTTTGATTGGCAACACTAAATTGGCCCTAGTGTGTGAATGTGAGTGTGAATGTTGTCTGTCTATCTGTGTTGGCGACTTGTCCAGGGTGTACGCCGCCTTCTACCCGAATAGAGCTGAGATAGGCTCCAGCACCCCCCGCCACCCCAAAAGGGAGAAGTGGTAGAAAATGGCTATATGGCTTAGTGTAGTTTTTGAGCACTCCTTTCTTTATTTATGTTCTGGTTGCTAACTGACACCAGTTTCTGTCCATTGGTTGGTGTCCCCACCTGCTGCCGCCACTTATCACCCCGTCTCACCCTGCCAGTCCTTGCAGTATTCGTATTCCCGTCCCGCAAAAGTTTCCGTTTGATTTTGTTCTACCACCTACAATGTTCATGGTATGCTATGAGCTTTGTTTGCTACGCTTCACCTGTGCTTTTCGGCGGCACGTCTCGATGTATTTTTGCCTTGCTTAACCTTCGTCTTGTGTTAGGGTCGGCACCGACCCGTTTTAGTTTTTAAATGCATTAAAACACCACATACACTTATTTTTTTGCATCAAAGCTTTTTGACTTTGTCGGGAACCTCTTTGTCAACAAAATAAAACATTTATTTTTTTTTCACTAAATTATAAAATGCTCTGGTAGAAATTATGCCCTTGGTGTTGTTAGGGTCGGTTTTGACCCGGTTATAAAAATAAGATGATAAAGCAATGATAAGAGCCAAAACTGAACACACTGACAGCCAGCTCCTCTCCCAATCATGTGAGCTTTAGTGGATTCTCATTTACCTTGTTATCCTGTACAAAAGCAAACAAAAGACGGACACTAAAAGTGTCACTTTTTGCCACTCTGATTTTGTTTTTTTATTAGTTTTGGAACTAGTAATCTATTTCTCTTGGTTTCCTTTGCTTGATTGGTTGTTTGTTTGATGTTGGATTTCTGCTGCTGAAAAAAACACTTTTTAGCCTTTTTCTTGAAGTAAACATATATGGGTCGAAATTGACCCGTAACACCATAGATGTTACTATAGTTGAAATTCTTAAAATTAAAAAATAAACAAAACACATTTATTTAAGAGATGTGTTCTAATACCCCTTAGTAATAGTTAGGTAACACAACAACCTTTTTTTTAATTTATATGATTCTCTTGAGGTTCGTTTTACCATTTTTAAAAATTGAAATCAAGGCCCAATGGCCCAAACCAAAAATATTAAAACCAATATTTTCAAGGATAAGGAAGCCTAACAAGGTAACCAAGAGATGAGAAACAAATTGGATGATAGATAATTGTTTTTAGTGTATTTTACAGCTGATTTAAAACATGGGTCAAAACCGACCCGATAACATAAGAGATGGTAACAGAAAGCTAACACAAGACGAAGGTTAAAGAAAGATTAAATCGGCATCTTACCTGCACGCTACCTGTTTTTCCCTGCACTTTTTGGGAACACGACTCTCGCTACAATGCATCCGGAAAGTGACAGTTTCCAACACCAGTCTTAACACCTAACCTTCCCTTCTGTTTACATTCTTGCAGCCAACAATAACAGATCGGGATCTGTGGTTTGTTTTGATGTTATTGTGTTTGCTTGGTGACTGTGCACAAAGAAACCCACAACAGACCTGTGCCAAAACTGGCAAATAAAGGGAGGAGTAAAAGAGAGATAAGTTTGAGGCAGGTTTGTAATAATGCCCTGCTTAAGGGCATATGGTTTGGATTCTGACTACTCTTAAGAAACTAATCACAACATATTTGCATGTTCAGGTGTAAATAGATATAATAATGGCAGAGCAGGTTGCTCAATATCCGGAGGGTTGCTGGTTAAAATCCAGCTTCATTCATCCCAGTCCTCAGGCAGGACACTTCGCCCAGGGAAGCTTCACCGACCAAGATGTGGAACTAAGATGAGCCAGATAGGATCCCCGGGTGTGAGTCGATGGTTCAATGGGTTAAATGCAGAGACAAAATGTAATAAATACAGTTTTAAAAATACATTTGAGCTACATTGAACATTGGGGAAATGTACGATTATTCTCAAATTAGATTTTACTGTGAAATGTATTTAAATCACGGGTCTCAAACTCCATTTACCTGGGGGGCCCTGGAGGCAGAGTCTGGGTAAGGCTGGGCCGCATAAAAAGCTGCGTTAAAAAAATCAAAATACACAATACTGTAAAGTTCCATTCCTATAAAACTTGCAGGCTGCACTTGAATAAAAATGTTCACATTAAGTTGGGGCCACAAAATATAGTCTCTGGGGCCACAATTGGGCCGAGGTCGTGTTTGAGACCCCGATTTAAATCCTTCAGAAATTATGAAAAATTTTTTACATATTCAAGTTGTTCCTTCCTCAGCTTTACATTATTTTGTTGTTGTGGAGAGGCGGAGCCGACGGTCCAAAATGGCGGCAAGGAGGCGAAGGATGCGAGCGAGCGCCGAGCCCAGGCGTGCCGGGAGCGAGGCCGCAGTCATAGATCGCGCGACAAAGGAGGTCTTTTGCGCCGTCGTCGCTCCCGCTGCTCGCTCCTCCGACGGCGCAAAAAGACTTCCTTTATTCTTTCAAATAAAGGAAGTCTTTTTCGCCGTCGCTCGCTCCTCCGTGTCGCTCTTTAGTCGGCCGCGTCTTCGTCGTCGCCGTCTTGCGTTCTGTCGCTTCCGCTTCTCATGAGCTGCTTCCAGCTCTTTCTGCCCCGATCTTTCCTCCTTCTCCCCTTTTATACAATCGTGAGGAGAAATGTTAATTGTGTACCGGTGCGCAATCCACGCACCTCAACTTGACTGCGGCGTCGCTCCCGGCACGCAAAATCGGTGACAAAGGGCGGCTTTAGCAGAGTCCAACCCTCACTTACTGCCGGTAATGCGGACCAAGCTTTGACTCTGATCTTACAGGGAGTGGACCGTGAGTCAAGGCAGGTGGCATACTTGCCAACCCTCCCGAATTTCCCGGGAGACTCCCGAAATTTAGTGCCTCTCCCGAAAACCTCCCGGGACAAATTTTCTCCCGCAAATCTCCCGAAATTTAGGTGGAGCTGGAGGCCACGCCCCCTCCAGCTCCATACAGACCTGAGTGAGGACAGCCTGTTTTCACTCCCGCTTTCCCACAATGTAAACAGCGAGTCTGCCCAATGACGTTATAACTGGGTTCTTGGTTTCTTATGTGGGTTTATTGTTAGGCAGTTTCATTAACGTCCTCCCAGCGCGGTAACAACACACAACAACAGCAGACACGTTTTCGTCTACCGTATCAATCAATCAATCAATCAATGTTTATTTATATAGCCCCAAATCACAAATGTCTCAAAGGACTGCACAAATCATTACGACTACAACATCCTCGGAAGAACCCACAAAAGGGCAAGGAAAACTCACACCCAGTGGGCAGGGAGAATTCACATCCAGTGGGACGCCAGTGACAATGCTGACTATGAGAAACCTTGGAGAGGACCTCAGATGTGGGCAATGGATGTTGAGCGGGTCTAACATGATACTGTGAAAGTTCAATCCATAGTGGCTCCAACACAGCCGCGAGAGTTCAGTTCAAAGCGGATCCAAGACAGCAGCGAGAGTCCCGACCACAGGAGACCATCTCAAGCGGAGGCGGATCAGCAGCATAGAAGTCCCCAATCGATTCAGGCGAGCGGTCCATCCTGGGTCCCGACGAGCGGTCCATCCTGGGTCTCGACTCTGGACAGCCAGTACTTCATCCATGGTCATCGGACCGGACCCCCTCCACAAGGGAGGGGGGGACATAGGAGAAAGAAAAGAAGCGGCAGATCAACTGGTCTAAAAAGGAGGTCTATTTAAAGGGTAGAGTATACAGATGAGTTTTAAAGTGAGACCTAAATGCTTCTACTGAGGTAGCATCTCAAACTGTTACCGGGAGGGCATTCCAGAGTACTGGAGCCCGAACGGAAAACGCTCTATAGCCCGCAGACTTTTTTTGGGCTCTAGGAATCACTAATAAGCCGGAGTCTTTTGAACGCAGATTTCTTGCCGGGACATATGGTACAATACAATCGGCAAGATAGGCTGGAGCTAGACCGTGTAGTATTTTATACGTAAGTAGTAAAACCTTAAAGTCACATCTTAAGTGCACAGGAAGCCAGTGCAGGTGAGCCAGTACAGGCGTAATGTGATCAAACTTTCTTGTGCTTGTCAAAAGTCTAGCAGCCGCATTTTGTACCAACTGTAATCTTTTAATGCTAGACATGGGGAGACCCGAAAATAATACGTTACAGTAATCGAGACGTATTATTTTCACTTCACCGTAAAGCAGTTCGTCCGCCGTAAACAGCAATGTTGTGACACTCTTAAACAGGACAATACTGGCAAATACTGTACATGCATAAGTATATAAATATACTCCTCCCCTCTTAACCACGCCCCCAACAACGCCCCCCGCCGACCAAAATCGGAGGTCTCAAGGTTGGGAAGTATGGCAGGTGGTCAAATACTTTTGGCAATATAGTATCAATACTGCACAACGAAGTGTTTAATCTTGTTGTGATACCACTCTAGAGTGAATTGGATGAGGGGTGACGTCAATTCTTTATATAATTCACAGTGAGTCATGTTACTCTGAGTCCTTACGGACTGTCCTTCTGCGCCAGACTGAGCTCGCCACCTTTGTAAATTAAAAAGCAACTAAAAAATGGAAAGAGCTCAGTGTCGATACATTTGACACATGAGTGACATGGGTGACATTGAGTGAATATGTAAATATTTTCCTGGTTAGGTTTAGGTAATATCTGAGGCACATTCCGTTCCCTTTACCGAGGCATCTCCTGGATGAAAGGTGACGCACCCCCCACCGAACCCTTACCTCCTCTCTCTGTAGCTGTCAAAGATCAAAAAAAAGATAGACGCTGCATGTTTTCAGAAAGACTCAAAGAGGAGTTAAGGTTGGAATAAAAGAATAGAAGACTACTGCCTTATTTATGCATCACTCTCTCTACATATATAATGGTTTAAGGGCAGGCTCATGCTGATTAGTATAGAATGATCTAAAGAAAACAACTGAGAAACCCCATACCTGTCGGCGAAATGGAGATATGCACTGATCTTAGACTTCCACGTTTTGATCCGAGAAAGAGAAAAAACATACCTCCCACATAGATGCCATTATGGAAGTGTGGAATTGGCTCAAAGTTTGAGGAGAAGCTTCTCGGTTCATGTGCCTAACATCATATCCATGCACTCTGATTAATGCAGAACGTTGGAGGAAAGTGCCATGGCAACCATATGGGGTTACATCAATGGGCAAACAGAGACGAATGAATGGATCATTACAGAGTAATAACTTTTTTATTTGTTATTTTTATGTGTCCGCTCATGACAATACCGTTAATTTAATGAATACGCAAGTCGAGGGGGTTATTAAAATACAAAACTGTGCTTAGTGAAGTTACCGTCTATTTTTATTTTTGTTTGACTTGCGCTCCTACTGTTACCGAATAGCCTTATTTTAGTTTTACCGAGATTCAAGATAGTTTATTTTGGTCAAAATATCTCTTTAAAGGCCTACTGAAATGAGATTTTCTTATTTAAACGGGGATAACAGTTCCATTCTATGTGTCATACTTGATCATTTCGCGATATTGCCATATTTTTGCTGAAAGGATTTACTAGAGAACATCGACAATAAAGTTCGCAACTTTTGGTCGCTAATAAAAAAGCCTTGCCTGTACCGAAAGTAACAGATGATGTGTGCGTGACGTAACCGGTTGTGGAGCTCCTCACATCCTCACGTTGTTTACAATCATGACCACCAGCAGCGGGAGCGATTCGGACCGAGAAAGCGACGATTTCTCCATTAATTTGAGCAAGGATGAAATATTTGTGGATGAGGAAAGTTAGAGTGAAGGAATACAAAAAAATAAAAAAAAGGCGAGGGCAGTGGGAGCGATTCAGATGTTATTAGACACATTTACTAGGATAATTCTGCAAAATCCCTTATCTGATTATTGTGTTACTAGTGTTTTAGTCCAGGCTGAGGATCTTTCTATGTAGAGTTTGCATGTTCTCCCCGTGACTGCGTGGGTTCCCTCCGAGCACTCCGGCTTCCTCCCACCTCCAAAGACATGCACCTGGGGATAGGTTGATTAGCAACACTAAATTGGCCCTAGTGTGTGAATGTGAGTGTGAACGTTGTCTGACTATCTGACTTGACCAGGGTGTACCCCGCCTTCTGCCCGATTGTAGCTGAGATAGGCGCCAGCGCCACCCGCGACCCCGAAAGAGAATAAGTGGTAGAAAATGGATGGATGGATGGATAGTGTTTTAGTGAGATTATATGGTACCTGAGAGTCGGAGGGGTGTGGCCACGGATGTGGTGACCGCCAGTGTCTCTGAGGGAAGCCACGTTTCTCGACGAGGCGAAGCAAAGGCAGCCGTTGGGGCCAGGCTGAGCTTTTTTTCCCCCTCCTTCACGGTGGAAGCATCGCACGTTCAGGGGCGGCCGGTCGGAGGAGGCAATAGAGTCTGCAGCTGCCTCTTTGACAGGTGCACAGGGCGGTTTAGCTCGGTTGGTAGAGTGGCCGTGTCAGCAACTTAAGGGTTGCAGGTTCGATTACCGCTTCCGCCATCCCAGTCACTGCCGTTGTGTCCTTGGGCAAGACACTTTACCCACCTGCTTTCAGTGCCACCCACACTGGTTTGAATGTAACTTAGATATTGGGTTTCACTATGTAAAGCGCTTTGAGTCACTTGAGAAAAAGCGCTTTTTAAACATAATTCACTTCACGAGGAACGACGCAAGCTATCCGCCCATGTCTACGGTAAGAGCCGACTTATTACCACAATTTTCTTACCGAAACCTGCAGTTTGACATGTGGTAAGGAACCATGTTCGCTTGACCGCTCTGTTCCACAGTAAAGTTTCACCGTCATCCTTCGGGAATGTAAACAAGGTGTGTTTCTAAAGGTAGCCGCAATACACCGCTTCCCACCTACATCTTTCTTCTTTGACGTCTCCATTATTAATTGAAAAAATTGCAAAAGATCCAGCAACAAAGAAGTCCAGAATACCGTGTAATTATGCGATTAAAGCAGATGACTTATAGCTGGGATCGGGGCTGGAACAATCCGTGACGTCACGCGCACGCGTCATCATCGTTTTCAACAGGATACTTTGCGTGAAATTTAAAATTGGAATTTATTAAACTAAAAAGGCTGTGTTGGCATGTGTTGCAATGTTAATATTTCATCATTGATATATAAACTATCAGACTAGTAGTAGTGGGTTTCAGTAGGCCTTTAATTGAATAATTAATAGTTATTATCTGTGTTAGCGCATGTGTGTTATCTCCTGAACAAAATGAAGTCTTATCATCTGCAATTAATATTAACTTTAAGTCTTTCGGAACTTTAAAGATGTTGTTTATGTAGAGATTAAACCAAGCCTGGGCAATTACTTCGACTTGGGGTCCAAATTTAGAGAAAAAAATATGCCCAGGAACCCTAATACCAAACCTTACAATAATGTCTGACTGAATGCTAAAAACATTATGATTGACACACTGCTTACGGTCGATTGCATTTGTCGTTTTCTTTGTGATTACCATTAATGACATCATTGTTGACATGTATGAACATGGACCACAGTTTCAGAATCACTGATCTACAAAACCCAAAACCAGTGAAGTTGGCACGTTGTGTTTTTCGTAAATAAAAACAGAGTACAATGATTTGCAAATTGCATTTTTTTATTTTTTTTTGCAAATTATCATTGACTTTGAATTTAATGGCAGCAAGACGTTGCAAAAAAGTTGGCACAGGGGCGTTTTTACCACAGTGTTACATGACCTTTCCTTTTAACAACACTCAGTAAACGTTTGGGAACTGAGGAGACCAATTTTTGAAGATTTCCAGGTGGAATTCTTTCCCATTCTTGCTTAATGTATGGCTTAAGTTGTTCAACAGTCCGGGGTCTCCGTTGTGGTATTTTAGCCTTCATATTGCTCCGCACATTTTCAATGGGAGACAGGTCTGGACTACAGGCAGGCCCGTCTAGTACCCGCACTCTTTTACTATGAAGCCACGCTGTTGTTGGCATTGTCTTACTGAAATAAGCAGGGGCGTCCATGATTACGTTGCTTGGATGGCAACATATGTTGCTTTAAAACCTGTATGTACCTTTCAGCATTAATGGTGCCTTCACAGATGTGTAAGTTACCCATGCCTTGGGCACTAATACACCCCCATACCATCACAGATGCTGACTTTTGAACTCACTATAACAATCTGGATGGTTCTTTTCCTCTTTGGTTTGGAGGACACGACGTCCACAGTTTCCAAAAACAATTTGAAATGTGGACTCGGCAAACCACAGAACCCTTTTCCACTTTGCATCAGTCCGCCTCAGGCCCAGCGAAGCCAGCTGCGTTTCTGGGTGTTGTTGATAAATGGCTTTGGCTTTGCATAGTAGAGTTTTAACATGCACTTATAGATGTAGCGACCAACTGTAACCACTGACAGTGTGACAATCTGTCACTTAATTTCTGATGTTTTTCGTGTTTTGAACTTTATTTCCTGTTCAGTGCTCTTATTTTTTTATACTTCCTGTGTACTCCGCTCAGCACTGTTTTCGTCACACTCGCCGTTGATTGGCAGCGGTCCTCAGCTGCTGTAAATCAACATAGGTCTATTTATGTTTCACTCGAGCACTCCTCAGTGCTCGAAGTTAATATCATGTTGAGAACGTTACTTTGCACGACTGCTCTATGTTTGCTTTTGTTATTTTCTTATGTGTATTAAATTCCTCTTACCTTCACTCAACTCTCCTGGATTCTTGCATACTCGGGGACACACAACTGCAGCCATGCGAAATCCCAACAGACAGTGCTTTACTGAAGTGTTCCTGAGCCCATGTGGTGATATCCTTTACACAACGATTTCGCTTTTTGATGCAGTATCGCCTGAGGGATCGAATGTCCATAATATCATCGCTTACGTGCAGTGATTTCTCCAGATTCTCTGAACCTTTTAATGATATTACAGACTTTATATGGTGAAATCCCTAAATTCCTTGCAATAGCTCGTCGAGAAATGTTGTTCTTAAACTGTTTGCATTTGTTCACAAAGCAGTGACCCTCGCCCCGTATTCGCTTTTGGATGACTGAGCATTTCATGCATTTCTATACCCAATCATGGCACCCACCTGTTCCCAATTAGCCTGTTCACCTGTGGGATGTTCCAAATACGTGTTTGATGTGCATTTCTCAACTTTCTCAGTCTTTTTTGCCACTTGCGCCAGCTTTTTTGAAACACATTGCGGGTATCAAATGAACGTATCTTGTCTCTGCAGTCTATTCAACTGAATATTGATTGAAAGGGATTTGCCAATCATCGTATTCTGTTTTTCTTTACCATTTACACAACGTGGCAACTTCACTGGTTTTGTACATGTTGTGTTTACTTAATCCTGGTGTCCATTTTGCTTGTCTGATCCAGTCTATAACTATGTCTTGATGCGCGACGCCAAGATATAGAACGTAAACCAGTTTGTACGTCTTCCTTCAACCCGGTGGGATAAAATGAGTGCCGTTAATATCTGACGTTGTTTCTTCTCCCTGCCGTCAGAATGAAAATCTCCCAGGATGACACACACAACAGTGTTTTTTTTTTAGCTTTTTTTTTTTCCGGAGGTTTGTGGCAACTGCACGAATGTTGCTGTTTCCTTCCAAATGTGCCACTTGTCAGTACCTGAGCGGCTGTCTGACAGTGAGATGTGTGCATACCCACATGCGCACCGGTGGCGCACACACACGCCTGCAAACGCGTCGCCCTCCCAAGGCTCGTTAGTGCATCTCTGCCACTAGTTTTATTTATTTATTTATTTTTTCTAACCGCTCCCACGCTTCCTTCACTCTGCCTGTCTTGGCTGTAGTTATTTAGAAACAGGTGGAGGAGTCAAGCAGTTCTTGTTCCTTCTTGTTACTAATCTACACTCATAGTCTTACACCATGCACACTTGTATTTTGTCACGCTCCAATTCCTTGGTTAGTTTAATTATTATTGTTTGTTTATTATATATAGTGTCTATATATGATAAATACTTAAAACTATACATTACTCTGGTGTCTGTTGCCGTCATCTCCCCTCAGTCCTTAGTAAAACTTAATTTTATGCATACGCGGTACATTTAAAAAACACATCACGTTATTTTTTTTTACGACAATATCACTGATTACTACACTTTGCAGACTTAATTAGAACCAACAAACATAATAAAACATCACTTACTGTACAATTTCTGCTCTCAATAGGATTCCAACTGATAGAATCTTGTCATGTTCCCATTTATATGAAGAATGACTCGTAATACTCCCAAAAAAAGGGGGATATAACCAAGCATCTTTTTGTGTCATTTGTTACGTTTGCTGAGGGGAGATGACGGCAACAGACACCAGGGAGAAGGTATAACTCTTAGTATTTATTATATTTGGTCACTATATATAATAGTGTAGTTATTTAGAAACAGGTGAAGGAGTCAAGCAGTTCTTGTTCCTTCTTGTTCCTAATCTACACACAAAGTCTTACACCATACACACTCTTGTATTTTGTCGCGCTCCATTTCCTTGGTTAGTTTAGTTATTATTGTTTGTTTATTATATATAGTGTCTATATATAATAAATACTTAGAACGATACATCCTCTGGTGTCTGTTACCGTCACTTCCCCTCAGTCCTTAGTAAAACATAACAATTTTAAGCATACATTTAAAAAAACACACCACGTTATTTTTTTACAAAACATCACTGATTCCTTTACTTTGCGGACTTAATTAGAACCAACAAACATAATAAAACATCACTTACTGTACAATGTCTGCTCCCAATTGGATTCTAACTGATAAAATCTAGTTATATTCCCATTTAAATGAAGAATGACTAGTAATACTCCCAAAAAAAGGGGGATGGAACCAAGCGTCTTTTTGTGTCATTTGTTACATTTGCTGAGGGGAAGTGACGGTAACAGACACCAGGGAGAAAGGTATAGCTCTTAGTATTTATTATGTATAGTCACTATATGTAATAGTGTAGTTATTTAGAAACAGGTGGAGGAGTCAAGCAGTTCTTGTTCCTTCTCAGGAGCACGGCAGGGGGGTGCTCGGGTGGAGCGGAGCCCATGAGAATGTCTGACTGTACTCATGCATACGCATCTTTGTGCACGATGTTGCCAAAAGTATTTGGCCACCCATCCAAATGATCAGAATCAGGTGTCCTAATCATGCACTCTGTTGAATCGCATGGTGTAAAGAGGTCGCCGACTTTCTGCACAGTCGGTTGCTAGAGAGCTCCAAACGTCATGTGACCCTCCAATTAGCCCACGTACAGTACGCAAAGAGCTTCATGGAATGGGTTTCCATGGCCGAGCAGCTGCATCTAAGGCATGCATCACCAAGTCCAATGCAAACCGTGGGATGCAGTGGTGTAAAGCACTCTAGAGCAGTGGAAATTCATTCTCTAGAGTGATGAATCACAATTTTCCATCTGGAAATCTGATGGACGAGTCTGGGTTTGGAGGTTGCCAGGAAAATGGTACATTTTGGACTGCATTGTGCCAAGTGTGAAATTTGGTGGAGGAGGAATTATGGTGTGGGGTTGTTTTTCAGGCGTTGGCCTCAGTTACAGTGAAAGAAACTTTGAATGCTCCAGGATACCAAAACATTTTGGACAATTCCTTGCTCCCAACCTTGTGTGGAACAGTTTTCCTCTTCCAACAGGTTCTATCAAGACGTGAACTATGATGGGGTTTGTTTTCCCGGAATGCAAAGGAAAGTGACGAGACATGGCGTGAAGGTAAATACACATTTTAATTTATCTATAAAAAAAAACTAAACGAGTGCACACGGCAGAGAACAAACTTGGCTAAAAAAACAAAAACTACCACAAAGGCAAAAAAACTTAGGACATGAAAAACTCGCTAACTGTGACTTGAATAAACAAAACTTACGTGCAGGGAATGAAGCATGAACTATGGCATGAAGAGTATGAACAGAGCGCAGAACAAAAACAATGTGGCCAGGCCCACTGCCTGGCAACTACAAGCTTAAATAATAGTGACATGATTAACACAGGCGCGTGAGTCCTAAACAAATCAGGTGCGTGAGTCCAAATTAGTACAGGTGAAACCAATGAGTTGTTATGAAAACAAAACAAGGGAGTAAAAAAACAGGAACTAAAGGGAGTCTTGAAGTAAAATAACACAACTAAACAAAACATGATCACAAAACATGACAGGTCCATAAAGACATGGATGACAGAGTCTGGTGTGGATGAACTTGACTGGCCTGCACAGAGTCCTGACCTGACCCAGATAGAACACCTTTGTGATGAATTAAAACGGCGACTGAGAGCCAAGTCTTCTCGACCAACATTAGTGTGTGACCTCACCAATGCACTTTTGATAGAATGGTCGAAAATTCCTATAAACAGACACCTCAACCTTGTGGACAGCCTTACCAGAAGAGTTGAAGCTGCTATAGCTGCGACATCATATTGAACCCTATGGGTTAGGAATAGGATGGCACTTCAAGTTCATATGTGAGTCAAGGCAGGTGGCCAAATACTTTTGGCAATATAGTGTACATTTAAACCAATGTTTTGTGTCTATAGTGTCTTTCCAAAAGACACAGCGGCAGTGACTAGGATGACAGAGTCTGGTGTGGATGAACTTGACTGGCCTGCACAGAGTCCTGACCTAAACCCGATTGAACACCTTTGTGATGAATTAGAACGGCGACTGAGAGCCAGGTCTTCTCGACCAACATGAGTGTGTGACCTCATTAATGCGCTTTTGGAAGACTGGTGGAAAAATTCCTATAAACACACTCCGCAACCTTGTGGACAGCCTTCCCAGAAGAGTAGAAGCTGCTATAGCTGCAAAAGGTTGACCGACATCATATTGAACCCTATGGGTTAGGAATGGGATAGCACTTAAAGTTCACATGTGAGTCAAGGCAGGTGGCCAAATACTTTTGGCAATATAGTGTACATTTAAACCAATGTCTTGTTTCTAAAGTGTCTTGCCCAAGGACACAACAGCAGTAACTAGGATGACAGAGTCTGGTGTGTATGAACTTGACTGGCCTGCATAGAGTCCTGACCTGAACCCGATAGAACACCTTTGAGATGAATTAGAACGGCGACTGAGAGCCAGGCTTTCTCGACCAACATCAGTGTGTGACCTCATTAATGCGTTTTTGGAAGAATGGTGGAAAAAATTCTATAAACACACTCCGCAACCTTGTGGACAGCCTTCCCAGAAGAGTTGAAGCTGCTATACCTGCGACATGGGTTAGGAATGGGATGGCACTTCAAGTTCATACGCGAGTCAAGGCAGGTGGCCAAATACATTTAAACCAATGTCTTGTTTCTAAAGTGTCCTGCCCAAGGACACAACGGCAGTAACTACGATGACAGTCTGGTGTGGATGAACTTGACTGGCCTGCACAGAGTCCTGACCTGAACCCGATATGTGATATGTGAGTGCAGGTAGGTGGCCAAACAATTTTAGCATTATAATTTATCTTCAAACCACAATGTATAAAACAAAAATAACCTCTAACTGAAAAATTGTTCATTTCCAGCATGTCGTTTCGACACCGGTCTGAACTGGGTTAAACGCGCTGCTAAAGTGTAACGAGGCTTCATTTAATTTAATCGTTGAAAAATTGCGGGATGCAGAGGAGAGGAAACAAACTCGGGGTCCAATCCAAGAACAAAGGGAAAGACGAGGAGGTGAAATTGCACTCTTCACCGCTCTGCGCCTTGTGCCCTCTTCTCTGCACATAAGAGTGATGAGGTGTTGATTGCCTGTGGGCACAAGTGGTTTCCACAAACACTCTATAAGTGGCCCATCCTCTGATTAGACGTGAGTGTTATAATGGCAAATAGGCCTCAACACTCGACTATACATTACGGGACTGAGACAGACCTCCGGGCGAGAGCCTTTCATTAAAAGCCCGCACAGACCTAAAGGTGGAGAGGGGTAGAAAAAAAAAAAAAAAAAAAAAAGAATAGTTATGGTGAGCCGAGAGCAAACACAGTTTTGGATTACTGCAGGTTTGGAAGATGCTCGCAGGTTGTGTGCAAAAGCATCATTCAGCGATGGATTTATTAAAAAATACTCTAGGGGGCTTTTTCTTCACATGTGTCTCACAAATATGAGAGTTGAGGCGTGCGACGACGAGAGCGAGCCACACGCCTTTACTGCTGACAGTTGAAATAGAAGAAGATGAATATGTGCCGACGCACGGTAAGTAAAAGCAGACAAAAATGTGCTACGTGCTAACACACACACACACACGTGAATATTTTGCACTGCAAAAACTGAAATCTAAGTAAGATTAAATATCTCAAATAAGGGTGATATTTGCTTATTTTCTGACTGATAAGATAATTCTTCTCATTAAGCAGATTTTATGTTAGTTTTACCAGTTTTAAGGGTTTGGGAACCTTTTCGGCTGAGTGAGCCAAGAAGCCAAATATTTTAAAATGTATTTTCGTAATAGCCATAGGACATTTTTTTTAACACGGAACACAACTAAACGCGTGCATTTTTAAGTAAGACCAACATTTCTAGAGTATAACAGGTCTCTTATTCTTTGTGATAACATTGTTATTCGGAAGCTAACTGTGGAGGGGGGCGTGGCCTGCGGGCCGGCAGCGAAGCGGGGTGTGCCAGGACCGGCCTCGAAATCAGCGACAGGTGCGTGGATGGTCCGCCTGGGCCTTGTTTTCTAAAGTCAGTGTTAAAAAAAGTCAGTGTTCAAAAACAAGGAAAAAAAAAAAAAAAAATTAGGGGTATTTTATTTGAACTAAGCAAAATTATCTGCCAATAGAACAAGAAAATTTGGCTTGTCAAGACTTTCCAAAACAAGTAACGTTAGCTGACCTCAAAGAACCCATAAATACCTTAAAATAAGTATATTCTCACTAATAACAAGTGCACTAATTGTGGTAAAAAAAAAAATGAGACAGATAGTTAACAGCATGAAGAAACAGAAGCTCCAGAAGTTTTGTTGAGGATTGATTTCTCTTCTTTTGAATTATTTTCCGTCCCAATTTTTTTTTCTTTGCACCTATTCCTTCATTTATGTTTGTAAGACTGAATATATAAATATAAAATAAACATTACAATGACGTCTGTCTGGTAGTTTTTCTGTCATGTCTTGGCATCCATTATTGACGGTTTGGGCCACTTGGTTCTCTTTGCTACCCGGCAAAAAGTCAGTGTTCAAAAACAAGGATAAAAAAAATACAAAAATGAGGGGTATTTTATTTGAACTAAGCAAAATTATCTGTCAATAACACAAGAAAATTTGGCTTGTCAAGACTTTCCAAAACAAGTAAAGTTAGCTAACCTCAATGAACAAAAAAATCCTAAAAGAAGTATATTCTCACTAATAACAAGTGCACTTTTCTTGGTAGAAAAAAAAAAGAGAGACAGATAGGCAACAGCATCACCTGGCGCTATGTCATAAGCAGCAGCCTGGAGGATAGACGGGTTTGGGGCTGGAGCCAGAGTGCGAGCTAGAACGAAAGAGAAAAAGACAATTGCTGGAAAGCAACTGAGAGACTTATTGAAAAATAAAACAATATTGTAACATGTCGATGCTTGGTGGTCTGAAGAACCCCCAGGAGGGCAAGCCCCTAACTAACCAATAATAAATAAATAACTTCTTACCATTAACGGTGTCACGCCTGTGAATCTGGTTTTGTGTTTGATCATGTTTTGTTTGGTTTTTGGACTCTTGCTTCACGTTTTGCATTTCCTGGTTTTGTTTGTTTCCATGCCAACCCGTTGATTTTCACCTTGCCATCCTAGTCACGCCCCGTCCCTCAGCTCTCACACCTGTTTCTCATTACCACTGCTACTATTTAAGGATTTTACTTTCTGTCCATCAGTCTGGGATTTTTGCATTCTGCTTCATGCCTTCACGCACCCTCAATTACCTTGCAATCCATGCCCCTTGTACCTGTCACAGTAAAACAATTTTTTGTGTTAGTTATTCATAGTTTTGCCACAGTGCAAGTTTTAGTTCATTGTCTTTCATGCCATCCTGCAGTTGACTTGTTTTCCTGATTTTTGGAGCCAAGTTTTATATCTCTTTTTGAGCACCCTTAGTTTGTTTATTTTTGTATTTAGAATTCCAAATAAATAATATGCACCTCATTCACGCCCTCGATTATCTGCCTCATGCCTTGCAATCCTGTCCATTTTGTCCATGTTAGTTTTTGTTATTCATGCCACCGTGCAAGTGTTTTAGTTTCATGTTTGCAGTTTATAGCCTTTGTGCTAGTCTTTTGTTTCATAGCCCAGTTTTTTTTGGTTCATGTTTTTAGTTTTAGTGTTAAAATAAAGATGTCTTTACCTTCACGCCGTTTCCACTCCATTCGCTTTGCACCTCGGGAAAACAAACCAAGACCAAGTCCAAGCCTGACAAACGCAACTTCTTGAACTGGCGCGGTAGAAAAAAACGGATGGATGAATTAAAAATGCATGAGAATATTTTATATTTCGAACATTATTTTTAACACTGATTACGAGTGGAATTATTCATTACTTATCGTGTCAAGCAATGTCAGCTCAGATTTACCTGAGAGCCGGATGCAGTCATCAAAGGAGCCACATCTGGCTCGCGAGCCATAGGTTCCCTACCCCTAACCTAAATGATCTCAGATTGTTGCTGAGATTTGATGACCTATATTGAGTAAAACATGCTTGAAACTAGAATATCAAGTGTTGCAAAGCTGTGTCATCAACACTCACTCAAGTACAAAACTACTTTTTTAAAGTGATAATTTCTTATTTCAGGCATGAAAAAAAACATGATGCCGTGCGCACATCATTATATCAAGATAAGGGCACTAGCATTTATTTAATTTAAGAATATGTTTCAACATATTCAGCAAAAATGTCTCAATTTATTTTTTTCTACTAAGAAAGGTGCACTTGTTATTAGTGAGAATATACTTATTTTAAGGTACTTTTGGGTTCGTTGAGGTTAGCTAATTTTTACTTGTTTTGGAAAGTCTTGACAAGCCAAATTTTCTCGTTCTATTGGCAGATAATTTTGTTAAGTTCAAATAAAATACCCCTCATTTTTGTATTTTTGTCCCCTTGTTTTTGAACACTGACTTTTTGCCGGGTAGCAAAGAGAGCCAAGCGGCCCAAACTGTCAATAATGGATGCCAAGACATGACAGAAAAACCACCGGACAGACGTCATTGTAATGTTTATTTTATGTTTATATTTTCAGTCTTACAAACATAAATGAAGGAAAAAGTGTAAAGAAAAAAAATGAGGAAGGAAAATAATTCAAAAGAAGGGAAATCAATCCTCAACACAACTTCTGGAGCTTCTGTTTCTTCATGCTGTTAACTATCCGTCTATTTTTTTTTTCTACCAAGAAAAGTGCACTTGTTATTAGTGAGAATATACTTATTTTAAAGTATTTTTGGGTTCATTGAGGTTAGCTAATTTTTACTTGTTTTGGAAAGTCTTGACAAGCTAAATTTTCTTGTTCTATTGGCAGATAATTTTGCTTAGTTCAAATAAACACTGACTTTGAAACTTTGAACACTGACTTTTTGTAGCAAAGAGAGCCAAGCGGCCCAATCTGTCAATAATGGATGCCAAGACATGACAGAAAAACCACCGGACAGACCTCATTGTAATGTTTATTTTATGTTTAATTGATGTTTATGTTTTCAGTCTTACAAACATAAATGAAGGAATAAGTGTAAAGAAAAAAAATGAGGAAGGAAAATAATTCAAAAGAAGGGACATCAATCCTCAACACAACTTCTGGAGCTTCTGTTTCTTCATGCTGTTAACTATCTGTCTATTTTTTTTTTTTCTACCAAGAAATGTGCACTTGTTATTAGTGAGAATAAACTTATTTCAAGGTACTTTTGGGTTCATTGAGGTTAGCTAATTTTACTTGTTTTGGACAGTCTTGACAAGCCAAATTTTCTTGTTCGATTGGCAGATAATTTTGCTTAGTTCAAGTAAAAAAAAAACTAATTTTAGTAATTTCTTGTTTTTGAACACTGACTTTTTGCAGTGTGGTCTACGTGTCACCATTAGGATGGCAGAAGCTGGTCACGAAGCAGGGGTCTGATGAGTGAATGCAAGTGTGCGTGTGTGCGTGTGTGTATGTTTGTGTGTGTGTGTGTGTGTGTGTGTGTGTGTGGTCTTAAAGTGGCCATCTTCATGTATCATGTCGCTCCTCCTTGCCAAGAGCGCTGCTTCTGTCAAGTGTGTGTGATGAGCGCCCACAAGACCTTTCTTCCCTTTGTGTGTGTGTGTGTGTGTGTGTGTGTGTGTACGTGTGTACGTGTGTGTGAAGCATGTGCAATAGACTTTTAGTGCAAATAACTTGTGGGGGTTTTGCAGCTCGGACAATTTGATTCACCAAAAAGTTGTTTAATGGACGGGTCGGTCAGTGCACTGCAAAAAGTCAGTGTTCAAAAACAAGAAGAAAAAAACAATACAAAAATGAGGGGTGTTTTATTTGAACTAAGCAAAATTATCTGCCAATAGAACAAGAAAATTTGGCTTGTCAAGACTTTCCAAAATGAGTAAAATTAGCCAACCTCAATGAACCCAAAAATACCTTAAAATAATGATATTCTAACGAATAACAACTGTACTACTTTATGAGTACGTATGTTCTATTGTTTCATTGAAAATAAAACAGCAAAGTCCATTTGGCTGTCATCTGTTTTAATATGAATCATGCTTGAAATAAGAAATGAATACTTTAAAAAATAGTTTTATACTTGTGAGTGTTGATGACACAGCTTTGCAACAGTTGATATTCTAGTTTCAAGGATGTTTGACTCAATATAGGTCATCAAATCTCAGCAACAAGCTGTAATATCTTACTGAGATAATTTAGGACCAACACACTTAAAACAAGTAAAACTGTCATGGCGTTTGTTTTCCGGTGGTGCAAAAGGCGACTGGATCGGACACGATGTGAAGGTGATGACATCTTTAATCTTAACTCGAAAACATAACAAAAACAAAGAGTATAAACAAAAGGCGCTCTCAGTGGAGGTTCAAAACTTGGCTATGAAGACTAAAACTTGCACTAAGGCAAAACTATGAACAACAAAAACGAAAATACTTACTGTGACTGAGAAAGAGCATGGATCAACAGCATGGATAACATGGGTGTGTAGGAGGTGAGTAGAAGGTGATGTCGCCAGGCTGACTGCCTGGCAACTACAGGCTTAAATAGGTGCAGTGATGACAGGTGCATGAGTCCAAATGAACCAGGTGCGCGACAAGACAGGTGAAAACTGATTGTT
This sequence comes from Nerophis ophidion, assembly GCF_033978795.1. Classification (NCBI taxonomy): domain Eukaryota; kingdom Metazoa; phylum Chordata; class Actinopteri; order Syngnathiformes; family Syngnathidae; genus Nerophis; species Nerophis ophidion. The sequence goes on from NC_084637.1 coordinate 9,659,381, forward strand.
GTCATGGAAACTAAAACAAACCAGGGTGCGCAAAAAAAGGAACTGATTTTCCAAAACAAGTTAAAATTAGCTGACCTCAATGAACCCAAAAATACCTTAAAATAAGTATATTCTCACTAAAAGCAAGTGCACTTTTCTTGGTAGAAAAAAAGTAGCGGGGGGTGTATATTGTAGCGTCCCGGAGGAGTTAGTGCTGCTAGGGATTTTGAGTATTTGTTCTGTTGTATTTATGTTGTGTTACGGTGCGGATGTTCTCCCAAAATGTGTTTGTCATTCTTGTTTTGGTCGGCGACTTGTCCAGGATGTACTCCGCCTTCCGCCCGATTGTAGCTGAGTAGGCACCAGCTACAATAAGCGGTTGAAAATAGATGGATGGATTCTTGTTTGGTGTGGGTTCACAGTGTGGCGCGTATTTGTAACAGTGTTAAAGTTGTTTATACGGTCACCCTCAGTGTGACATGTATGGCTGTTGACCAAGTATGCCTTGCATTCGCTTATGTGTGTGAAATGCCATAGATATTATGTGATTCAGCCGGCACGCAATGGCAGTGCCTTTAAGGTTTATTGGCGCTCTGTACTTCTCCCTACGTTCGTGTATAACTCCGTACAGCAGCGTTTTAAAAAGTCATAGGTTTTACTTTTTGAAACCGATACCGATAATTTCCGATATCACATTTTAAAGCATTTATCGGCCGATAGAGAGTTGGCATTCTAGTTTCAAGCATGTTTTACTCAATATAGGTCATAAAATCTGAGCAACAAGCTGTAGTATCTTACTCAGATAATTTAGGACCTAAACCCTTAAAACAAGCAAAAGAGTCTAACATAAAATCTGCTTAATGAGAAGAATTATCTTAGCAGACTGAAAATAAGCAAATATCAATCACCCTTATTTGAGATATTTAATCTTACCTAGATTTCAGTTTTTGCAGGTGGCTTCTTTAGCAGGCATCTTGGTAGACTTTGAAAACCGTCTTCTGAGTGTCTTCAGTGATGGTGGGGGGTGGGGGGTCTTCTGCATCGCTGATATCGCAGCTGTCAAGTGAATCAATTATTCGGCTGTTTTGTTTTATCTCTGGCCTGCTCGCAATGACGTCTTGCTGCCGGGGGAGGGAGGGGGGGAGGGGGGATCCAGTCTGTCCGGTGTTTTTTTCTGTCATGTTTTGGCATCCATTATTGACAGTTTGGGCCGCTTGGCTGTGGAACTCGAATGGAGGAGAGCGGGATGCGCGTCTTCTCTGCCACGCTCACCTGAGCGGGCGAGTGGCTCTGCCCGGCATGGAGAACACAGAGGTTGTCTCTCTTTGCTACCCGGCAAAAAGTCAGTGTTCAAAAACAAGGGGAAAAAAATACAAATATTAGGGGTATTTTATTTGAACTCAGCAAAATTATCTGCCAATAGAACAAGAAAATTTGGCTTGTCAAGACTTTCCAAAACAAATAAAGTTAGCTAACCTCAATGAACCCAAAAATACCTTAAAATAAGTAGATTCACACTAACAACAAGTGCACTTTTTTTGGTAGAAAAAAAAGTGAGACAGATAGTTAACAGCATGAAGAAACAGAAGCTCCAGAAGTTTTGTTGAGGATTAATTTCCCTTCTTTTGAATTATTTTCCTTCCTCATTTTTTTTTCTTTACACGTATTCCTTCATTTATGTTTGTAAGACTGACAATGTAAACATAAAATAAACATTACAATGACGTCCGTCCGGTAGTTTTTCTGTCATGTCTTGGCATCCATTATTGACAGTTTGGGCCGCTTGGCTCTCTTTGCCACCCGGCAAAAAGTCAGTGTTTAAAAACAAGGGAAAAAAAATACAAAAATGAGGGGTATTTTATTTCCATTTTTCCATCCATTTTCTACCGCTTATTCCCTTTCGGGGTCGCGGGGGGCGGGTATTTTATTTGAACTAAGAAAAATTATCTGCCAATAGAACAAGAAAATTTGGCTTGTCAAGACTTTCCAAAACAAGTAAAGTTAGCTAACCTCAATGAACCCAAAAATACCTTAAAATAAGTATATTTTCACTAATAACAAGTGCACTTTTCTTGGTAGAAAAAAAAATAGACAGATAGTTAACAGCATGAAGAAACAGAAGCTCCAGAAGTTTTGTTGAGGATTGATTTCCCTTCTTTTGAATTATTTTCCTTACTCATGTTTTTTTCTTTACACTTATTCCTTCATTTATGTTTGTAAGACTGAATATATAAACATAAAATAAACATTACAATGACGTCTGTCCAGTGGTTTTTCTGTCATGTTTTGGCATCCATTATTGACAGTTTGGGCCGCTTGGCTCTCTTTGCTACCCTGCAAAAAGTCTGTGTTCAAAAACAAGGAAAAAAAAAATACAAAAATGAGGGGTATTTTATTTGAACTAAGCAAAATTATCTGCCAATAGAACAAGTAAATTTGGCTTGTCAACACTTTCCAAAACAAGTAAAGTTAGCTAACTTCAATGAACCCAAAAATACCTTAAAATAAGTATATTTTCGCTAAAAGCAAGTGCACTTTTCTTGATAGAAAAAAAAAAAAAACGAGACGGATAGTTAACAGCATGAAGAAACAGAAGCTCCAGAAGTTTTGTTGAGGATTGATTTCCCTTCTTTTGAATTATTTTCCTTCCTCATTTTTTTTTCTGTACAGTTATTCCTTCATTTATGTTTGTAAAACTGACGATGTAAACATAAAATAAACATTACAATGACATCTCTCCGGTGGTTTTTCTGTCATGTCTTGGCATCCATTATTGACACTTTGGGCCGCTTGGCTCTCTTTGCTGGTCGGCAAAAAGTCAGTGTTTAAAAACAAGGAAAAAAAAAAAACAAATATGAGGGGTATTTTATTTGAACTAAGCAAAATGATCTGCCAATAGAACAAGAAAATTTAGCTTGTCAATACTTTCCAAAACAAGTAAAGTTAGCTAACCTCAATGAATCCAAAAATACCTTAAAATAAGTATATTCTCACTAACAACAAGTGCACTTTTCTTGGTAGAAGAAAAAAGAGAGACCGATAGGCAACAGCATGAAGAAACAGAAGCTCCAGAAGTTTTGTTGAGTATTGTTTTCCCTTCTTTTGAATAATTTTCCTTCCTCATCTTTTTCCTTTACACTTATTCCTTCATTTATGTTTGTAAGACTGAAAATATAAACATAAAATAAACATTACAATGACATCTTGCTGGCATCAGATGACACAGCTTTGCAACAGTTGATATTCTAGTTTCAATCAATCAATGTTCATTTACAGTATATAGCCCTAAATCACTAGTGTCTCAAAGGGCTGCACAAACCACAACACAAACCACTACGACATCCTCTGTAGGCCCACATAAGGGCAAGGAAAACTCACACCCAGTGGGACGTCGGTGATAATGATGACTATGAGAACCTTGGAGAGGACCACCTGTTTTACACAATATATGTCAAAACTTGGACTGTGGTGGGGTTTGTTTTCCCGGAATGCAAAAGAAGGTGACGGGACATGGCGTGAAGGTAAATGATTTTAATCTTCACTCAAAAGCTGCAAACAAAAGGCACTGACAGTGGCGGCACAAAACTTAACGCGGGGAACAAAACTAATACTTAAACATAAACTTTGAACACAAAACAAACAACATTTACTGTGACATAAGCAAAGCCGTGTGAGCAAAGAACATCAGTACGAGCTATGGCACAGACATAGCAAAAACAAGAGTGATGACACCAGAACGACCAACAGAAAATGACAGGCTTAAATAGTGACATGATTAACGACAGGTGCGTGAATTCAAACAAATGAGGCAGGTGAAACTAATGAGTTGTCATGGAAACTAAAAGTGCACAAAAACAGGAACTAATGGAGTCAAAAACAAACAGAACATAACTAAACAGAACATGATCACAAGACATGACAATATAGGTCATAAAATCTCAGCAACAAGCTGTAATATCTTACTGAGATCATTTAGGACCAAAACCCTTAAAACAAGTAAAATAAAATCTGCTTAGTGAGAAGAATTATCTTATCATACAGAATATAAGCAAATACCACCCTTATTTGAGATATTTAATCTTACTTAGATTTCAGTTTTTGCAGTGTAGCTTTATCCGGTGCCGTCTTTTTATTCCCCTGGAGAAAATTGCTGATATCTTTGGCCCGAGGTCTCAGATTTATGCCCTTTTTCGGACAGAGCAGTGGCTTTTCTCTGGGGCTGGCTCAAGGCGCCGTCTTTGTTGGGTGTCTTTATGGGCTTTCAATGCATTGATGCTGGCAGCGTTTTCAGGGTGTCTGGTAAAGTTCGATGTGTCAAAGCTGGTGCTTTTTTTTTTGCTTTTTCTCAGATTGTTTGCACACGGGATGTCTACTTCCAAAGGAGTAAAAAAGTCCCACATGGCTGACGTTCACACTCTGAGGCCCGATGAGCTCAAAGGGATGTTGGTTCCTCCTACGAGGTAGGAGCGCTTGTTTTGTTCATCCTAAACCAGGGCTGGCAAACTCATTTTTACCGAGGACAACATCTGTTTCGCTGCAGATCGTCAGCAAAACGGGGTGTGCCAGGACCGGCTTTGAGATCAGTGACAGGTGCGTCGGGGGCCCACCTGGGCCATCTACACACCTGATTCTCTAATCACCTGTCGCTGTGTTAAAAGGCCGCAGCCCAGCCTCCCCATGGGACTCGGCTGGGTGTGTTATGGACGTTTTGGGCATCCCGGGACTTGCGCGGTCATACATACACTGCAAAAACTGAAATCTAAGTAAGATGAAATATCTCAAATAAGGGTGATATTTGCTTATTTTCTGTCTGATAAGATAATTCTTCTCACTTAGCAGATTTGTTTTAAGTGTTTTGGTTCTAAATGATCTCAGTAAGATATTACAGCTTGTTGCTGAGATTTGATGACCTATATTGAGTAAAACATGCTTGAAATTAGAATATCAAGTGTTGCAAAGCTGTGTCATCAACACTCACAAGTATAAATCCACTTTTTTAAAGCAATAATTTCTTACTTCAAGCATGAAGAAAAAAATTGTGATGCCAAGCGCATATCGTTATTTCAAGGTAATGGCACTAGCATTTACTTCATTTAAGAATATTTTTCAACATAACGTTTTTAGCATTCAATCAGACATTATTGCAAAGTTGTGTATTAGTGTGCCCTAAAAATAGATATACCGGCTCCCAGACACATATTTTTTTTCTCTAAATGTGGCCCCCGAGTCAAAATAATTGCCCAGGCCGGACCTATATTGAGTAAAACATGCTTGAAACTGAAATATCAAGTGTTGCAAAGCTGTATCAACAACACTCGCAAGTATAAAACTGCTTTTTTTAAGTAATCATTTCTTACTTCGAGCATGAAAAAAAAAAATCGTGATGCCAAGCGCATATCGTTATTTCAAGATAATGGCACTAGCATTTACTTCATTTAAGAATATTTTTCAACATATTGATACCCCTCATTTTTATATATTTTTTTCTTGTTTTTGAACACTGACTTTTTGCAGTGTAAGATTTTACGTTAGAGTCTTTTACCTTTTTTAAGGGTTTTGGTCCTAAATTTGGGGCAGTATAGCTCGGTTGGTAGAGGGTTCCAGGTTCGATCCCAGCTTCTGCCATCCTAGTCACTGCCGTTGTGTCCTTGGGCAAGACACTTTACTCACCTGTGCCACCCACATTGGTTTAAATGTAACTTAGATGTCGGGTTTCACTATGTAAAGCACTTTGAGTCACTAGAGAAAAGCGCTACATAAATATAATTCACTGAATTCACTAAATTTGCTGAGATTTTATGACCCAGACGAGTAAAACATGCATGAAACTAGAATATCAAGTGTTGCAAAGCTGTGTCATCAACACTCACAAGTATGCAACTACGTTTTTAAAGTAATCTTTTCTTATTTCAAGCATGACTAAAAAAACATGACTTTGACACAATTGTGTCTCATATTAAAACAGATGACAGCCAAATGGACTTTGCTGTTTTATTTTCAATAACAGAAGTGCACTTCTTATTAGTGAGAATATACTTATTTTAAGGATATTTTTGGGTTCATTGAGGTTAGCTCATTTTGCTTGTTTTGGAAAGTCTTGACAAGCTGAATTTTCTTGTTCTATTGGCAGATAATTTTGCTTCATTCAAGTAAAATACCCCTCATTTTCATATTTTTTTTTTTTGTTTTTGAACACTGACTTTTTGCAGTGTAAGATTTTACGTTAGAGTCTTTTACCTTTTTTAAGGGTTTTGGTCCTAAATTTGGGGCGGTATAGCTCGGTTGGTAGAGGGTTCCAGGTTAGATCCCAGCTTCTGCCATCCTAGTCCCTGCCGTTGTGTCCTTGGGCAAGACACTTTACTCACCTGTGCCACCCACATTGGTTTTAATGTAACTTAGATGTCGGGTTTCACTATGTAAAGCACTTTGAGTCACTAGAGAAAAGCGCTACATAAATATAATTCACTGAATTCACTAAATTTTCTGAGATTTTATGACCCAGACGAGTAAAACATGCTGGAAACTAGAATATCACGTGTTGCAAAGCTGTGTCATCAACACTCACAAGTATGCAACTACGTTTTTAAAGTAATCTTTTCTTATTTCAAGCATGACTAAAAAAACATGACTTTGACACAATTGTGTCTCATATTAAAACAGATGACAGCCAAACGGACTTTGCTGTTTTTTTTTTCAATAACAGAAGTGCACTTGTTATTAGTGAGAATATACTTATTTTGGGGTATTTTTGGGTTAATTGAGGTTAGCTCATTTTACTTGTTTTGAAAAGTCTTGACAAGCTACATTTTCTTGTTCTATTGGCAGATAATTTTGCTTAATTCAAGTAAAATACCCCTCATTTTTATATATTTTTTTCTTGTTTTTGAACACTGACTTTTTGCAGTGTAAGATTTTATGTTAGAGTCTTTTACCTTTTTTAAGGGTTTTGGTCCTAAATTTGGGGCGGTATAGCTCGGTTGGTAGAGGGTTCCAGGTTCGATCCCAGCTTCTGCCATCCAAGTCACTGCCGTTGTGTCCTTGGGCAAGACACTTTACTCACCTGTGCCACCCACATTGGTTTAAATGTAACTTAGATGTTGGGGTTCACTGTGTAAAGCACTTTGAGTCACTAGAGAAAAGCGCTACATAAATATAATTCACTGAATTCACTAAATTTGCTGAGATTTCATGACCCAGACGAGTAAAACATGCATGAAACTAGAATATCAAGTGTTGCAAAGCTGTGTCATCAACACTCACAAGTATGCAACTACGTTTTTAAAGTAATCTTTTCTTATTTCAAGCATGAAAAAAAAAACATGACTTTGACACAATTGTGTCTCATATTAAAACAGATGACAGCCAAATGGACTTTGCTGTATTATTTTCAATAACAGAAGTGCACTTCTTATTAGTGAGAATATACTTATTTTAAGGTATTTTTGGGTTCATTGAGGTTAGCTCATTTTACTTGTTTTGAAAAGCCTTGACAAGCCACATTTTCTTGTTCTATTGGCAGATAATTTTGCTTAATTCAAGTAAAATACCCCTCATTTTTATATATTTTTTTCTTGTTTTTGAACACTGACTTTTTGCAGTGTAAGATTTTATGTTAGAGTCTTTTACCTTTTTTAAGGGTGTTGGTCCTAAATTTGGGGCGGTATAGCTCGGTTGGTAGAGGGTTCCAGGTTCGATCCCAGCTTCTGCCATCCTAGTCACTGCCGTTGTGTCCTTGGGCAAGACACTTTACTCACCTGTGCCACCCACATTGGTTTAAATGTAACTTAGATGTTGGGGTTCACTGTGTAAAGCACTTTGAGTCACTAGAGAAAAGCGCTACATAAATATAATTCACTGAATTCACTAAATTTGCTGAGATTTCATGACCCAGACGAGTAAAACATGCATGAAACTAGAATATCAAGTGTTGCAAAGCTGTGTCATCAACACTCACAAGTATGCAACTACGTTTTTAAAGTAATCTTTTCTTATTTCAAGCATGAAAAAAAAAACATGACTTTGACACAATTGTGTCTCATATTAAAACAGATGACAGCCAAATGGACTTTGCTGTATTATTTTCAATAACAGAAGTGCACTTCTTATTAGTGAGAATATACTTATTTTAAGGTATTTTTGGGTTCATTGAGGTTAGCTCATTTTACTTGTTTTGAAAAGCCTTGACAAGCCACATTTTCTTGTTCTATTGGCAGATAATTTTGCTTAATTCAAGTAAAATACCCCTCATTTTTATATATTTTTTTCTTGTTTTTGAACACTGACTTTTTGCAGTGTAAGATTTTATGTTAGAGTCTTTTACCTTTTTTAAGGGTGTTGGTCCTAAATTTGGGGCGGTATAGCTCGGTTGGTAGAGGGTTCCAGGTTCGATCCCAGCTTCTGCCATCCTAGTCACTGCCGTTGTGTCCTTGGGCAAGACACTTTACTCACCTGTGCCACCCACATTGGTTTAAATATAACTTAGATGTCGGGTTTCACTATGTAAAGCACTTTGAGTCACTAGAGAAAAGCGCTACATAAATATAATTCACTGAATTCACTAAATCTGCTGAGATTTTATGACCCAAACGAGTAAAACATGTATGAAACTAGAATATCAAGTGTTGCAAAGCTGTGTCATCAACACTCACAAGTATGCAACTACGTTTTTAAAGTAATCTTTTCTTATTTCAAGCATGACTAAAAAAAACATGACTTTGACACAATTGTGTCTCATATTAAAACAGATGACAGCCAAATGGACTTTGCTGTCTTATTTTCAATAACAGAAGTGCACTTCTTATTAGTGAGAATATACTTATTTTAAGGTATTTTTGGGTTCATTGAGGTTAGCTCATTTTGCTTGTTTTGAAAAGCCTTGACAAGCCACATTTTCTTGTTCTATTGGCAGATAATTTTGCTTAATTCAAATAAAACACCCCTCATTATTGTACTTTTGTTTCTCGTTTTTGAACACTGACTTTTTGCAATGCAGGTCGTCCTGGGAGAGTTACCGTAAATAATGACGGGTGCGTCCACCCGTCATCGATCGGCCCGCCCGAAAAACTCCTGGTACTCCCGGAGGCCGGTCTGAATGCGCCGCGTGATGAAGAAACGACCATGCGATACATTGCCGAGAACAATCTATAAGTTCCCAGCTGCTGAGGAAATTAGCCGCTCCACCGAGTGGAGAATGGAGAAATCATTGCAGAGTCCGGTAGACCCCGTGTGCACCTGTGTAATTGTGTTTGTAACAAATGTGTCCGCCATGTAGGGGACTTCATACCTTTCCTCCTCACTGGAACGTTCTCTCAGCCTTCTGGATCTTGGCGGCGCACCGGGGCCCGCCGCCAACCTCATTATCGTGTGATTATGCAAAATCAGCAAAGAGGAGCCAGAGAATCAAAGCTGCCGCTGGAGATGGCTTGTACGGTAAAGTGTCCCCCCCCCCCCCGCTCCTGAGGATGGGTCGGGGGAAAAAGATGAGAGAACCACGAGATCACTTTCTCTCTCTTAAGCGTCCACTGGACTTCTTGGATGAGACGGATGTGGATCATGCGGCGGCTGCGGCGACGCGAGACAGGAAGATGAAGGGAAGCCTCACTTTGAGAGCCGGGGAGAACTTTGGGAGGAGTGGAATTAGAAAACATTAATATTAAAGAGGGAGGGGAGTAAAATCGATGTGGGGGGGTGGGACATCTCTTCAGACTTATGTATGTGCTGAAGGGACTGAGCCCTTTGAGTACGCGGATGGCGTCATTCATACACAAATATGAGCATAAGACGTGCAGCATGCAAAAAGTCAGTGTTCAAAAAAAAAATAAATAAAAATAAGGGTATTTTATTTGAAATAAGCAAAATTATCTGCCAACAGAACAAGAATATTTGGCTTGTCAAGGCTTTCCAAAACAAGAAAAATTAGCTAACCTCAATGGACCCAAAAATACCTTAAAGGGGAACATTATCATAATTTCAAAATGGTTAAAAACAATAAAAATCAGTTCCCAGTGGCTTGTTGTATTTTTTTATTTTTTTTAATTTAATTTTACCAGTCCCGGAATATCCCTAAAAAAAGCCTAAAAGTGCCTTTTTTTTCGCTTTATGCCAAGACACTGTTCATTTCCCTGTGACGTCATACAGTGCTGCCAATGTAAACAAACAATGGCGAATAGCACAGCAAGATATAGCGACATTAGCTCGGATTCAGACTGGGATTTCAGCGGTTTAAGCAATTCAACAGATTACCCATGTATTGAAACGGATGGTTGGAGTATGAAAGTATTGAAGAAGAAACTTAAACTATTGAGCGAATAGCTATTGACGCTATTCATAGCCATAGCATGGCCGAATAGCTGCGTTAGCATCGCCGGTAAAATGTGCGGACCAAACGATCAGGACTTTGGCATCTTGTGACACAGGAGCAACTTAAATCCGTCGATTGGTAAGTGTTTTTTTCGCATTAAATGTGGGTGGAAGGAAACGTAATATAGTTGCAAATGCATCTGCAGGTTATCCATACATCTCTGTGCCATGTCTGCTTTAGCACCGCCGGTAAATAGCATGTTAGCATCGATTAGCATAGCATGTTAGCATCGATTAGCTGGCAGTCAACATCAACAAAACTCACCTTTGTGATTTGCACCGCCGGTAAATAGCATGTTAGCATCGATTAGCATAGCATGTTAGCATCGATTAGCTGGCAGTCACGCCGCGACCAAATATGTCTGATTAGCACATTAGTCAACGACATCGACAAAACTCACCTTTGTGATTTCGTTGACTTTATTGTTGCAAATGCATCTGCAGGTTATCCATACATCTCTGTGCCATGTCTGTCATCGCCGGTAAAATGTGGAGACACTTTGGCACATTCAATGAGGGTCTGGCGGCAGATTTAAGCCACTTTCGCATCTTCGGGCCAGTGGTGCAACTTGAATCCCTCCCTGTTAGTGTTGTTACACCCTCCGACAACACACCGACGAGGCATGATGTCTCCAAGGTTCCAAAAAATAGTCGAAAATAACAGAGCTGAAACCCACTGTTTGCAATGTGTTGAAAATGAAAATGGCGGCTGTATTACCTCAGTGACGTCACGTTCTGACGTCATCGTAAAAAGACTGATAAACAGAAAGGTGTTTAATTCGCCAAATTTCACCCATTTAGAGTTCGGAAATCGGTTAAAAAAATAAATGGTATTTTTTCTGCAACATCAAGGTATATATTGACGCTTGCATAGGTCTGGTGATAATGTTCCCCTTTAAAGGCCTACTGAAATGAGATGTTCTTATTTAAACGGGGATATCAGGTCCATTCTATGTGTCATACTTGATCATTTCGCGATATTGCCATATTTTTGCTGAAAGGATTTAGTAGAGAACATCGACGATAAAGTTGGCAACTTTTGGTCGCTAATAAAAAAGCCTTGCCTGTACCGGAAGTAGCAGACGATGTGCGCGTGACGTCACGGGTTGTGGAGCTCCTCACATCCTCACATTGTTTATAATCATAGCCTCCAGCAGCAAGAGCTATTCGGACTGAGAAAACAAGGATTTCCCCATTAATTTGAGCGAGGATGAAAGATTTGTGGATGAGGAAAGTTAGAGTGAAACACTAAAAAGATAAAAAAAAATAAAAGAAAAAGCGTTTCAGATGTAATTAGACACATTTAATAGGATAATTCTGGAAGAACCCTTATCTGCTTATTGTGTTAATAGTATTTTAGGGAGATTATAAAGTCATACCTCAAAGTCAGAGGGCTGCGGTGAACGCCAGTGTCTCTGAGAGAAGCCAATGGAGGAGCCAAGATCACAGCTGCCTTTTTGACAGCTACAGGAGGAGGTCCCATAATCCACCGACGTCTCCGGTAAGAGACTTAATATCAAAATGTTCCCATTCAAAAACTTGCTGGTTGACATAGAGAAACATGTTCGCTTGACCGCTCTGTGTTAAAGCTTCACAACAAACAAAGAAACACCGGCTGTGTTTCGGTGCTAAAGGCAGCTGTAATCCACCGCTTTCCACCAACAGCATTCTTCTTTATAGTCTCCATTATTAAATGAACAAATTGCCAAAGATCAGCAACACAGATGTCTAAATTACTGTGTAATTATGCGATGAAAAGAGACTACTTTTAGCCGTAAGTGGTGCTGGGCTAATATTTCCGCTCCAACTTGAGACGTCTTGCGCACGCGTCAACATACGCGTCATCATTCCGCGACGTTTTCAACAAGAAACTCCACGGGAAATGTAAAATTGCAATTTAGTAAACTAAAAAGGCCGTATTGGCATGTGTTGCAATGTTAATATTTCATCATTGATATATAAACTATCAGACTGCGGGGTCGGTAGTAGTGGGTTTCAGTAGGCCTTTAAAATATCAATCAAACAATCAATGTTTATTTATAGAGCCCTAAAGTGTCTCAAAGGGCTGCACAAGCCACGACGACATCCGTGGTACAGAGCCCACATAAGGGCAAGGAAAAACTCGCCCCAGTGGGACGTGGATGTGAATGACTATGAGAAACCTTGGAGAGTACCGCTTATGTGGGCACCCCCCCGTCTAGAGGAGACCGAAAGCAATGGACGTCGAGTGAGTCTAACATAATATTGTGAAAGTCCAGTCCATATTGGATCCAACATAATAGTGAAAGTCCAGTCCATAGTGGATCTAACATAATATAGTGAGAGTCCAGTCCGTAGTGGATCGCACATAATAGTGAGAGTCCAGTCCATAGTGGATCTAACATAATAGTGAGAGTCCAGTCCATAGTGGATCTAACATAATAGTGAGAGTCCAGTCCATAGTGGATCCAACATAATAGTGAGAGTTGAGTCCATAGTGGATCTAAAATAATAGTGAAGGTTCAGTCCATAGTGGATCTAACATACTAGTGAGAGTCCAGTCAATATTGGATCTAACATAAAAGTCAGAGTCCAGTCCGTAGTGGATCTAACATAATAGTGAGAGTTCAGTCCATAGTGGATCTGACATAATAGTGAGAGTCCAGTCCATAGTGGATCTAACATAATAGTGAGAGTCCAGTCCATAGTTGATCTAACATAACAGTGAGAGTCCAGTCCATAGTGGATCCAACATAATAGTGAGAGTCCAGTCCATAGTGGATCTAACATAATAGTGAGAGTCCAGTCCATAGTGGATCTAACATAATAGTGAGAGTCCAGTCCATAGTAGATCTAACATAATAATGAGAGTCCAGTTCATAATGGATCTAACATAACAGTGAGAGTCCAGTCCATAGCGGGGCCAGCAGGAGACCATCCCGAGCGGAGACGGGTCAGCAGCATAGAGCTGTCCCCAACCGATGAACAGGCGAGCAGTCCACCCCGGGTCCCGACTCTGGACAGCCAGCACTTCATCCATGGCCAATGGACCTGTGCCCCCCACCCCCTCAACAAGGGAGAGGGCGGCAGAGGAGAAAAGAAAAGAAACGGCAGATCAACTGGTCTAAAAAGGGAGTCTATTTAAAGGTTAGAATATACAAATGATTTTTAAGATGGGACTTAAAATGTTTCTACTGAGGTAGCATCTCAAACTGTTACCGGGAGGGCATTCTAGAGTACTGGAGCCTGAATAGAAAGCGCTCTATAGCCCGCAGCTCTCATGCTAGCTCTTTTAGTTTGTTATCCGCCTCGTGCGCCCTTTTCGTTTGTACCCTTTGTTTGGTTTTGTTTTAGTGTTTAAATCAAAACCATGTTTTCCTATTCATTGCCTGCCTCCTTCTCTGCATCTTGGGTTTCGTCACAAATTAACGTGCCTGTACTTGGTATCATTACAGCGGATGTCAGATGTAGATCCACCAATGGCGTTTGTTTACATTTTGACGCTGGTAAGTTACGGTGTGTAGTGAAGCATGTTCAGCTATTCCTCATCCTGAAGGTATGATACTTGTAAGAACCTTACTTTATTTGTCGCAATTGAGATCAGGATTAGTGATTTATAAGTAGCTAAAACACTTTCGACGGCGGATGGACGTTAGCCGCTAGCTAGCTAGCCATGTCTTAAAGCACCTCTTCCTGAGGGTGTTTCAATGTTATAACTTCACCTTTATCTTTAATTTGTTTAACCAAAATGCATCTGTTATTCCTTTTCTGTCTACACATTGTGTCTGTTTGTAAGTACTCTGTGATTGTGCGCTTCCGAACATGCTCCTCTGCTCGTAAAACCAGCAATGTCATGAAGTGACGACGACACGGGTGCAGGGGGGCAGTACGTTTCAGAGGCGGTATAGTACCGAAAGTTATTAATTAGTATCGTGGTACGATACTAATACCGGTATACCGTACAACTCCAGGCTGGAAGCATGTGGCACAAAGATGGAGGGAAACAGTAAGAAAGTCACGCTTCACTTCCCGTAGCCATGTAGCCGCCCTATCTCTCAGCCGCACAGACCCCTCGATACAACCGGCTCCGCCTTATCAGCGCACTCCTCGGTCGAGCCGCCTTTTTTCCCCCGGCACCACGCGGAACGCCACGCCGGAAAACACCATGTCAGATGGAGGTTGAGTCAGTGAGCGGCACTATCAGGCTCGGACACAACGCCTGCTGGCCCGTGGCCTTTGAGCCTTTCAAGGTGCGACTTTAAAAGTGCAGATTGGTGTTTTCCCCTCAGGCAGACACATGCTGCCGTTGACGTTGTTAATACATCGAGAGGGGGGGGAGGCCTAACAAAATTTTAAAACATGTGCCTGCTCCTTTGGTACATGAAAACAACAAAAAGGAGGATGCAAATGCTTGAAATTGTCGGCATTGTTTGCAGAATTCTGTGAAATCAGCACATTTGCGCACGTAACTACAAAAAAACAACACAGTAGGATAGCCAAGTTCGAACACAATCTCTTCTGGGATAGATAGCTAGATAGATCGAGAGATAGGACACCTTTACTACAGAATCTTTATATTTTTTGACAGATCACATCTAATTTATTAAGACCAGGGGTCTCAGACGTTATTTTGCGGCCCCCAGCTTAATATGAAAATTTAATCTTAGTGCGGCCCGCAAATTTTATACGAATGGGGCTTGACATTGTGTGCGCGGAGCTGAAGTAATCTACCAATCATGGTGTGGTATGTGGCTCTCGAGGGCCAAACATTGACACCAGACGAGCTGTTCGGTAGCTTCCGAAGCACTCCGCCGAAGGACTGACTTGTACTATGGGATAGTTTGTTTCTCCGATGCAAAGAGAAATTGGCACGAGCGAGACGTGAATGTAAGTACATTTTTATTTATTACTATACAAACAAACTACAAAAAAATCAAACAAGTGGCGCGCACAATGGCGGAGAACAAACTTGAGTAATGAAAAACAAATGACTAGCAAAATGGCTACAATTTATAAACTCGAAACAAAAACACTTGCACTGTGGCATGAATAACAAAACTTATGTGGCGTGGACAAAATGAACAGCATAGTATTTGGCATGAAAGGAGTTGAGGAATACAGGATATGAAGTTGCCAGACTGACTAGCAGGTAACTGTGGTTTAAATAATAACTATGATCATTACAAACAGGTGTGAGGGCTGAGGACAGGGGCGTGACATGAGGGCCAGGTGCAAATTAATGAGTTGCTATGGAAACAAACACCAGGGTGTCAGACGTTATTTTGCGGCACCCAGCTTAATATGAGAGTTTAATCTTAGTGCGGCCTGCGAATTTTATACGAATGGCGCTTGACATTGTGTGTGCGGAGCTGAAGTAATCTACCAATCATGGTGTGGTATGTGGCTCTCGAGGGCCAAACATTGACACCAGACGAGCTGGTCGGTAGCTTCCGAAGCACTC
The DNA here is from genome assembly GCF_033978795.1 of Nerophis ophidion. Lineage (NCBI taxonomy): Eukaryota > Metazoa > Chordata > Actinopteri > Syngnathiformes > Syngnathidae > Nerophis > Nerophis ophidion. Next base: position 9,675,159 of record NC_084637.1, read on the forward strand.
CGCCGAAGGACTGACTTGGACTATGGGATAGTTTGTTTCTCCGATGCAAAGGGAAATTGGCACGAGCGAGACGTGAATGTAAGTACATTTTTATTTATTACTATACAAACAAACTACAAAAAAATCAAACAAGTGGCGCGCACAATGGCGGAGAACAAACTTGAGTAATGAAAAACAAATGACTTTCAAAAAGGCTACAACCTATAAACTTGAATCAAAAACACTTGCACTGTGGCATAAATAACAACACTTACGTGGCGTGGACAAAATGAACAGCATGGTCATTGGCATGAAAGGAGTTGAGGAATACGGGATGTGAAGTTGCCAGACTGACTACCAGGTAACTGTGGTTTAAATAATAATTATGATCATTACAAACAGGTGTGAGAGCTGAGGACAGGGGCGTGACATGATTGCCAGGTGCAAATTAATGAGTTGCTATGGAAACAAAGACCAGGGTGTCAGACGTTATTTTGCGGCCCCCAGTTTAATATGAAAGTTTAATCTTAGTGCGGCCCGCAAATTTTATACAAATGGCGCCTGACATTGTGTGTGCGGAGCTGAAGGAATCTACCAATCACAGTGTGGTATGTGGCTCTCGAGGGCCGAACATTGACACCAGACAAGCCGTTCGGTAGCTTCCGAAGCACTCCGCCGAAGGACTGAGCAATAATACAAAACTGTGGTGCACAGGACCCCAGCGCTGATTCTCTGACAGAGAGTCGAAGGGCGAATCGGACGTGTAACACGTTAATTGTGATGTTAACCCATTTGGGGCTAATTGTGCTACTGTAACTGTAAACTCCACGGCAACAATCTTTGTTATTTGGGTCCATAATGGCTCTTTCAACGTTCTTGTCACACTTAGACTATGACTTGGACTATGGGATAGTTTGTTTTTCCGATGCAAAGGGAAATTGGCACGAGCGAGACGTGAATGTAAGTAGATGTTTATTTATTACTCTACAAACAAACTACAAAAAGGCAAACAAATGGCGCGCACAATGGCGGAGAACAAACTTGAGTAATGAAAAACAAATGACTAGCAAAAAGGCTACAACCTATAAACTCGAAACAAAAACACTTGCACTGTGGCATAAATAACAACACTTACGTGGCGTGGACAAAATGAGCAGCATGGTCTTTGGCATGAAAGGAGTTGAGGAATACGGGATGTGAAGTTGCCAGACTGACTACCAGGTAACTGTGGTTTAAATAATAACTATGATCTTTAGAAACAGGTGTGAGGGCTGAGGACAGGGGCGTGACATGAGGGCCAGGTGAAAATTAATGAGTTGCTATGGAAACAAAGAAAACAAGGAAGTGCAAAAGCAAGAACTGAATGTCCAAAAAACAAAACAAGATTTCCTGGGCGTGACAGTTCTGGGTTGCCTACTCCTGCGTAAGTGGAAAAGCGGCAAATGAGTGAAAGCGACAAAAACGTTGCCATGGAGACGAGGGTTTTCTTACGTGCCTGGCTGGAGTCGCACCGTGACACCTGTCCGTCAGTAATAACAGTCCCCGATAACCTGGAACAATTCAAACCATAATTTTAATTATTGTTTAATTTGCATTGTGTCACATTCCTTAATTCTCATTTTGTTCATTTATATTTTTATTTTATTTTTTGTTGAAAATGAAATTAAAGACATTCAAAAAGGTTTTCTTTTAAGAAATATTTTCTTTTAAGAAATATTTTCTTCCAGCCCTGCTTCACCAGGACTTGGCATCCAGTGACCCCCAGGTAATTTGAGTTTGAGACCCCTGATTAAGACACTTAAAATTAGCTTTTAAAAATGAGAAATGTATAAGATTATAAAAACTCATGTTATATTTTTGGGTATAACGGCAGTGATGATGCTTCATTGTTTTTTGGTCAAATATCTTTAGTGTTTGTTTATATAAGGACAATAAGGCTACACTACACAATTCGTGGACTGTCCCTAGACCAAGGCACAGTAAGACATATGGGATAAAATCATTGCATGCATGTAAACCTATGCAGCTTGAACATATAAACACGGTCTAATAAGCCTGAAACAGTTTATTTTTTATGGTCTCAGTCATTGTTATAATATGGCCATCAAATTTTAGCCTAGGGTCCAAAATAACACCCAAATATTCCTTCACCTGCTCTATTTTATTTTGACTAATGTTGACCGGAATTTCATTTAATGATTGTTTCTTTAAAGAGAAACACATTGAGACTGTTTTTTTTATGATTTAGGGTTACAATTGTTGAAAATGACAGGCCTGTGGTCTTAGTACTGTAGGAGTCCATTTCTGTAATAATCATGTTGGTGTGTGACATTTACAATAAAACTGGCAATAAATCTTGTCCAGACACTAAAGTAAATCCTACTGTTAAAGTATATGCACCTATCTGCTGTGCAGATTTACAGTTATGTACAGGAGGAGTCGACGGCACAAACCACAAGGGGGCGTAGTACCTCTATGATTTATATATATATATATATATATATACACACACATATATATATATATATATATATATATATATATATATATATATATATATATATATATATATATATATATATATATATATATATAGAACAATACGGACTATAACACACACATAAAATTTATTTTTCTCAAAAACACTGTGCCTTAAAACCAGTGAGCCTATTTGTATTAATTCTGGTTGTGCTTACCGACCTCGAAATCATTTTATTTGGGTCCATGGTGTAATGATAAGTGTGACCAGTAAATGACAGTCACAAATAGGCGATACGCCTGTTCAATAAATGACACTAGCAAGTACCCGTAATCAAGCAACAGCGAAACTTTGATGTTTCATTTAGAATAAACAACATTACACAAAGTGCTCAAAAATCTGTCAAAATGTTTTAGTATGGCTTGCGTGGGTTCCCTCCGGGTACCCCGGCTTCCTCCCACCTCCAAAGACATGCACCTGGGGATAGGTTTTATTGGCAACACTAAATTGGCCTAAGTGTGTGAATGTGAGTGTGAATGTTGTCTGTCAATCTGTGTTGGCCAGGGCGACTTGGCCAGGGTGTACACCGCCTTCCGCCCATGTTCAGCTGAGATAGGATCCAGCACCTCCCGCAACCCCTAATGGGACAAGCGGTAGAAAATGAATGGATGGATGTTAAACTAATATAAACTAGAGAACTAGAGAATGTAGTGTGACAAAAATCCAAAATGTGTGTGAATGTGTGTACGTGTGTGTGTCCGTGTGTGTGTGTGTGTGTGTGTGTGGAATTAAATGTTGTGTGTTACTGTGAGTGTTTAGCGAGAGGCGGAAGTCCTGGAGGGGAAAAGCAGGCTTGCATTTTTGTGGGACAGGCAGGTTGTCGGGGGGTATATCGAGGCGTCAAAAGGTCCGTGTCCAAGCAGGGGTCGAGGATCAAGATAGATAGATAGATAGATAGATAAATAGTACTTTATTGATTCCTTCAGGAGAGTTCCTTCAGGAAAATTAAAATTCCAGCAGCAGTGTACAGAGTTGAGATCAATTTAGAAAAAAATAAAAAGTAAATAATGGGGGTTTAAAAGGAAACAAAATAGGGAAATATTACAAAAAGAATAAAAACAATGGGAATAACAATATAACAGTAAAATAAGAATATAACAAGACAAAGTAGGCAGTAGTGACCATGTTATGAAAACGTATTGCACTGTTAATGTTTTGCATCCCCTGTCATCCTAATACCCCCCGCCCCCCGTCCCAGAGAGGAGTTGTACAGTCTAATGGCGTGTGGGACAAAGGAGTACTTGAGTCTATTAGTCCTGCAGAGAGGCAGTCCAAAATCCAGAGAGGAGTCGAGGCACACAGCTCGATCACGGAAAAATCGGGAGGGTTAACAAGTATGACGGAGGGGTTAAGGGGGGGTCTTAAACGACCATTGTGTGTGTGGACAAGGATAAGGTTAGGTGGGATTAGTGTAAAAGGGGCCTTAGAGGGAATCGGAAAGTCAACCACTGCAAGCCTTACCGACATGGTCGTCCGTATATTTACTCATTTTTTTGTTGTGTAAACGAAGCCTATGCCTGCGCACCGATAGACGACTGAAGTCTCAGGTAAAGGACTCATTTGTATGCATTTCTTGAGCCCAAAGCCGCGGGCTGGCACACACTCGTGCACAAACACTCTTACACACAATTGCAACAATGCTCATTGAAGCTGACAGGGGCCTCAGACACTTAATCCCAATTTACATACACCATTTCCGTTCAAAGCCCCCCTACCCCCCCCCGCGAGCCCCTCATTCGCGGCAACTGGAGCGTTTTCCACCAAAAATGTCTCCGGAGCTCAATTTAAAGTTAACACTCCCACCTCCCCGAAAACAAATATACTGAATGATTATTACAATGATAATAGGCCTAGATGAAAACGCTCACTAAACACGTTTGGATACGCCGCCCCGTCGGTCTTTCATCAACGCTCAGATCTTGGCATGAATAATTTGGAGTTGTCAGTGGCTCTCGTCGGGATGTTGCACAATGGGGGGCGGGAGGGGGGTGCGAATCAATAGCCATAAGGATTCTGGCTCCTGTTTGCTTTCAAGATCTACAGCCAAAGGACCCCGGTCATCAAAAGTTAATGAGCTATTTAGATCACACTGCTTCCTTTGCTCTCTGCTGAGACAACAACACAAGAGAAAATAGCTCCTGTAGCTTGTTTTATGTGTTTTATGTGCCTCTTGCAGATCTGTATACAAGGGAGAGCCGCCATTGAGAGGAGAGAACAAGGTAGCACAAAGTTGTCGGCAGGGGTGTGTGGTAGTGCTCCATGAAAACCGCTTGGCGGGGGGCATAATCTCCCCGTTTCTGGCCAATGATGTGCATGCAAAGCCCAATCGGATGGTCACAAAATACACAAAATTGTTGTGATCCGCTGCCCGGATCATGTTTTGATTTAGATTTTTGAGACTTTTAGTTTGTTTTGGACTGCGATGAGGTGGCCACTTGTCCAGGGTGTACCCTGCCTTCCGCCCGATTGTAGCTGAGATAGGTGCCAGCGCCCCCCGCGACCCCGAAAGGGAATAAGCGGTAGAAAATGGATGGGATGGATGTTTGTTTTGGACTCATGTTTGTTACCATAGTAACATATTATTTTCACATGCCACGGGTTCCAGAGGCACACCTGTTTTTGTTAATCACTGTCTTGATTTAAGCCTGCCTCCTTCGTTGATTCTGTCTGGTTTCGTAGTTTGTGTTCGCACAACAGTGACGACCGTTTCTGCATTCCTGTTCGCTACCAGCTAGCTTCCACGCTAAGCCTTTGCTATTTCTCTAGCTCCCATGCTAGCTCTTTTGGTTTTTGTAACTCCCATGCTAGTTAAATGATAAATGATAAATGGGTTGTACTTGTATAGCGATTTTCTACCTTCAAGGTACTCAAAGCGCTTTGACACCACTTCCACATTTACCCATTCACACACACATTCACACACTGATGGAGGGAGCTGCCATGCAAGGCGCCAACCAGCACCCATCAGGAGCAAGGGTGAAGTGTCTTGCTCAGGACACAACGGATATGACGAAGTTGGTTCTAGGTGGGGATTGAACCAGGGACGCCATGCCGTCTCATAATAGTTATGTTCGTTTTGACAAAGTCTGTTTTATTTGTTAATAAATATTTTATGTCCTACCTTCACGCTGTGTCCAAGGCCCGACTGTATCCTCGAGAGAACGACTCTGCATCACAATGCGACCCAATCGCCACACAAAATCATCTTAAGAATGGAAGAATTAGCAGTTCAGTCTTGTCTGGCATAGGGTTGTACGATATACCGGTATTAGAATAGTACTGTTATGTTCAAAGGGAAGGAGGCGACAACCAGGACAGAACTGCGGTTCTTTCAAGGTTTATTTTAAACCTTTGATTAATATATGACATGTGTATGCTACTCTAAGTGAATGAGTGTGACTATGTGTAATATTAATAATGTAAATGTTACCCAGGGTTGTTGTCTGTGAGTGTTGGTTGTAATCTTTCGTCGAATCACGTGGGGCAAGACGAAGAGGCAGTTCGTGGACAGGCAATGGGTCGTGGGGAGGAGCGAGGCAGTGTAGTCTGGGTCCGAGCAGGGAGGTCGTGGATCGAGGAGGGCAGTCAGGAATCCGGTTGGATGTCGAAGGACAAGGCTTGATCACGGAAGGCAGGGGAGTCACTGTGAACACACAAAGAGACATGAACCAGGGATACACAGAGAGAGAGCAAAGCAAAGGTGAGGAAATCACGGGGAAGGGGATGCCAGACGTGAAGCTTACGGGAAGGTTAGCGACGTTCTGGCAAAGGTTCCTTGGGTCTGCTGGTCTTTATGCCGCTCCCTTTCATCAAGTTCAGGTGTGTCGATTGTTGATTGACCACAGGCTTGTTGCTGCGCAGGCGTGCTGCCCTCAGCACGAGTGGGGACAAGTCTGAGTGCGCTGTCAAAGGAGGCGCATCTTGGCGCGCTGTCAGCAGAGGCGGCCGCAGCTCCAGCCACCGAGGAAACGCGGGTTCGACTCCGTGTCATGACAGTACCTCCCCCCTTATGCGAGGCCCCCGACGAGCGCCGGGGAGCATCAGGATTGGCACGGTAGAAATCCTCCAGAAGAGAGGGGTCGGCAAGATAGGAGGCAGGCACCCAAGATCTGTCTTCCGGCCCATATCCATCCCAGTCCACCAGATAAACGAGCCCCCTACCTTGTCGACGGACCCTGAGTATTTCCTTGACCGTCCAAACCTGATCTCCATTCGGCAAGAACCTCGAGGGTGGAGGGGCAGGGGTAGCAGGGGACAGAGAACTCTCCGCTACCGGCTTAATCTGGGACACATGGACCACTGAGTGCCGCTTGACAGAGGGTGGAAGAGCCAATTTGACAGACACAGGATTTATGATGGACAAGATGGCAAAAGGACCAACGTAACGTGGCGCCAATTTTCTAGATGGTACCTGGAGGCTGAGGTCCTTTGTGAGTAGCATAACTTGTTGTCCTGGCTGATACGACGGTGCTGGAATGCGATGACGGTTGGCGTTGCGGCACATCTTCTCAGAGGCCCTCTTTAAGGCCGCACGAGCGGCTCTCCACACCCTCTGACACCGCCTAATATGAGCCCTAGTCGAGGGCACAGCGATTTCCAGTTCCTGTTGGGGAAACAAGGGGGGTTGATAACCCAACGAGCACTCAAATGGAGACATGCCGGTAGCGGAGCTCTTCAAGGAGTTATAGGAAAACTCCACCCAAGGCAAATATTTGCTCCAGGACGTAGGTTGATGACTGGCGACACAGCGTAGGGGATGGTATCCCGATGTGAGGCTGACCGAGGCCCCGATTCCCTTGCAGAAGGCTCTCCATATTTGTGATGTAAACTGAGGGCCTCGGTCAGAGACGATATCCACCGGGATACCATGTTGCTTGACGACGTGTTGTGTGAGAAGCTCAGACGTTTCTGAGGCAGAAGGTAACTTGCGGAGCGGAATGAAGTGGGCTGCTTTGGAAAAACGGTCAACAATAGTTAAGATGGTGGTGTTACCTCTAGATGCTGGAAATCCCGTGACGAAATCCAGAGCAATGTGTGACCAAGGACGGGCAGGAATGGAGAGAGGGTGAAGGAGACCAGCAGGAGGCCTGTGTGACGTCTTGCTACGGGCACAAGTAGAACAAGCAGCGATGAACTCACGAGTGTCTTTGGCCATGGATGGCCACCAAAAACGTCTTCGCAGCAGTGATAGGGTTCGTTGAAAACCTGGATGGCAAGAAAACAGGCTGGAATGCCCCCAATCCAGGATTCTGGGTCGTAGCTCCTGATGGACAAACAGCTTGTTGGGTGGTCCACCTCCTGGTCCTGGATTGGAACGCAGCGCAGATTTTACCAGGTCCTCCACCTTCCAGGTTACCATCCCCACAATACGAGTGGGAGGAAGGATGGGTTCCGCCTCTGACGGACAGGTGGACTCTCTTACAAATAACCGGGATAGAGCGTCAGCCTTAGTGTTCTTGGAACCTGGTCTGAAAGAGAGCACGTAATTGAAGCGGGAGAAAAATTGCTGCCACCTTGCCTGGCGATTGTTGATTCTTTTTGCAGCTCGGATGTGCAGAAGGTTGCTGTGGTCGGTCAGAATCTGGAACTGGTGTCTAGCTCCTTCCAGCCAGTGTCTCCATTCCACCAGGGCCTCGTGGACCACCAATAACTCTCTATTCCCAGCATCATAGTTCTGTTCGGCCTGAGTCAGACGTCTAGAGAAGAAGGCAACAGGGTGAATCAAATTGTCACTCTTGGATCTTTGAGAGAGAATAGCCCCAATCCCCGAGTCTGAGGCGTCCACCTCAACCAAGAAGGCAGTGTCCAAGTCGGGGTGAACTAGAATGGGGGCGGAAACAAAACGCTCCTTTAGTTCCTCAAAGGCCTTCCTAGCCAAAAGAGTCCACACGAAAGGCACGTTTGTAGACGTGAGAGCGTGGAGCGGTGCCGCAACCCTACTGAAGTTCTGGATGAATCGCCGGTAGAAGCTGGCAAAGCCGAGGAACCTCCGAAGTTCCGTCCTTGTGGTTGGTTGCGGTCACTTCACCACGGCCTCCACCTTCTTCGGGTCGGGTCTTATATGACCCCTTTCGACCACAAATCCCAGGAATTCAACCGAAGAGGAGTGGAAGCAGCATTTTTCTGCCTTAACAAATAGACAATTTTCCAAGAGGCGTTGCAGGACACGTCGGACATGTTGCTGGTGATCAGAGAGGTTACGGGAGAAAATCAGAATATCGTCAAGGTACACAACCACGAATTGATCCAGCATGTCACGGAGGATGTCGTTAACTAGTGTTTGAAAAACTGCAGGTGCGTTAGTAAGTCCAAAGGGCATTACCCGATACTCATAATGCCCCATATGGGTGTTGAAGGCAGTTTTCCACTCGTCTCCCTTTCTGATACGTACCAGGTGATAGGCGTTCCGAAGATCCAGTTTGGTGAATATGGTTGCAGGTGCCAAGGACTCAAAGGAAGAGTTGAGTAGCGGAAGAGGGTACTTGTTTTTGATGGTAATGTTGTTGAGGTGACGGTAATCAATGCAGGGCCGAAGTGACCCGTCCTTCTTGGCCACAAAAAAGAATCCCGCCGCCAGTGGAGACTTGGACGGGGTAATTATGCCCGTGGCAAGACCCTCCGAAATATACTTCCTCATGGCCTCCTTCTCTGGAAGAGACAAACTGTAAAGGCGACTAGACGGCAGGGTAGCGTTAGGGAGTAATTCAATGGCACAGTCATAGGGCCTATGAGGGGGTAGTCCCAGAGCACGTACCTTACTGAAGACCTCAGCTAGGTCGTGATAGCAAGCAGGAACCAGGGATAGATCAGCCTTGGGAGTCGGGGTAGTGGATTGGCGGACCGGTGGGGATGCCGACCCAAGACAGTTGGCCATGCATGGTGTGCCCCAAGCTAGGATTCTGCCGGAAGTCCAGGAAATATGGGGATTGTGGTGACGAAGCCAAGATCTTCCAAGCACAAGTGGGGCTACTGGAGCCTCCAGCACCCATAGGCTGATGGTCTCCTTATGGTTACCAGAAATGGTCATGGAAAGGGGCTCCGTGCGGTATTTGATGGGGCCCAATGGCCGTCCATCCAGGGCCTGTGCTGGCAGCGTCTTGTCCAGGAAGATCAAGGGAATGCCCATCTGCCGGGCGAACTTGTAGTCCAAAAGACTTTCGTCAGCTCCAGAGTCCACAAATGCCTGTACTTGAATGCTCCTCTTGTCCCAGGCCAGAATAGTGGGGAGCAGTATGTCTGGATTTTCTTCATTACGGGGGAATAAGGTATGGTTCACCTGGATAGTAGTGGTATTAGAGGAACGGTCTGGTTCCACTTCTGCCTTGAAGGTAGGCAGAGTTTGGCTCCTGGAGGCAGCTCTCTGGTCTCGCTCTGCTGCTCGCTCACAAAGTCTTAAGTCAAATTGGAGGGCCAGTTCAATGAGGTCTTTGCAGGAAAGAGGTCTGTCTCTCAGCAGACCATCTTTAATCTCTTCAGAGAGGCCGCGACGGAATGCGCTTTGGAGTGCCCTGTCCCCCCAACCGCTGTCCGCCGCCAGGGTCCGGAATTCCAGGGTATAGGCTGCCACGGAACGTGAGCCCTGTGAGATGGAGTGCAGACGTCCGGCCGCGTCTCCCCCATCCTTGGGGTGATCAAAAACAGCCTGAAATTCCACACGGAATGCAGAATAGTCGGAGTTGAGCCCCATGGTCCTGTCGACTGCGGCAGTAGCCCACTTGAGAGCCGGGCCGGAAAGCAAAGAAAATATAAATGCAATCTTGGCACCATCGGAGGAATAGCGGGAGGGCTGGTGACGAAAGATGAGGTCACATTGTACCAAAAACCCTCGACATAGTTCAAAGTCCCCCTCAAAGGGTCTAGGGCTGGCAATTCTGGGCTCTCGTTCCAGAATACTGTGTTCAGGTCTTCTGACTGGAGAAGCATGTGGGGGTTCCACAGGTCCTGGACTGGCCCCAGGGCACATGTTGTCCAGTCTGGAATGTAGTCGGGTAAAGTCTCTCTCTAATTTGTCCTCAAGGGCAGAAAAACGAACCTGATGTTCGCTAACCACGGAGCTAAGGATTGCCAGGTCGGAGGATCTGGATGTCCGGGGCTGGGGCTTACCGTTGTCACCTGGTTCCGACATGTTGTTGGCCAGAACGTACTGTTATGTTCAAAGGGAAGGAGGCGACAACCAGGACAGAACTGCGGTTCTTTCAAGGTTTATTTTAAACCTTTGATTAATATATGACATGTGTATGCTACTCTAAGTGAATGAGTGTGACTATGTGTAATATTAATAATGTAAATGTTACCCAGGGTTGTTGTCTGTGAGTGTTGGTTGTAATCTTTCGTCGAATCACGTGGGGCAAGACGAAGAGGCAGTTCGTGGACAGGCAATGGGTCGTGGGGAGGAGCGAGGCAGTGTAGTCTGGGTCCGAGCAGGGAGGTCGTGGATCGAGGAGGGCAGTCAGGAATCCGGTTGGATGTCGAAGGACAAGGCTTGATCACGGAAGGCAGGGGAGTCACTGTGAACACACAAAGAGACATGAACCAGGGATACACAGAGAGAGAGCAAAGCAAAGGTGAGGAAATCACGGGGAAGGGGATGCCAGACGTGAAGCTTACGGGAAGGTTAGCGACGTTCTGGCAAAGGTTCCTTGGGTCTGCTGGTCTTTATGCCGCTCCCTTTCATCAAGTTCAGGTGTGTCGATTGTTGATTGACCACAGGCTTGTTGCTGCGCAGGCGTGCTGCCCTCAGCACGAGTGGGGACAAGTCTGAGTGCGCTGTCAAAGGAGGCGCATCTTGGCGCGCTGTCAGCAGAGGCGGCCGCAGCTCCAGCCGCCGAGGAAACGCGGGTTCGACTCCGTGTCATGACAAGTACCGCGACAATAATGAATCATTTTCCGTTCTATACCGTCTCTGAAACGTACCGTCTCGCACCACCTTGCGTCCGCGTCGAAGTCATGTTCTGACATTGCTGGTTTACGAGCAGACGAGCATGTTCGGCGGCACACAATCACGGAGTACTTACAAGCAGACACAGAAAAGGGAGAACGGATGCATTTTGGCTTAAAAACTAGCGATAAAGGTGAAGTTATAACACTGAAGCGCCCACAGGAAGTGGTGCTTTAAGACATGGCTAGCAAGCTAGCGGCTAACATCCATCCGCCGTCAGCAGTACTTTAGCTACTTCTAAATCACTAATTCTCGCCTCCTTGGCGACAAATAAAGTAAGTTTCTTACAAGTATCACCCCTGCAAGACAAGGAATAGGTAAACATGCTTCACTACACCCCGTAGCTCACCAACATCAAAATGTAAACAAATGGTTTAGGTCAGGGGTAGGGAACCCGTGGCTCTTTTGATGACTGCATCGGGCTCTCAGAAAAATCTTAGCTGACGTTGCTTAACACGATAAGTAATTAATAATTCCGCTGGTAATCACAGTGTTAAAAATAATGTTCAAAATATAAAACATTCTAATGCATTTTAATCCATCCATCCGTTTCTACCCACCTGTTCAAGAAGTCGCATTAATGGTCAAAAGTATTTTACTTCTTATGGGTTAGCTTCAGAATAACAATGTTTTTAAAATGAATAAGTGAGGACGTTGAATATGACCAATGTATGATCCTGTAACTACTTGGTAACGGATTGATACCCAAATCTGTGGTGTAATCCGAAACTGTCAGGCTTGTCCCTGACAGTTTGGTCTATGTCTTAGTTTTTCCTCTGCATTTGTCTTTGTTTCCTGTCTTTATTTCCTGTCAGCACTCTTATTTTGTCTATTTCCTGTTTTTCTACCTGGGCACTGTTTCCCCTCAAATGCGGATGATTGGCACCTGGCCACACCTGGTGTCAATCAGTCCGATCCTATTTTTACCTGCTTTGTCCTCCAGTCAGTGCTGGATTATTGTCGTGTCGATTTCACCACTACCTGTCAATGTCATTAATACTTATCGTTGTAGCTGTGTCTACTTCTGTTCACTCTGCTTAGTTCCTTCGGGTCACAGTAAGTGTTTTTGTTTCTAGTCCACAGTTAGCCTTTGTGCTAGTTTTTGTTAACAGCCAAGTTTGTGCGCGCCTTTTGTTTGTACTCTTTTGTTTGTTCTTGTTTGAGTGTTAAATTAAATCATGTTTACCTGCACAGTGCCTGCCGCCTTCTCCGCATCCTGGGGTTCGTCAACAACACAACGTGACAGAAACTAATGCAAAGTATCAAACAACAAATTTTAACAGACGTGTAAACAGAACATGTTAAAAGAGAAATCAAGCAAATATTAACATTAAATGAACAAGTAGATTAAACATACATTTTCTACCACCTGACCTTAATAATGTTGACAAAATAATAGAAAGATAAATGACACAATATGTTACTGCATAAATCAGCAGACTAATTAGAAATATTTGTTTGTTTATTTACTAATAAAAGACAAGTTGTCTAGTACAGTGGTTCTCAACCTTTTTTCAGTTATGTAATTCAAGTACCCCCTAATCAGAGCAAAGCATTTTTGGTTGAACAAACGAGATAAAGAAGTAAAATACAGCACTATGTCATCAGTTTCTGATTTATTCAATTGTATAACCGTGCTAAATATTGCTCATTTGTAGTGGTCTTTCTCGAACTATTTGGGGAAAAAAGGTATAAAAATAACTAAAAAACGTGTTTAAAAATAAACAAGTGATTCAATTAAAAATAAAGATTTCTACACATAGAAGTAATCATCAACTTAAAGTGCCATCTTTGGGGATTGTAATAGAGATCCATCTGGATTCATGAACTTAATTCTAAACATTTCTTCACAAAAAAATACATCTTTAACATCAATATTTATGGAACATGTCCACAAAAAAATCTAGCTGTCAACACTGAATATTACATTGCTGCATTTCTTTTTACAGTTTATGAACTTACATTCATATTTGGTTGTAGTATTATTCAATAAATATATTTATAAATGATTTTTGTTATTTTTAGAATATTTTTAGAATATTTTTAGAATATTTTTAGAATATTTTTAAAAAATCTCACATACCCCTTGGCTTATTTTCAAGTACCCCCAGGGATACACGTACCCCCATTTGAGAACCACTGGTCTAGTATGTTCACTATTTTATTTAAGGACTTAACTGCGGTATAGCTCGGTTGGTAGAGTGGCCGTGCCAGCAACTTGAGGGTTGCAAGTTCGATCCCCCCTTCCGCCATCCTAGTCACTGCTGTTGTGTCCTTGGGCAAGACACTTAACCCACCTGCCCCCAGTGCCACCCATGCTGGTTTAAATGTAACTTAGATATATTGGGTGTCACTATGTAAAGCGCTTTGAGTCACTAGAGAAAAAGCGCTATAAAAATATAGTTCACTTCACACAATAAGAAACATATGTTTAATGTACCCTAAGATTGTTTTGTTACAATAAGGCCAATAATGCAATTTTTTCTTGTGGTCCCCTAATTTAGAAAATTACCGAAAAGTATCGAAATCATTAGTACCGGTACCAATATATTAGTCTCATTAAAAGAAATCTGTGTTCAAAAGACCTCCGGCTTATTAGTGATTCCTAAAGCCCAAAAAAAGTCTGCGGGCTATTGAGCGTTTTCCGTTGGGGCTCCAGTACTCTGGAATGCCCTCCCGGTAACAGTTCGAGATGCTACCCCAGTAGAAGTATTTAAGTCTCACCTTAAAACTCATCTGTATACTCTAGCGTTTAAATAGACCTCCTTTTTAGACAAGTTGATCTGCCGCTTCTTTTCTTTTTTCTCTTATGTCCCCCGCTCCCTTGTGGAGGGGGTCCGGTCCGATGATCATGGATGAAGTACTGGCTGTCCAGAGTCGAGACCCAGGATGGACCGCTCGTCGGGACCCAGGATGGACCGCTTGCCTGTGTATTGGTTGGGGACATCTCTACACTGCTGATCCGACTCCGCTTGGGATGGTTTCCTGTGGACGGGACTCTTGCTGCTGTCTTGGATCCGCTTTGAACTGAACTCTCGCGGCTGTGTTGGAGCCACTAAGGATTGAACTTTCACAATATCATGTTAGACCCGCTCGACATCCATTGCTTTCGGTCCCCTAGAGGGGGGGGTTGCCCACATCTGAGGTCCTCTCCAAGGTTTCTCATAGTCAGCATTGTCACTGGCGTCCCACTGGGTGTGAATTCTCCCTGCCCACTGGGTGTGAGTTTTCCTTGCCCTTTTGTGGGTTCTTCCGAGGATGTCGTAGTCGTAATGATTTGTGCAGTCCTTTGAGACATTTGTGATTTAGGGCTATATAAATAAACATAGATTGATTGATTTATTGATTAAAACACTAGCCCGGCATAAACTTTCCAAAATAACCTTGAGTTCAAATGGAGTGTTTTTGTTTCTCAAATCGTGAAGCAGATTTTCTCGTTCCGCAGCCAAGCAATGATAATGTAATTTTAATCACAGCGTTAGCTGTGGGTCCCATCACCGCTTTGTTATTACCCTGAAAATTATGAACATCCCCCCCTATTGCCTGCCTCCAACCGTCATCTGCTTTATGCGCTCCTCTTCTTTGTTGTTTCCCCCATCTCCCTTCCTCCACCTGGAATTGGCTAACGAAGCCTGAAGCCATGCGGTTGACATGTCACACAGACCTCCCGCCAGTTTCCTCTCGCCGGCTTCCCGGCCACTGGCTTTGTTGAAGGGATGGCACATAAACGTGGCAGAGGTAAAACTTATGGCCGGCGAAATCCCCCCGAAGGACGGCAAGAAACCGAAAAGGGGCTCTTTATTGCGACACAATTTGCAGAAAGAACAGGCAAGACCGCGAAGAATAAATGAATATATGCACGCATGATACCGTTTCATTTATGACTCTCGTTGAGTTCTTTTCCAAGTGTTGGACCGAAACAAATCAAGACGGATTTATAGGATGCATTCAGTGGTCTATCCCCCATAGAAGCACATCAACCTCCAACTCCGACACCCTCCCAAACCCCAGAGGACTCAATTCTTACTGGTGCCCATTGATTGAACCTCCATCCATCGTTAGTCTCAGTTTGGCCATTCCCATCGCATCTCTCTGTCAACCTGCCGGCTATCGCTCCTCAGGTGCAGGAGCAGGATGCTGCATCAGGGGAAGCAGCAGCTCAGATTGAACTTTAGCTCGCCAGAAAGATAAAAAAAAAACGTCATATGTAACCTTCTTTCTGAGATGTTGTGGGGCCTGAACAGCAGAATGTACTTTCGGAATGAACTCGTTCAACTCTGTACACAGTTCATTGGAAAACTCCACTTTAAAGGGGAACATCATCACCAGACCTATGTAAGCGTCAATATATACCTTGATGGTGCAGAAAAAAGACCATATATTTTTTTAACCGATTTTCCGAACTCTAAATGGGTGAATTTTGGCGAATTAAACGCCTTTCTGTTTATCGCTCTGGAAGGGATGACGTCAGAATGTGACAGCCGCCATTTTCATTTTCAACCCATTGTAAACATTGGGTCTCAGCTCTGTTATTTTCCGTTTTTTCGACTATTTTCTGGAACCTTGGAGACATCATGCATCGTCGGTGTGTTGTCGGAGGGTGTAACAACACTAACAGGGAGGGATTCAAGTTGCACCACTGGCCCGAAGATGCGAAAGTGTCTGCCGCCAGACCCCCATTGAATGTACCAAAGTGTCTCCACATTTTACCGGCGATGACAGACATGGCACAGAGATGTATGGATAACCTGCAGATGCATTTGCAACGATAAAGTCAACGAAATCACAAAGGTGAGTTTTTGTTAATGTTGACTTATGTGCTAATCAGACATATTTGGTTGTGGCGTGACTGCCAGCTAATCGATGCTAACATGCTACGCTAATCGACGCTAACATGCTATTTACCGGCGGTGCTAAAGCAGACATGGCACAGAGATGTATGGATAACCTGCAGATGCATTTGCAATGATAAAGTCAACGAAATCACAAAGGTGAGTTTTGTTGATGTTGACTTATGTGCTAATCAGACATATTTGGTCATGACATGACTGCCAGCTAATCGATGCTAACATGATACGCTAATTGACGCTAACATGCTATTTACCGTCAGTGCTAAAGCAGACATGGCAACAGAGATGTATGGATAACCTGCAGAGGCATTTGCAATGATAAAGTCAACAAAATCACAAAGGTGAGTTTTGTTGATGTTGACTTATGTGCTAATCAGACATATTTGGTTGCGGCGTGACTGCCAGCTAATTGATGCTAACATGCTACGCTAATCGACGCTAACATGCTATTTACCGGCGGTGCTAAAGCAGACATGGCAACAGAGATGTATCGATAACCCGCAGATGCATTTGTAACGATAAAGTGTCGTGGACATTTCTTAAAGACGATCCTTTAGTGACAAATAGCTTTAAAATGATTTATTAAAGTAACAAAAAAATAATAACAAGCTTTGCAAAACGAGACCAAACCAGAACGACACATCCGTTCGTTCCAGCTTGTTCTAACTCCTTTAGAATTTGACATGACAATTATACATTCTCAGAAGTCCCACCCTCCATGCTCATTTACATACAGTACACCAGTGGAATGAATAACCAAAGTCCTGTGAAGGGGGGAGGGTGTCGTTTACCCAGAGGAGGGGGGTCACTCAGGAAAGGGGAACAATTTAGCTCTGTTGGGGGTAAGGAAGAGGGAAAACACATGCCCACGTCAACTATAGTCCACATGTTACATCAAAGACACAGGAGACAGAGCTCGATCAGACAATAGATCTCTTGCTAAGTGTCACATTCCTGAGCCCAATAAACAACTTTTGGCGACCCGTTCAAAGAACATCTTCAATTAAACGAGTTCAAGTAATTTTGCTATCACAAAAGTCACAGAAATCACAAAGGTGAGTTTTGTTGATGTCGACTTATGTGCTAATCAGACATATTTGGTTGCGGCGTGACTGCCAGCTAATCGATGTTAACATGCTAC
This sequence comes from Nerophis ophidion, assembly GCF_033978795.1. NCBI lineage: Eukaryota > Metazoa > Chordata > Actinopteri > Syngnathiformes > Syngnathidae > Nerophis > Nerophis ophidion. The sequence goes on from NC_084637.1 coordinate 9,692,606, forward strand.
GCTAATCGACGCTAACATGCTATTTACCGGCGGTGCTAAAGCAGACATGGCAACAGAGATGTATCGATAACCTGCAGATGCATTTGTAACGATAAAGTGTTGTGGACATTTCTTAAAGACGATCCTTTAGTGACAAATAGCTTTAAAATGATTTATTAAAGTAACAAAAAAATAATAACAAGCTTTGCAAAACGAGACCAAACCAGAACGACACATCCGTTCGTTCCAGCTTGTTCTAACTCCTTTAGAATTTGACATGACAATTATACATTCTCAGAAGTCCCACCCTCCATGCTCATTTACATACCAGTGGAATGAATAACCAAAGTCCTGTGAAGGGGAGAGGGTGTCGTTTACCCAGAGGAGGGGAGTCACTCAGGAAAGGGGAACAATTTAGCTCTGTTGGGGGTAAGGAAGAGGGAAAACACATACCCACGTCAACTATAGTCCACATGTTACATCAAAGACACAGGAGACATAGCTTGATCAGACAATAGATCTCTTGCTAAGTGTCACATTCCTGAGCCCAATAGACAACTTTTGGCGACCCGTTCAAAGAACATCTTCAATTAACCGAGTTCAAGTAATTTTGCTATCACAAAAGTCACAGAAATCACAAAGGTGAGTTTTGTTGATGTTGACTTATGTGCTAATCAGACATATTTGGTTGCGGCGTGACTGCCAGCTAATTGATGCTAACATGCTACGCTAATCGGCGCTAACATGCTATTTACCGGCGGTGCTAAAGCAGACATGGCAACAGAGATGTATCGATAACCTGCAGATGCATTTGTAACGATAAAGTGTCGTGGAAATTTCTTAAAGACGATCCTTTAGTGACAAATAGCTTTAAAATGATTTATTAAAGTAACAACAAAATAATAACAAGCTTTGCAAAACGAGACCAAACCAGAATGACACATCCGTTCGTTCCAGCTTGTTCTAACTCCTTTAGAATTTGACATGACAATTATACATTTTCAGAAGTCCCACCCTCCATGCTCATTTACATACCAGTGGAATGAATAACCAAAGTCCTGTGAAGGGGAGAGGGTGTCGTTTACCCAGAGGAGGGGGGTCACTCAGGAAAGGGGAATAATTTAGCTCTGTTGGGGGTAAGGAAGAGGGAAAACACATGCCCACGTCAACTATAGTCCACATGTTACATCAAAGACACAGGAGACATAGCTTGATCAGATAATAGATCTCTTGCTAAGTGTCACATTCCTGAGCCAAATAAACAACTTTTGGCGACCCGTTCAAAGAACATCTTCAATTAAACGAGTACAAGTAATTTTGCTATCACAAAAGTCACAGAAATCACAAAGGTGAGTGATGCCACTGCGAACAAATTTTTATTGTTTTTAACCCTTTTGAAATTGTGATAATGTTCCCCTTTAAGAGTTATTTTTCTACAAACCCCGTTTCCATATGAGTTGGGAAATGGTGTTAGATGTAAACATAAACAGAATAAAATGATTTGCAAATCCTTTTTCAACCCATATTCAATTGAATGCACTACAAAGATAAGATATTTGATTTTCAAACTCATAACCTTTATATTTGTTTTGCAAATAATCATTAACCTAGAATTTCATGGCTGCAACACCTGCCAAAGTAGTTGGGAAAGGGCATGTTCACCACTGTGTTACATCACCTTTTCTTTTAACAACACTCAATAAACGTTCGGGAACTGAGGAAACTAATTGTTGAAGGTTCGAAAGTGGAATTCTTTCCCATTCTTGTTTTGTGTAGAGCATCGGTGTAATTTAATTTGGCCCTTGAGGTAATATCAAATTAAGATTAGAGCTGGCCCGTCGGTATTATACAGCGGCGATGCCTCTGTAACACTGCATTCACTACTGATACTCATACTTGCCAACCCTCACGATTTTCCAGGGAGACTCCCAAAGTTCAGTGCCCCTCCCAAAAATCTCCCGGGGCAACCATTCTTCCGAATTTCTACCGATTTCTACCCGGACAACAATATTGGGGGCGTGCCTTGAAGGCACTGCCTTTAGCGTCCTCTACAGCCTGTCGTCACATCCGCTCAGGGTCACACTTTAACACTTTTACAAATATGCGCCACACTGTGAAGCCACACCAAACAAGAATGACAAACACATTTCGGGAGAACATCCGCACCGTAGCAAAACATAAACACAACAGAAGAAATACCCAGAACCCCTTGCAGCACTAACTCTTCCGGGAAGCTACAATATACATCCCCGCTACCACCAAACCCTGCCCTCCCCAATTTTTATTTAAATTTGATTTGATATGCCATTGATATTTTTTAATCATTATTATTATAATTTCAAACTCGATTTTGCATGTGACTATAAAGTTATATAAACCTTGCTTGTTTAATATTCAATGCAAAACTTGTTTGGGTCCCTATTAAAAGGTTAATTTGTTCAACCTTGGCCCGCGGCTTTGTTCAGTTTTAAATTTTGGCCCACTTTGTATTTGAGTTTTACACCCCTGGTGTAGAGCTTCAGTCGTTCAACAGTCCAGGGTCTCAGCTGTCGTATTTTACGCTTCATAATGCGCCACACATTTTCGATGGGAGACAGGTCTGGACTGCAGGCGGGCCAGGAAAGTACTCACACTCTTTTTTTACGAAGCCACTCTGTTGTAACACTTGTCTTGCTGAAATAAGCAGGGGCGTCCATGATAACGTTCCTTGGATGACAACATATGTTGCTCCAAAACCTGTATGTACCTTTCAGCATTAATGGTGCCTTCACAGATGTGTAAGTTACCCATGCCTTGAGCACTAATACACCCCCATACCATCACAGATGCTGGCTTTAGAACTTTGCGCCTATAACAATCCGAATAGTTATTTTCCTCTTTGTTCTGGAGGACACCACATCCTCTGCTTCCAAATACAATTTGAAATGTGGACTCCTCAGACCACAAAACACCTTTCCACTTTGTATCAGTCCATCTTAGGTGAGGTCGGGCCTAGCCAAGCAGGCGGCGTTTCAGGATATTAGATAGTAGAGTTTTAACTTGCACTTACAGATATAGAGACCAACTGTAGTTACTGACAGTGGTTTTATGAAGTGTTCCTGAGCCCATGTGGTGATGTCCTTTACACACTGATGTCGGTTTTTGATGCAGTACCGCCAGAGGGATCAAAAGTCCGTAATGTCATCGCTTACGTGCAGTGATTTCTCCAGATTCTCTGAACTTTTTGATGATTTTACGGACCGTAGATGGTAAAATCCCTAAATTCTTTGCAATAGCTCGTTGAGAAATGTTGTTCTAAAACTCTTCGACAATTTTCTTACAAAGTGGTGACCCTCACCCCATCCTTGTTTGTGAATTACTTAGCATTTCATGGAAGCTGCTTTTATACCCAATCATGGCACCCACCTGTTTCCAATTAGCCTGCACACTTGTGGGATGTTCCATATAAGTGTTTGATGAGTATTCCTCAACTTTATCAGTATTTATTGCCACCTTTCCCAACTTCTTTGTCACGTGTTGCTGGCATCAAATTCTAAAGTTAATGATTATTTGCCCCCAAAAAAAAATGTTTATCAGTTTGAACATCAAATATGTTGTCTTTGTAGCATATTCAACTGAATATGGGTTGAAAATGTTTAGAAAATCATTTGTGATTTACATCTAACACAATTTCCTAACTCGTATGGAAACGGGGTTTGTATATTTGATATTCCAGATTCTGTTTCAACATGCTTTGTTCAAAATGTATAGCTAAAAAAACAACAAGGTTTTAGGTCTGCGATTGGCTGGCAACAAGCTAGGACTGGTCCATTCAACTGGCGAATTGTAGCCCAAATACGGCCCGACAAAGCTTTTAATTTTTCACCCAAATAGGTTTGATGAAACTATGGTTATTCATGTATGCAGTACCCCCGCCACACCACTGGGGGAAACAGCGAGGCAAGGAGGGCCCCACATCTGCGGTCCCTTCCGAGGTTTCTCATTGTAGCCCATTGGGTTGAGTTTTTTCTTGCCCTGATGTGGGATCTGAGCCGAGCATGTCTTTGTGGCTTGTGCAGCCCTTTGAGACACTTGTGATTAAGTGCTATATAAGTACATTTTGATTGTTTGGTAGACAATGAACATGAAGTACACGTTTAAATAAGCATGCTTCACAATTAAATGCAATATTTATCTATTGAGTTTGATTAACATTTTTAACAAGCTGCGACAAGATGCAATGAGAGGCGTACTCTTAAAATAATCTGTGTTAACACATTCATTGTGTAGATAAAATACTTTTCAATGTTGAATACATTTAAAGGCCTACTGAAATGAGATTTTCTTATTGGAACGGGGATAGCAGGTCCATTCTATGTGTCATACTTGATCATTTCGCGATATTGCCATATTTTCGCTGAAAGGATTTAGTAGAGTACATCGACGATAAAGTTCGCAACTTTTGGTCGCTAATATAAAAGCCTTGCCTTTACCGGAAGTAGCAGACGATGTGCGCGTGACGTCACGGGTTGTGGAGCTCCTCACATCCTCACTTTGTTTATAATCATAGCCACCAGCAGCAAGAGCTATTCGGACCGAGAAAGTGACGATTTCCCCATTAATTTGAGCGAGGATGAAAGATTTGTGGATGAGGAAAGTTAGAGTGAAGCACAAAAAAAAAAATAAAAAAAATGTAAACAAATAAAAAAATAAAAGGCCAAGGCTCCAGGCGGCGGCAGTGTGAGCGATTCAGATGTAATTAGATACATTTACTATGATAATTCTGGAAAATCCCTTATCTGCTTATTGTGTTAATAGTATTTTAGTGATATTATGAAGTCATACCTGAAAGTCGGATGGCTGCGGTGAAAGCCAGTGTCTCTGAGAGAAGCTGAGGAGCCAAGATCACAGCTGCCTTTTTAAGCTGCAGGATGAGGTCGTATAATCCACTGAAGTCTCCGGTAAGAGTCAACTTAATATCACAATTTCCCAACCAAAAACTTGCTGGTTGACATGTGGTAGAGAAACATGTTCGCTTGACCGCTCTGTGTTAAAGCTTCAAAACAAACAAAGAAACACCGGCTGTGTTTCGGTGCTAAAGGCAGCTGCAATCCACCGCTTTCCACCAACAGCATTCTTCTTTATAGTCTCCATTATTAATTGAACAAATTGCAAAAGATTCAGCAACACAGAAGTCCAAAATACTGTGTAATTATGCGATGAAAAGAGACGACTTTTATCCGTAAGTGGTGCTGGGAGTACATGCCCGCTCCAATCAATAACGTCACAAGGGACGTTTTCAACAGGATACCTTGCGGGAAATTTAAAATTGCAAATTAGTAAACTAAAAAGGCCGTATTGGCATGTGTTGCAATGTTAATATTTCATCATTGATATATAAACTATCAGACTGCGTGGTCGGTAGTAGTGGGTTTCAGTAGGCCTTTAATCAACAAGCAATCACCACCGGCCCTGCGATGAGGGGGCGACTTGTCCAGGGTGTACACCGCCTTCCGCCCGAATGCAGCTGAGATAGGCTCCAGCACTCCCTGAGACCACAAAAAAAGGTACACGGGATAGAAAAATGGATGGATGTATGGATGGCAATCACCACTACAGTGTAACATTTTTGACATGTGGTTATAATCCTACCACTCAAGTTTAACATAAACACAACATTAATAGAATAAAGTTGACAACTTTCAGATTTCATTGCAAGGGTTAACCTCATATAAATGTGAACGAGTGAATGTGTGCAGCTGGCGCCAGCACCAGCTGCTGTCGGCATAACTGGCGGCAATGTACCACACCAGCCCGGAAGTAAGGGGCCGAGATGCCAACATGAAGTCTCTCGACACATGGCTCTCTCTAAAATAGACCAGTACAGAGTCTTGTGATTATTTGTGATATGCTGGACCAGTGATTCTCAAACGGGGGTACATGTACCCCTGGGGGTCCTTAAAGGTATGCTTTAAAAATATTCTAAAAATAGCAACAATTAAAAAATCCTTTATAAATATATTTATTGACTAATTCTTCATCTAAATATGAATGTAAGTTCAGAAACTGTGAAAATAAAATGCAACAATGCAATATTCAGTGTTGACAGCTAGATTCTTTTTGTGGACATGTTCCATAAATATTGATGTTAAAGATTTATTTTTTTTGTGAAGAAATGTTTAGAATGAAGTTCATGAATCCAGATGGATCTCTATTACAATCCCCAAAGAGGGCACTTTAAGTTGATAATTACTTCTATGTGTAAACATTTTTATTTATAATTGAATTACTTCTTTATTTTTCAACAAGTTTTAAGTTATTTTTATATCTTTTTTTTCCCAAATAGTTCAAGAAAGACCACTACAAATGAGCAATATTTTGCACTGTTATACAATTTAATAAATCAGAAACGGATGACATAGTGCTGTATTTTACTTCTTTATCTCTTTTTTTTCAACCAAAAATGCTTTGCTCTGATTAGGGGGTACTTGAAGTTAAAAAAAATGTTCACAGGGGGTACTTCACTGAAAAAATGTTGAGAACCACTGTGCTAGACAATGATACAATAATAAATAATGATACAGAGTCACATAAAATTACAATACTTTAAGACTTGTCATTTTCGTAACAAATACATCAACTTGTGATTTTATGAATTTGTAATCAGTTTTTTTTTTTCTTACATTTTATGGGTTATAAACAGTTTTTAATGCTCGAACTATGAAAATAATTGGTTCATAAAAAACAATCCTGCTTTGCATTATTATGTTTTACCTGGAACCAAATAGCAGCTGCAAATAAAGGACGATTGCACTGCAAAAACTGAAATCTAAGTAAGAATAAATATCTCATATAAGGGTGATATTTGCTTATTTTCTGTCTGATAAGATAATTCTTCTCACTAAGCAGATTTTATGTAAGAGTGTTTTACTTGTTTTAAGGGTTTCGGTCCTAAATGATCTCAGTAAGATTTAATAGCTTGTTGCTGATATTTTATGACCAATATTGAGTAAAACATGCTTGAAATTAGAATATCAACTGTTGCAAAATATAAAACTACTTTTTTAAAGTAACCATTTCTTACTTCAAGCATGAAAAAAAAAATAATCATGGTGCAGAGCGCATATCATTATGTCAAGATAATGGCACTAGCCTTTACTTAATTTAAGAATATTTTTCAACATATTGAGCAAAAAGGTCTCTTTTGTTTTTTTACTAAAAAAAGTGAAAATATGCTCATTTTAAGGTATTTTTGGGTTAATTGAGGTTAGCTAATTTTACTTGTTTTTCAAAAGTCTTGACAAGCCGAATTTTATTTTTCTATTGACAGATCATTTTGCTTAGTTCAAGTAAAATACCCCTAATTTTTAAAATATTTTTCTTGTTATTGAACACTGACTTTTTGCAGTGTGTGTTTAGTTATTTGTAAGTACTGATTTGGAAGATAGGTTGTATTTTGCATACTGTCAATTGTTCAAAGTGCGGAGGTTCACTTCTCACTAACGTGACTATTTAAACTGGTGGTCTGCAACATTTGTAGCCAAAGCTGCCAGGCGGTATGTTGACATAGGTGCATAAATGTGGTGGATAGTGCAAATTTAGAGCTGTGTGCACTGCAAAAAGTAAGTGTTAAGAAACAAGAAAAAAAAATACAAAAATGAGTGGTATTACACTTGAACTAAACAAAATTATCTGCCAATAGAAAGAGAAAATTTGGCTTGTCAAGACTTTCCAAAACAAGTAAAATTAGCTAACCTCAATGAACCCCAAAATACCTTAAAATAAGTATATTCTCACTAATAACTAAAAATGCATTTTCCCATCCATATTATGACATCATCATGCCAAGTGAGGAATATATATATATATATATATATATATATATATATTTATATATATATATATATTTTTTTTATGCATAAACTATTTCTGTTCAAAATAGTTTGAAATGTCACATGTTAAATGTTTAAAAATTAAGTTTACTGCACTGTGCCAACTGTACTTACCTACGTTTTTACCCTCATTTACCTACTCTGACCTACTTTTTACCTTTCATCAATTTTTACCTACTTGTTACCTTCATTTACCTATACTTACCTACTTTATACCTTCTTTTATCAATATTTACCAACCTTACACCTTTTTTTTTCCCTACGTTTACTTACTTTTTACCTTTTATCAATGTTTACCTACTTTTTACCTTCTTTTATCAATATTTTCCAACCTTATACCTTTTTTTTTTTTACCTCCGGTTACCTACTTTTTTTTTTTTACCTTTCATCAATTTTTACCTAGTTTTTAACTTAATTTACCTATACTTAACTACTTTCTACCTTCTTTTATCAATATTTACCAACCTTATACCTTTTTTTTTACCTACGTTTACCTACTATTTACCTTTTATCAATGTTTACCTACTTTTTACCTTCTTTTATCAATATTTTCCAACCTTATACCTTTTTTTTTTACCTCCGGTTACCTACTTTTTTTTTTTTACCTATAATCAATTTTTACCTCGTTTTTATCTTCATTTACCTACACTTACCTACTTCATCAGTTTTAATTATGAGACACAACTGTGTCAAAGTCATAATTTTTTATTTAATGCTTGAAATAAGAATGTTTTGAAAAAGTAGTTTTATACTTGTGTTAATGACACACCTTTGCAACAGTTGATATTCTAATTTCAAGCATGTTTTACCTCAAAATAGGTCATACAATCTCAGCAACAAGCTGTAATATCTTACTGAGATCATTTAGGACCAAAACACTTAAAAACAAGTAAAACACTAACATAAAATCTGATTAGTGAGAAAAATTATCTTATCAGACAGAAAATAAGCAAATATCACCCTTATTTGAGATATTTAATCTTACTTAAAAGTCAGTTTTTGCAGTCTGGGGGACGATAGAGTAAATGTTTGTTTTTTTGTATTGTTTTCCTGTTCTTACTGTCTAGCAGTCTTATTTCTAGTACACTACCTGTTTTAGGTATGTCCTTCAGTGACTTTATCACCGTCTCTGAGCGCGGTTCACCTCACCTGGTCTTGATTGGTAATCAGGGGGACTCACCTGCTTCTGATCACTAATTAGGAGGCTGTTGCATTCTTTGCGACACAGGTGTGGTGTCTCTTGTCACTAATGTGCGTGGTGTGCCCTCTGGTCTTTTTGCTCATTCATTCTCCCTTTTTTTATCCTAAAGTCCCGCCAACTACCGCCATGCAACTTGCTGACATTAAGGGTGTTATCTGCTCAATGCACGTGCAAACTTGATAGCTCACGCAAATTTGATCTACAAAAAATGTGTCTCTTTATTGAGCAGGATAATGAGGGCAATCTATGTACTGTAAACAGACTATATGCTGATTATCAGAACGCCCACAATAGTAGGAGGAGAAGATGCGAATATAATCATTCGGCACACGCAATGTGATTTATTAAGGCTGATCACTGTTCTGCGTGCGCCTTTATTGAGCACGTCTGAAAATATGGGCAAAGTGACACAGTTATGCACACAACTGTGAGTAAAAAAAAGTGCTCACGCTGCGAAGATAAAACATGGACAGGAAATGTGCATATATCAACTGCCAGAAAAAACAAACAAAAAAATTAACAAAGACATACAGATATTGTCGATATAGCGATGTGTTTTATCATTTTTAAGCTCCTGGATGACTGGCTGATTAAAACTAGTTCAATTAATGGATTTTAGTGTATGCTGGCTTTTTTTTTTTTTTTTTTTAATGCCGTTCCATACTATATTATTATAATATAGTATATCTCCTATATCAGGGGTTGGCAACCCAAATTTTTGACATAGCCATATTGGACCAAAAATACAAAAAACTGATGAATATGAAAAAAAGTTTTTAAGCAGGGGTCTCAGACACACGGCCCGCGGGCCAATTGCGGGCCGCGAGACGTTATTTTGCGGCCCTCACCTTGATATGAAAGAATAATGTTAGTGCGGCCCGCGAGTTTTATATGAATGGCGCTTGACAGCGTTGTGTTATTTGGGTCCAAAATGGCTCTTTCAACGTTCTGGGTTGCCTACCCCTGCATTAGTGGAAAAGCGGCAAATGAGTGAAACCGACAGAGACGTTGCCATGGAGACGAGGGTTTTCTAACGTGCCTGGCTGCAGTCACACGGCGACACCTGTCCATCAGTAATAACAGTCCCCGATAACCTGGACCAATTCAAACCGATATTTGTTTTTTTATTTTATTTTATTTGCATTGCCTCACATTTCTTAATTCTCATTTTGTTCATTTATATTTTGATTTTATTTGGCGTTGAAAATAAAAATAAAGACATTTAAAAATATATTTTTTAAAGAAATATTTTCTTGCGGCCCAGCCTCACTCAAACTCTGCATCCATTGGCCCCCAGGCAAATTGAGTTTGAGACACCTGTTTTTAAGTGTTTTAATGAAGACAAGGCATGATGTAAGTGTCCATATTAGCTATAATAGCCTACTATCAAAATGACAATGTATCGCAGGCTGAAGCAAATCTTCGTTGACAGGAATGTTGAAATGTAATATTTATTCTACACATTTTTACAACATTAGAAACCATTTGTAAATCAGAGGCTACACAGAAGTTGAGATAACTCCTGGAAATTTCTGGCTTTTAATGGCCAAAAGCAAAAATGTGTGTATCCAAGTTAAAGGAAACAGCAGGCTGTCTTCTTTTAATAGTTGTATTACAATCTTTGGCAAGCTAGGTAATGTTTGCTGTGGTCTGGAACAACATGGCACACAAACAACGATCTGAAATGGAGCCAATAATACATACAGATAATGTGTCATGAGTCATGCAAATATAAATTATATACAAAGAGGATTCAAGTAAAGTGATGATGCAATATTTACATACAGCTGACGTAAATAGCATGTTAGCATTGATTAGCTTGCATTCATGCACTGACCAAATATCAATCAAGCAATCAATGTTTACTTATATAGCCCTAAATCACTAGTGTCTCAAAGGGCTGCACAAACCACAACACAAACCACAAATATGCCTGATCTGCACTCCAACAAGTCAATAACATCAACAAAGGGCACCTCTGTGCATTCACGCACAGCATGAAACGTTTGGTGGACAAAATGAGACAAAGAAGGAGTGGAAGATTTTACATGTAAACAAACTGTTGCATCGCAGTCCAAACTACGGTGAGTTCAACACCCACCGAAATTAGTAGGACAAAACAATGTTCACAATTACTCCAATCAGTGAAGCATACACACAAAAATATTAAACAGTGGGCTTTCTAACAATTGGGAAGGTTTGGGTTATGTTTGTCCTAAAAAAAAAGAACACACTAAAAGAAAAAATAATATTTTCCACCATCTTTTTCCATTTTCAATCCTTTTTTAAAAAATGCTCCGGGGAGCCACTAGGGTGGCACTAAAGAGCCGCACGAGGCTCGAGAGCCACGGGTTGCTGACCCCCGTCCTGTATGAAAAAACATCTTTGGATAAGCATTTTCTTGCGTTTGGATCATTCCAGATGCATGAATGCACTGCAGTTGTGATGGTCCAGCATGTCAGTGAGCTGAAAATTGTTGTTGTCTATACAGTAAACATTAACATCAACAGTAGACAACAACATCACACAGGTTAGCGAGCACTATAACATGAATATGGAGGGCACATAATGTCAGTGATATATGCAAACTTAATTTAAATATGGTGGTTTGCATCACTTTTCAACTGTACACTCAGTCTCAGCAGGCCACACTCAACACGCCCACTAATAATACTTGCAATTTTATAGTATGCACACGCAGTGTGGGTATTTATTTCCTTTAGTAGATCGGGCCCTGAGCGTGTTGGCCAAGTGCACAACAGTAGTGACTCAGGGAAGTGGGATTCGAACACTTCGAGTGGCAGACGCCAAACATGACACAACTGTACAGTCAAGAATGGCGATCTGTTATGTTTACAGGGAGGGGAGTAGACGGCACAGACCTCAAAGGGGCATAGTTAAGCTCAATGATTTATTATCCATCCATTCCATCCATTTTCTACCGCTTATTCCCTTTGGTGCCTATCTCAGCTACATGTGAATGTGAGTGTGAATGTTGTCTGTCTATCTGTCTTGGCCCTGCGATGAGGTGGCGACTTGTCCAGGGTGTACAACGCCTTCTGCCCGATTGTAGCTGAAATTTTTCATTTTATATAAATATATACATATATATATACAATAATAACGAAACAATAATACTAATTAACTAGAAAATAGTGTGTGACAAAAATTCATGTGTGTATGTTGTGTGACTAAGTGTGGGAATTAATTGTTGTCTGTTACCGGGAGTGTTGAGCGTGAGGCGGAAGTACCGGAGGGGAAAGGCAGCTCGAATGTCCGTGAGACAACCAGAAAGTCAGGGGGCTATAGAAGGTCCGTGTCCAGGCGAGAGGTCGAGATCCAGGGGGGCATCCAGAGAACCAGAGAGGAACAAACCAGGACGACAAGACGCACAGCTTGTCAAACAGGAACAGGGTTTTGCTGCAGGAACGACAGGACACATGACAACGCACAATGAAACATCGAGGGGGAATAACACAGAGAGAAAGCCACATTGCATAGATGATCGCATACGGTACTGGAACAGATGGTTACGTTCTGGCGCCGGAAAGCAGGTTGAGCAGGCTTATGAAGGCAGGGCCTCTCCTCAACACAGGTGCGCTGATTGCAGGTGAATGATTGCAGCTGCCGGCTGCAGCAGGACTGGCACGCTCCTGGAAGTGCACCGGACCCGTGACATGATCATTAAAATGTGTATTATTAATAAAGAATTTAATTATTAAATATATTTTTATAATCCTAAAAAAATATGTATCATGGCTACCATTGATGGAAACTGTCAAGGCGTAGACTATGGTGCGGTTTGTTTTCCCGTGGTGCAAAGCGACTGGATCGGACATGGCATGAAGGTAAGGACATCTTTTAATTAATAACTCGAAAAAAAGATACAAACAAAAGGCGCTCACCAAGGAGGTACAAAAACTTGGCTCTGTAAACAAAAAACTTGCCCAATGGCAGAAATATGAACAACCAAATCGAAAATACTTACTGTGACCAAGAAAGAGTAAGGATCATCGGCATGGATAACATAGGTTTGTAGGAAGTGATAAAGAGTGATGTTGCCAGGCTGACTGCCTGGCAACTACAGGCTTAAATAGGTGCAGTGATGACAGGTGCGTGAGTCCAGACAAATCAGGTGCGTGAGTCGTGAACACATAACAGGTGAAAACTGATGGGTTGGCATGGTGACAAAACAAACAAGAGTGCCCAATGAATCCAAAACAAAACAGAACGTGACCACAAAACATGGATAACATAGGTGTGTAGGAGGTGATGGAGAGTGATGTTGGCAGGCTGACTGCCTGGCAACTACAGGCTTAATTAAATAGGTGCAGTGATGGCAGGGGCGTGAGTCCAGACAAATCAGGTGTGTGAGTCCTGCACACATAACAGGTGAAAACTGATTAGTTGGCATGGTGACAAAACAAACAAGAGTACCCAATGAATCCAAAACAAAACAGAACGTGACCACAAAACATGGATAACATAGGTGTGTAGGAGGTGATGGAGAGTGATGTTGGCAGGCACCCTGCCTGGCAACTACAGGCTTAAATAGGTGCAGTGATGGGAGGTGCGTGAGTCCAGACAAATCAGGTGGGTGAGTCCTGCACACATAACAGGTGAAAACTGATTAGTTGGCATGGTGACAAAACAAACAAGAGTGCCCAATGAATCCAAAACAAAACAGAACGTGACCACAAAACATGGATAACATAGGTGTGTAGGAGGTGATGGAGAGTGATGTTGCCAGGCTGACTGCCTGGCAACTACAGGCTTAAATAGGTGCAGTGATGACAGGTGCGTGAGTCCAGACAAATCAGGTGCGTGAGTCGTGAACACATAACAGGTGAAAACTGATGGGTTGGCATGGTGACAAAACAAACAAGAGTGCCCAATGAATCCAAAACAAAACAGAACGTGACCACAAAACATGGATAACATAGGTGTGTAGGAGGTGATGGAGAGTGATGTTGCCAGGTTGAATGCCTGGCAACTACAGGCTCAAATAGGTGCAGTGATGGGAGGTGCGTGAGTCCAGACAAATCAGGTGCGTGAGTCGTGAACACATAACAGGTGAAAACTGATGGGTTGGCATGGTGACAAAACAAACAAGAGTGCCCAATGAATCCAAAACAGAACGTGACCACAAAACATGACAGAAACATATTTTCAATGGTAACTCATTGACCATTTATCCTTTCATCTGACCTGGTCAATAGAGGGCGCTACAGGTAACAGGTCATATCTTAATTTGTCTCTAATGTCATACTTTACTTGGGCTAACGACGCCATTTTAGACAACGGGTGGCAAAAGGTGGGTTGTTTTTTATTCTGAGCCAATACGCTGGATGCTCATCGGTCACTGACGAGTACTCTCTGCAGGACTGGAGCAACAGCCGCTGAATTATTGAAGAGCCCGCTGTCCCAAAGGTGAGACTTCACATGGAAGAGTCTGTTCTCCTGCCGTGACAAGGAGAAGGTGGGGGTGTGGGGATGGGGGGGGGGGGCTTGATGAAACATGGTGGAATGGCTACGAACCATCCGTCACGGAAACGCATCGGCTCGCGGGATTGGATGACGCCCTGGGTAGGCGAGATGCGTCCTGTCATTCTGGAGCTTGAATTATCTGATTTTGTGATAATAGTTTATTGTGCTTGATAAATCGCTATAATTAAACGCTTTAAATAGGCTGTATGTAATAGTATTGTACAATGCCAGTGTTTATTTCAGTCTGTAGTTCCTCTGTGTGCTATATTATTGCATGCATACAGGCGAATAAGTTATGTTTCCGAGCCCGCCCGACTTGTGCCTGACCCAGCGCACCTGCAGTAATACCATCCTTGCTCCCCTTCTGAGCTCTTGTTTTATTGCATTACATATCCATGATCCTCCAGCTGCATATGAAACATGATAGCAAGTCGCAACCTTTTGATTTACCCGCCGTCGAGACCGGCTCAAGCCTCACATTGTCACCAAGAGCTGGCTGCCCTGAAATCAATGGCAGTTTGATAGCACCGGCTCCAATACATCAGCTTTGATCTTATTTCATAATAAACATACTTTGCAAAATGCAATGCATCATTTATCAAAACATTATTATAATTATACAAGGCGACACGGTAAAGAATCTGGGTGTTATCTTCGACCCAACTCTCTCCTTTGAGTCACACATTAAAAGCGTTACTAAAACGGCCTTCTTTAATCTCCGTTATATCGCTAAAATTCGCTCCATTCTGTCCACTAAAGACGCTGAGATCATTATCCATGCGTTTGTTACGTCTCGTCTCGATTACTGTAACGTATTATTTTCGGGTCTCCCCATGTCTAGCATTAAAAGATTACAGTTGGTACAAAATGCGGCTGCTAGACTTTTGACAAGAACAAGAAAGTTTGATCACATTACGCCTGTACTGGCTCACCTGCACTGGCTTCCTGTGCACTTAAGATGTGACTTTAAGGTTTTACTACTTACGTATAAAATACTGCACGGTCTAGCTCCAGCCTACCTTGCCGATTGTATTGTACCATATGTCCCGGCAAGAAATCTGCGTTCAAAGGACTCCGGCTTATTAGTGTTTCCCAAAGCCCAAAAAAAGTCTGCGGGCTATAGAGCGTTTTCATTTCAGGCTCCAGTACTCTGGAATGCCCTCCCGGTAACAGTTCGAGATGCCACCTCAGTAGAAGCATTTAAGTCTCACCTTAAAACTCATTTGTATACTCTAGCCTTTAAATAGACACCCTTTTTAGACCAGTTGATCTGCCGTTTCTTTTCTTTTTCTCCTATGTCCGTCCCACTCTCCCTTGTGGAGGGGGTCTGGTCCGATCCGGTGGCCATGTACTGCTCGCCTGTGTATCGGCTGGGGACATCTCTGCGCTGCTGATCCGCCTCCGCTTGGGATGGTTTCCTGCTGGCTCCGCTGTGAACGGGACTCTCGCACTGTGTTGGATCCGCTTTGGACTGGACTTTTGCGACTGTGTTGGATCCATTATGGATTGAACTTTCACAGTATCATGTTAGACCCGCTCGACATCCATTGCTTTCCTCCTCTCCAAGGTTCTCATAGTCATCATTGTCACCGACGTCCCACTGGGTGTGAGTTTTCCTTGCCCTTATGTGGGCCTACCGAGGATGTCGTAGTGGTTTGTGCAGCCCTTTGAGACACTAGTGATTTAGGGCTATATAAGTAAACATTGATTGATTGATTGATTATTTCTTTGGGCAAACATCAGAAAGCCGCTTTCGGTTGCTGAATAAATTATGTCAAAAAAAAAAAAAAAATGCCCCATTGCATTACAAACTGAAAAAATGTCATTGGCAAAAAGACCCCAACAATTTAATCAGAATATTTTTTGTTCTCAAATGAGCTAACCATGTAACTATGTCCAAAAATTATACTAACAGAAAGCTGAATGTCAGACAAAACTGATGGAGTGATATGGTTGACGGAGATAGATATCTACATATATCCATGTATTAGAGTTATTTCTTTATATTCATAGTCATATTTTAAAACAGCTAGTGTTCCTCCATTTGTTCTCTCCGTTTGCCCGCAAGTGAACTGTGTGTTAGCCTTGGGAGCGTTGGAATGTAGGCAGTTAGAGTACTCCTGAATATCTTATCTCTAGTTGAGAAAGAGCCTGTATGTCTCATCTGGGGAGGGGGGGGAGCGGGTTGCGTATTCAAGAGGTAGTTTCTTCCTGTTAGAATGTTTATCAATTTGGGCAATGCGATTGAAAGGTTGTTGTACCAAAGATTGGTCTCCCAGAGCTCTGGAATAAAAATATCAAAATGAGCAACTCTGCCTGGGATTCATTTATAACCAGCCTATGTGTCATCGAACGACCTGGGAGGGGACCGGCAGAAGACCGGGTTCAACGTAACACAATCAATCAATCAAATGTTACTTATATAGCACTTAATGACAAATATCTCAAAGGGCTGCAAAAGCCACAACAATCCCACATAAGGGAAAGAAAAAAACTCAACCCAATGGGAAAAACGAGAAACCTTGGAATGGACCGCATATGTGGGGACCCCAGCTGGGTGCAATGGATGCCGAGTTGATACAGCTAGCAGGGGATCCTCTTGCATGTAGACATGTCGGGGGCACAACTTCAAGTAAAAGTCCAGTCCATTGGGAGGCCAGCAGGGGGTCATCTTGAACGGAGACAAGTCAGCAGCTCAGATATGTCACCGACTTATGCAAAGAGGAGTGGTCCATCCTGGGTCCCGACTTGGAACAGCTAGCATTTCATCATCAATGGAGGATGATCCGTGGTCACCTGATAACCTACCCGCATAGGAGAGGGGAGCAGAGCAGAAAAGAGAGACGGCAGATCAAACTGGTCTAAAAGGAGGTCTATTTAAAGGCTAAAGTATAAAAATATTTCAATTGAAGCTGAAATAGATGACACACCATTTATTATGGTCTTGGTTTTCATTGATGTGTCATTTTCAGTCTCTTAAATGTCGAAACACGTAAGGTTATTAAATAAACGACTTATCACTTTTACCACAATTTAGACGGTGAATAGCATTGATATGTAAAAAAATATTGTTAAACATATATATATATATATATATATATATATGTATATATATATATATATTATATATATATATATATATATATTATATATATATATATATATGTACCCTAACTCGATGGCCTATATCTTATATTGAATTTAACCTTTACTATGACTTCACACACAATAATCGATATTTACAAAACTGAAAAGTAAAGAGTCCTGTGAATAATACAAAAACATTATTCTCAAATTAGTTTATTATCAGGTTAGCTGTATCATGCTCAGAGTTTGTCTGGACTACAAGCAGGTCAGTCTAGTACCCGCACTCTTTTACTATGAAGCCATGCTGTTGTAACACGGGGCTTGGCTTTGTTTTGCTGAAATAAGCAGGGGCGACCATGATAACGTTGCTTGGATGGCAACATATGTTGTTCCAAAACCTGTATGTACATTTCATCATTAATGGTGCCTTCACAGATGTGTAAGTTACCCATACCTTGGGCACTAATAACACCCCCATACCATCACAGATGCTGTCTTTTGAATTTTGCAACTATAACAATCCAGATGGTTCTTTTCCATTTTGTTCCGGACTTATCAGACCACAGAACACTTTTCACTTTGCATCAGTCCATCTTAGATGAGCTCGGGCCCAGCGAAGCCGTCGGGGTTTCATCCATTGACACTGGTTTGCTGAGGGCTGAGGGGAGGGTTTGTGTGTCCGTGCGCGCGCGACTCGTGGAGTCTATGACATCCTCGTCACTGCTGTTGTGTCCTGGGGCAAGACACTTTAGACACAAGACACTTGTTAAAATGTACACTATATTACCAAAAGTATTTGCCACCTGCTTTGACCCACATATGAACTTGAACTGCCATCCCATTCCTAACCCAAAGGGTTCAATATGATGTCGGTCCACCTTTTGCAGCTATTACAGCTTCAGCTTTTCTAGGAAGGCTTTCCATAAGGTTGCGGTGTGTGTTTATTGGAATTGTCCACCATTCTTCCAAAAGCACATTGGTGAGGTCACACACTGATGTTGGTGGAGTAAGCGTTTGTCTGGTTTGACGACAAATTGGAAGTTGCTGGTAGTCTTCAAAGTACCCCAAAGCTGCCCCAAATGATTGGAGGATGCGGGAAGAACTGTGGACACTCTTGTGATTTTGGATCACATCGGACAGTCTGCCCGCAGGATTTTGAGGACCAGTCATAGACAATTTCGAGTGAAAGCTAATTTAATTTTCACTCGCATACAAAACATTCTAACTTGGATTGTTTCCCCCGGCTTTGAGACTCTCCCGAAGGACAGTGCGGCGAAGACACAACAAACTCCCTTCTTGTCTCTCATGGACACACACCCTGTTGTTGTTGACTTTGGACTAGCGACTGCACAAGATCAAGGTCGCGGAACGGAGACACACTGCAGGCTTACACACACACGCATGCATCCACAAAAATATACGCCACACATACATACCCCCCCCCCCCCCCCCAATCCAACGCCCTCGACACAAATCCCATAGGGGTGATGGAAGGATATTCAGCGCCTGAGAGCTGCGCCTACCACCATGACCCCGTACTCCCCTTCCCTCTTTTGCGAGATATCTCGAGATGTATGTTGTCATATGTACATGTACTTTGCTATGGAGGTTTTTACCCCACTCCAGACTGGGCCCCCATAGGAGCCCGTCTTGATTGTATTTTGTTTTACTCATCCTTCCCCAGCATTTTACCTCTTTCCCCATCTTATACGGGGGGTGGGGGGAGGGGCCTTGTGGCAACCCATCAGCATTCCTGTTCTTAACCCTGTGCACTGTTTGTTTGTCTAATCTTGAACGGGTTTGTGCTGAAATCTATCTATCTATCTATCTATCTATCCATCTATCTATCTATCTATCTATCTATCTATCTATCTATCTATCTATCTATCTATCTATCTATCTGCAGTGTAGCTTAAAAAAAAGTTTTTCACGATGTATGTATTTGAGTCTCTAAAGTAAATCGGTATATAATTCACTTTACATTGTGTCCCTTTTTCAACAAACTTCTCTCGTATTGCCGATAATTTTGTCAGCTTGTAACATATTATCATTGTGATTATATTTTAAGATGTACTTTCTCAACTCCAACTCCTTCCCCTTTACGTAAAGCCGGCCACCTATAATAAGAAAAAAAAAACAATTTGCCAAAAATGATATGCCATATGCACAATATGTAGTATTTATAGCAGTGGTGTACAGTCCTCTCCCTTCTCCTCTCCAATGTCTCGTTTATGCAGTTGCATCAGCGGCAGTTTGTCTGAGCGTTGTCATGGTGCGTAACCTTCGTGTAACACCGCTGGGTTTCACCAGCCCCCCTGCCGCCTTGCACGCAAGGATGTGAGGCGCACTGCGACCCAGCCAGCTGCCCTCCGCAGGTGTTGGCAACAGATAGACAAACATGTTATACCTGGCGGACTCAGCACGGCTTCAATTGTACTCCGCAGCCATTCAAGCCTCTACCTGCTCGAGCCGTCACGGGTTGCTGAGCAACAACACCCGGCGTCGCCTCTGTGGCCCACGGGAAAATATGTAGTGCGCAAACACTTGCCGTAAAAGGTTTATTTTGAAGGCCAAAAATAGATATTCTTTTAGTAGTACTTTCTTTTAAAACATTTATCTAGCATTTTTTAACTGAAGAAAGTTATATGGTTGAAACCAATAATAATACCAAAAATACATAACAATAGATGGGAAGTTCTCAAATGCTTATTTGGAAAATGTAATTGTGTTTATAGATTAGATGCAAGCTGTTGTTGTGTTCACTAGTACATGAATGAAGATGTCCGACCTGGACATAATTGGGACTGGACCTAGTTTTACGAGCCCTTTAGACCTGGGGTCTCAAACTCAATTCACCTGGGGGCCACTGGATGCAGAGTCTGCAAGAAAATATGTCTTAAAAGAAAATATTTTTAAATGTCTTTAATTTTATTTTATAGTCCTAAGTGTCCCAATACTTTTGTCTAGTGTTAGTCCAAAATGTCCCAATACGTTTTCCTAGTGTAAGTCCTACACAGTGCACCAATACTTTTCTCTAGTGTTAGTCCTAAGTGTCCCAATACTTTTGTCTAGTGTTAGTCCTAAGTGTCCCAATACTTTTTTCTAGTGTTAGTCCTAAGTGACCCAATACATTGGTCTAGTGTTAGTCCTACACAGCGTACCAATACTTTTGTCTAGTGTTAGTCCTAAGTGTCCCAATACTTTTGTCTAGTGTTAGTCCTAAGTGTCCCAATACTTTTGTCAAGTATCAGTCTTAAGTGTCCCAATTCTTTTGTCTAGTGTTAGTCCTAAGTGTCCCAATACTTTTGTCTTGTGTTAGTCCTAAGTGACCCAATACATTTGTCTAGTGTTAGTCCTAAGTGTCCCAATACTTTTGCCTAAAGTTAGTCCTGTGTGTCCCAATACTTTTCTCTAGTGCTAGTCCTAAATGTTCTGTAATTCACTGTAGCAATTCAATGAGACTTCACTGCCATCGGACCAGCCAGGACACGTTGGAAAGACTATGTCTCCCGGCTGGCCTGGGAACGCCTCGGGATCCCCCGGGAAGAGCTAGACGAAGTGGCTGGAGATAGGGAAGTCTGGGCTTCCCTGCTTAGGCTGCTGCCCCCGCGACCCGACCTCGGATAAGCGGAAGATGATGGATGGATGGATGGATAGTCCTAAATGTCCCAATACTTTTGCCTAGTGCTAGTTTGAAACGGTATCCCGATACTTTTGTCCAGTGTCAGTCCTAAGTGTCCCAATACTTTTGTCAAGTGTTAGTCCTTTGTGTCCCAATACTTTTTTCTAGTGTTAGTCCTAAGTGACCCAATACATTTGTCTAGTGTTAGTCCTACACAGTGTACCAATACTTTTGCCTAGTGTTAGTCCTAAGTGTCACAATTATTTTGTCTAGTGTTAGTCCTAAGTGTCCCAATACTTTTGTCTTGTGTTAGTCCTAAGTGACCCAATACATTTGTCTAGTGTTAGTCCTAAGTGTCCCAATACTTTTGCCTAAAGTTAGTCCTGTGTGTCCCAATACTTTTCTCTAGTGCTAGTCCTAAATGTCCCAATACTTTTGCCTAGTGCTAGTTTGACACGGTATCCCGATACTTTTGTCCAGTGTTAGTCCTAAGTGTCCCGATACTTTTGTCCAGTGTTAGTCCTAAGTGTCCCGATACTTTTGTCAAGTGTTAGTCCTGTGTGTCCCAATACTTTTGTCCCAATACTTGTGTGTAGTGTTAGTCCTAAGTGTCCCAATACTTTTGCCTAGTGTTGTTCCTAAGTGTCCCAATACTTTAGTTTCGTGATAATCCGAAGTGGCCCAATACTTTTGTCTAGTGTTAGTCCGAGATGTCTCAATACTTTTGTCTAGTGTTAGTCCTAAGTGTCCCAATACTTTTGTTTCATAGTAGTCGTAAATGTCCCAATACTTTTGCCTAGTGTTAGTCCTAAGTGTCCCAATACTTGTGGTCTAGAGGGTCAGCATTGTCACTGGCGTCCCACTGGATGTGAATTCTCCCTGCCCACTGGGTGTGAGTTTTCCTTGCCCTTTTGTGGGTTCTTCCGAGGATGTTGTAGTCGTAATGATTTGTGCAGTCCTTTGAGACATTTGTGATTTGGGGCTATATAAATAAACATTGATTGATTGATTGATTGATAGTGTTAGTCCGAAATGTCCCAATACTTTTGCCAAGTGTTGTTAATAAGTGTCCCAATACTTTTGTCTAGTGTTAGTCCGAAGTGTCCCAATAATTTTGTCTAGTGTTAGTCCGAGATGTCCCAATACTTTTGTCTAGTGTTAGTCCCAAGTGTCCCAATACTTTTGTTTCGTGATAGTCGTAAATGTCCTAATACTTTTGCCTAGTGTTAGTCCTAAGTGTCCCAATACTTTTGTCTAGTGTTAGTCCAAAATGTCCCAATACTTTTGCCTAGTGTTGTTAATAAGTGTCCCAATACTTTTGTCTAGTATTAGTCCGATTTGTCCCAATACTTTTGTCTAGTGCCGTTCCTAAGTGACCCAATAATTTCGTCTAGTGTTATTCCGAGATGTCCCAATACTTTTGTCTAGTGTTAGTCCTTAGTGACCCAATACTTTTGTCTAGTGTTAGTCCAAGATGTCCCAATACTTTTGTCTAGTGTTAGTCCTAAGTGTCCCAATAGTTATGTCTAGTGTTAGTCTGAGATGTCCCAACACTTTTTGCCCAGTGTTGTTTCTAAGTGTCCCAATACTTTTGTCTAGTGTTAATCCGAAGTATCCCAATACTTTTGTCTAGTATTGTTCCTAAGTGACCCAATACTTTTGTCAAGTGTTAGTCCAAGATGTCCCAATTCTTTTGCCTAGTGTTGTTCCTAAGTGTCCCAATACTTTTGTCTAGTGTTGTTCCTAAGTGACCCAATACTTTTGTCTAGTGTTAATCTGAAGTATCCCAATACTTTTGTATATTGTTGTTCCTAAGTGACCCTATACTTTTGTCTAGTGTTAGTCCTTTGTGTCCCAATACTTTTGCCTAGTGTTAGTCATAAGTGTCCCAATACTTATGTCTAGTGTTAGTCCTAAGTAACCCAATACTTTTGCCTAGTGTTAGTCCTAAGTGTCCCAATACTTCTGTCCAGTGTTAGTCCTAAGTGTCCCAATACTTCTGTCCAGTGTTAGTCCTAAGTGTCCCAATACTTTTGCCTAGTGTTAGTCATAAGTGTCCCAATACTTTTGTCTAGTGTTAGTCCTAAGTAACCCAATACTTTTGTCTAGTGTTAGTCCTAAGTGTCCCAATACTTTTGTCATGTGTTAGTCCTAAGTGTCCCAATACTTTTGTCAAGTCTTAGTCTGAGATGTCCCAATACTTTCTGCCCAGTGTTGTTTCTAAGTGTCCCAATACTTTTGTCTAGTATTGTTCCTAAGTGACCCAATACTTTTGTAAAGTGTTAGTCCGAGATGTCCCAATTCTTTTGCCTAGTGTTGTTCCTAAGTGTCCCAATACTTTTGCCTAGTGCTAGTCCTAAGTGTCCCAATACTTTTGTCTAGTGTTAGTCCTTAGTGTCCCAATACTTCTGTCCAGTGTTAGTCCTAAGTGTCCCAATACTTCTGTCCAGTGTTAGTCCTAAGTGTCCCAATACTTTTGCCTAGTGTTAGTCATAAGTGTCCCAATACTTTTGTCTAGTGTTAGTCCTAAGTAACCCAATACTTTTGTCTAGTGTTAGTCCTAAGTGTCCCAATACTTTTGTCAAGTGTTAGTCATAAGTGTCCCAATACTTTTGTCTAGTGTTAGTCCTAAGTAACCCAATACTTTTGTCTAGTGTTAGTCCTAAGTGTCCCAATACTTTTGTCTAGTGTTAGTCCTAAGTGTCCCAATACTTTTGTCTAGTGTTAGTCCTAAGTGTCCCAATACTTTTGTCATGTGTTAGTCCTAAGTGTCCCAATACTTTTGTCAAGTCTTAGTCTTAAGTGTCCCAATACTTTTGTCTAGTTTTAGTCCTAAGTGTCCCAATAATTTGTCTAGTGTCAGTCCTAAGTGTCCCAATACTTTTTTCAAGTGTTATTCTTAAGTGTCCCAATACTTTTGTCTAGTGTCAGTCGTAAGTGTCCCAATACTTTTGTCAAGTGTTATTCTTAAGTGTCCCAATACTTTTGTCTAGTGTTAGTTCTGTGTGTCCCAATACTTTTGTGTCGTGACTGTCCTAAGTATCCTAATACCTTGCTACTGTCAGAGTATCAGTGCTGGGGTTCAGTGCACTACAGTTTTATATTGTCCTTTCAGTCCTTCGTCAGAGTGCTTCGGAAGCTTCCGAACGGCCCGTCTCGCGGGCCGCGTGTTTGAGACCACTGCTTTAAACATTCTAATTTCATTGACAACCTGGTCTGGTGAAGACAATGTCCTTTATTATTAAAAAAAGAAAACAAAGAAACTAAAATAAAATAAAAACAGTTACATAAAAACGTGTTATTAATGAAAATGAATTAAAAAAAACTGTTAAAGGTTAGTACTCTGAGTGCACCAGCACCACACACAATCCAGTGTACTTCACCGACTGTATCCCTTGGAGCCGAATCGCGATCAAAAGTTGACATACACTTGTAAAGAACATAATGTGATGTCTGTCTTGAGTTTCCAATCATTTCTACAACCCTTATTTTTTGGAGCACATACTTGTTGGTCACAAAAAAACATTCATGAAGTTTGGTTCTTTTATGAATTTATTATGAGTCTACTGAAAATGTGAGCAAATCTGCTGGGTCAAAAGTATACTTACAGCAATATTAGTATTTACTTACATGTTCCTTGGCAAGTTTTAGTGCAATAGAGTTTTTCTAGTAGCCATCCACAAGCTTCTGGTTGAATTTTGAACACTCCTCTTGACAAAATTGGTGCAGTTCGGCAAAATGTGTTGGTTTTCCGACATGGACTTGTTTCTTCAGCATTGTCCACACGTTTAAATCAGAACTTTGGGAAGGCCACCCTAAAATCTTAATTCTAGCCTGATTTAGCCATTCTTTTACCACTTTTGACGTGCTTTTGGGGTCATTGTCCTGTTGGATCACCCAACTGCGCCCAAGACCCAACCTTCGGGTTCAGGATTTTAGGTTGTCCTGAAGAATTTAGAGGCAATCCTCCTTTTTCATTGTCCCATTTACTCTCTGTAAAGCACTAGTTCCATCGGCAGCAAAACAGCCCCAAAACATAATCCTATTACCACCATGCTTGACTGTAGTTATGGTGTTCCTGGGATAAAAGGCCTCACCTTTTCTCCTCCAAACATATAACTGATTATTGTGGCCAAACAGCTCCATTTTTGTTTCATTTGACACCAAATGGACAAAGATAAAACCTTCTGGAGGAAAGTTCTGTGGTCGGATGAAACAAAAAAATATA
The DNA here is from genome assembly GCF_033978795.1 of Nerophis ophidion. Lineage (NCBI taxonomy): Eukaryota > Metazoa > Chordata > Actinopteri > Syngnathiformes > Syngnathidae > Nerophis > Nerophis ophidion. The sequence continues at coordinate 9,718,081 of NC_084637.1, forward strand.
AAAAATTCATAAAAGAACCAAACTTCATTAATGTTTTTTTTTTGTGAACAAGTATGTGGTACAATCAATCTATCACAAAAAAAAATAAGAGTTGTAAAAATTATTGGAAACTCAAGATCGCGACTGTATATATTGTAGGAACCAGAACATTAATAACAGAAAGAAAAAAAATCATTGTATTCCGTTTATATGCAGGATTAGGTCTCTGCTTTTTGTAGATGATGTGGTCCTGATGGCTTCATCTGACCGGGATCTTCAGCTCTCACTGGATCGGTTCGCAGCCGAGTGTGAAGCGACCGGAATGAGAATCAGCACCTCCAAGTCCGAGTCCATGGTTCTCGCCCGGAAAAGGGTGGAATGCCATCTCCGGGTTGGGGAGGAGACCCTGCCCCAAGTGGAGGAGTTCAAGTACGTAGGAGTCTTGTTCACGAGTGAGGGAAGAGTGGATCGTGAGATCGACAGGCGGATCGGTGCGGCGTCTTCAGTAATGCGGACGTTGTATCGATCCGTTGTGGTGAAGAAGGAGCTGAGCCGGAAGGAAAAGCTCTCAATTTACCGATCGATCTACGTTCCCATCCTCACCTATGGTCATGAGCTTTGGGCTCTCCCTTAGAGATAGGGTGAGAAGCTCTGCCATCCGGGAGGAACTCAAAGTAAAGCCGCTGCTCCTCCACATCGAGAGGAGCCAGATGAGGTGGTTCGGGCATCTGGTCAGGATGCCACCCGAACGCCTCCCTAGGGAGGTGTTTTGGACACGTCCAAACGGTAGGAGGCCACGGGGAAGACCCAGGACACGTTGGGATCCCCCGGGAAGAGCTAGACGAAGTGGCTGGGGAAAGGGAAGTCTGGGTGTCCTTGCTTAGGCTGTTGCCCCCGCGACCTGACCTCGGATAAGCTGAAGAAGATGGATGGATGGATGGATGTATTCCGTTTATATTTACATCTAACACAATTTCCCAACTCATATGGAAACGGGGTTTGAATGTAGATTTAAGAATCCGAAAAAATAAAAACACACTTGCGAAAGGGAAGCGAGGAGGGAGATTGCTCGAAATTCGAGTCGTGACGACTTACACGGCTGAACGCGAAGGGTAAATTGAAAATATAACTTTTTGTCATGAAGGACAGTCAAGCGGTGCGTTTATTCCCATTCGCTCCATCAACTCAACGGCAAAAAAGGTGGGAAAAAATAAAAAAATACGAGGCCTAATGCTGCGTTGAGGCGGATAGTCTGTCCGCAATTTGAACAGAATCAGTTCATTTCAAAAAACGGCTCCGGCGGCTCCCTGAATTGTTAATAAACTCCGTGAGGGATGAGCGTGATTGATTGGCAGCGGCCTGTAACAACGTGCGGCTACTCAGTGAACTGATTTACCTCTCGGTTCCGCTTTGTCTGCGCCTTTTATTGTCTTTGCATATTCAAATGCGGCTCTTGTCAAACATCCCGGGGCCATAACTCACACCAACGAGCGTGCCGGTCCTCTACCCGGGGTTCGCTATCAGCTTCTGCTGGCGCTGCAGCGGCGGGAAAAGATGGCATCAGCGTCGTCGTCGTCGTTGATGAATGGATATGCACGTGTGTACTTTCCCCTCCGTATGATTTGGGCTCGCAGCTCAGCAGCTGCTGTGAGATACCAATCACCGCCGAACGGGGGGTGTTTGTGTGTGTTGCAGCCTCGACAGACAGGTAGACATCATCCCCTTCATCTCGGCTGTCAAGATACCATCTTGTAGACCGCGCCCGAGACTGGAGATTGCATTCTGACAAGCGCCGATCATCGCTCTCGCAGGCAGCAGACACTCGCCGCCGTCACCGCCGTCTCGAGTATATTAAGCACGCGGATAGGGGAAAGTGGTGCGGAATGAAAATGGGAAGATGAACAGATGCGGGTAAGGGGTGGGTTTTAATACAAGAACAGGAATGTTGATATGTGAGATGGGGATGTGGATCAAAGGTTAAAAGTGTTGGTTGACAAAAAACGGGATTGTGACTTTGCGCCCACTTCTTTTTCGCCCGAGGCATTCTCTGAAGTACAATTTATGGCAGCCCGCCCATCCATTTTCTGCACCGCTTATGCTGGTCCGAGCCACAGGACGGATGCAGTTTTGAGGGAGGGAGCGAGGGAACGTGCGCCCCGGAGGACATGTGACAAGCGGCAATAACACTTCAAATACCGTATTTCCTTGAATTGCCGCCGGGGCGCTAATTAATTTAAAACTTCTTCTCACTCCTGCGCTTACCAAAGGCATGCGGTAAAAGTAAGCATGCGCTAATTCATTTAAAACCTCTTCTCACTCCTGCGCTTACCAAAAGCACGCGGTAAAAGTAAGCATGCGCTAATTAATTTAAAACCTCTTCTCACTCCTGCGCTTACCAAAGGCGTGCGGTAAAAGTAAGCATGCGCTAATTAATTTAAAACCTCTTCTCACTCCTGCGCTTACCAAAGGCATGCGGTAAAAGTAAGCATGTGCTAATTAATTTAAAACCTCTTCTCACTCCTGCGCTTACCAGAGGCATGCGGTAAAAGTAAGCATGTGCTAATTAATTTAAAACCTCTTCTCACTCCTGCGCTTGCCAAAGACACGCCGTAAAAGTAAGCATGCGCTAATTAATTTAAAACCTCTTCTCACTCCTGCGCTTACCAAAAGCACGTGGTAAAAGTAAGCATGCGCTAATTTTTTTGAAACCTGTTCTCACTCCTGCGGTTACCAAAGACATGCGGTAAAAGTAAGCATGCGCTAATTAATTTAAAACCTCTTCTCACTCCTGCGCTTACCAAAGGCATGCGGTAAAAGTAAGCATGTGCTAATTAATTTAAAACCTCTTCTCACTCCTGCGCTTACCAGAGGCATGCGGTAAAAGTAAGCATGTGCTAATTAATTTAAAACCTCTTCTCACTCCTGCGCTTACCAAAGACACGCGGTAAAAGTAAGCATGCGCTAATTAATTTAAAACCTCTTCTCACTCCTGCGCTTACCAAAGGCATGCGGTAAAAGTAAGCATGCGCTAATCAATTTGAAACCTCTTCGCACTCCTGCGCTTACCAAAGGCATGCGGTAAAAGTAAGCGTGCGCTAATTAATTTAAAACCTCTTCTCACTCCTGCGCTTACCAAAGGCATGCGGTAAAAGTAAGCGTGCGCTAATCAATTTGAAACCTCTTCTCACTCCTGCGCTTACCAAAGGCATGCGGTAAAAGTAAGCAGGCGCTAATTAATTTAAAACCTCTTCTCACTCCTGCGCTTACCAAAGGCATGCGGTAAAAGTAAGCATGCGCTAATTCATTTAAAACCTCTTCTAACTCCTGCGGTTACCAAAGGCATGCGGTAAAAGTAAGCATGCGCAAATTAATTTAAAACCTCTTCTCACTCCTGTGCTTACCAAAGGCATGCGGTAAAAGTAGGCATGCGCTAATTAATTTAAAACCTCTTCTCACTCCTGCGCTTACCAGAGGAATGCGGTAAAAGTAAGCATGCGCTAATTATTTTAAAACCTCTTCTCACTCCTGCGCTTACCAAAGGCATGCGGTAAAAGTAAGCGTGCGCTAATTAATTTAAAACCTCTTCTCACTCCTGCGCTTACCAAAGGCATGCGGTAAAAGTAAGCATGCGCTAATTAATTTAAAACCTCTTCTCACTCCTGCGCTTACCAAAGGCATGCGGTAAAAGTAAGCATGCGCTAATTAATTTAAAACCCCTTCTCACTCCTGCGGTTACCAAAGGCATGCGGTAATTAATTTGAAACCTCTTCTCACTCCTGCGCTTACCAAAGGCATGCGGTAAAAGTAAGCATGCGCTAATTAATTTAAAACCTCTTCTCACTCCTGCGCTTACCAAAGGCATGCGGTAAAAGTAAGTGTGCGCTAATTCATTTAAAACTTCTTCTCACTCCTGCGCTTACCAGAGGCATGCGGTAAAAGTAAGCATGCGCTAATTGATTTAAAACCTCTTCTCACTCCTGCGCTTACCAGAGGCATGCGGTAAAAGTAAGCATGCGCTAATTAATTTAAAACCTCTTCTCACTGTTGCGATCCGTGACTTGGGTCTTCACATGTTGTTTATTTTTCCCATCTTTGTTTCATTCTCCGTCTGACCCGTTTATGTCCTGTTTTGTCCATCACCATAGTTACTCATTAGTTCACCTGCTACACTCGGTCCTGCACTCCTGCTTCAGCTAATCACCCTCCTTTTTTAAGCCAGCCTTTTCTGTTCAGTCTTCCTCGGATCCTAATTTGCCCTCGTGCAACAGTCATGTCTCGTTCATTCTTGCTCTCTATCGTTAGCTCTCACGCTACGTATATTTTATATTTTGTGTTCTCTTCTGTGCCTACGTGCCAGTTTTATTTTCCTAGTGGTTTATCCTAGCTTTCACGCTAGCGTCTTTTGTTTGCCTTTTTCCTTAGCTCCTGTGTTTTTGTTCCTAGCCTTTTATTACTTTAGTAAATCCATTTATATCTTACCTTGTCGTGTTCATCGCTCACTCAAAGGCATGCAGTAAAAATTTGAGTGTGATGTAAGGACACCATCATGAAAAGCACATTTAATAAAATAAAACGTTATTATGGTCTTAAATTTACTTATAAATATAGTCCATGCCAGCTCCTTCTGATCAAAAGCATCGATAACTTGTTTAGAAAAGTCTTCCTTATCTTTCTTCAGTTTTAAACGTCTCTCCGTCTCGATGGAGATCTTCCTTTATTACCTCCTCCAGCACATACCACGTCACTCATTTCACTTCTTCTGCAGCCGAGTAGTCGCAAGAAAGATCACTACCACCAAGAGGCGGGAGTCATTTAATGACTCATATTTGACAGACGCATCTTGTGACGGTCTCAAGCCGTCGTCTTGAGGGTTCCCAGGACCAACAAGGAAGGACATGGCTTAAGCAGTTTGACTTTGTTTATTTTTCAATAAAACCTCACTCCAGGTCGCTCTTCCGCTCCTCCTCTTCGCTCGCTCGCCGCCTCCTCGCCGCCATCTTGGGCCGGGCTCCAGCATGCCCTGCCTGTCTGTCCGACCGTCGGCTCCACAGGTATATTAATAAAACATAGCTGCTTACTGTTCTTTTTAGCATACTGGTATTCAATAGCTTGGACCTTAAATCCTACTAAATAGCTCTAAATCTTCTTCCCTTTATGCGATTTCAAATTACCGGTATTGAAATTAGCTTCCTACATTTTGAAAATGATAACAGGGGAAGTGTCACTCGGGACGTCACGACTTTGACCAGGCCGTAATACTAAGAATATGCTAATTATTTTGCGAAGCGTAATTCAAGGCAGGCGCGTACTATATGCCCGGCGGCAATTCGAGGAAATACGGTAGTTGTCATGTCTTTGTGTTAATGTTCTGTTTGGTTTTTGACTCCATCAGTTCCTGTTTTTGTGCACCCTGGTTTGTTTTAGTTTCCACGACAACCATTAGTTTCGCCTTGCTCATTTGTTTGGACTCACGCACCTGTCAATAATCTATTATTGACAGGCTATTAAAGCCTGTAGTTGCCAGGCAGTCAGCCTGGCGACATCACCCTCTACATACCCTTGATACCTGATAGCTCACTTCTTGCCATAGATTCATAATTTTCACGTCACAGCAAGTGTTTTAATTTTTGTTGTCCATAGTTCTGCCATTGTGCGAGTTTTTGTTTTCAGAGCTAAGTTTTGAACCTTTTTTATTTTTTTTTAGTTAATAATAAAAGATGTCATTACCTTCACGCCATGTCCGGTCCAGTCGATTTGCACCACGGGAAAACAAACCACACCATAGTCCACGTCATGACAATAGTCTGAACTGTGGTTGGCCCCTCCCCTTGATCCACCCACTAGGAGGTGAGGGGAGCAGTGAGCAGCAGCGGTGGCTGCGCTCGGTAATAATTGTTCATGTGATTTAACTCCCAATTCAAAACGGACGCATTTTGGCTTAAAAACTAAAGACAAAGGTGAAGATATTACACTGAAACTGTGCTTTAAGACACGACTAGCTCGCGGCTAACGTCCATCCGCCGTCCCTCGGCGGTGTTCTAGCGACTTTTAAATCACTAATCCTTGTCTCCATGGCGACAAATAAAGTACGTTTTTTACAAGGATCATCCCTGCAAGACGAGGAATACCTAAACATGCTTCACTACACACCGTAACTCACCGGCGTCAAAATGTAAACAAACGGTGGATCTACACCTGACATCCACTCTCATTATTTTTTTCATTTATTTCAGGCAATGACATAAAAAAAAAAAAAAAAAGGTTAACAACATATAATAATTAAAATTAATATAATCCAAAAGGAAATGTAAGGACGATGGTCCAGTTTTTCCTGAAAGGGAGTGGGAAGAAGATAATTGATTTAATCCCACCCCCAGTTCTCCACTTAGTGATTAATACATTGAGTTTTACTGTTATTTTGTTTAAAAAAAATATATATATATTTACGCCACACATACATAACCCCCCCCCCCCCCCCAATCCAACGCCCTCGACGCAAATCAATCAATCAATCAATGTTTATTTATATAGCCCCAAATCACAAATATCTCAAAGGACTGCACAAATCATTACGACTACAACATCCTCGGAAGAACCCACAAAAGGGCAAGGAAAACTCACACCCAGTGGGCAGGGAGAATTCACATCCAGTGGGACGCCAGTGACAATGCTGACTATGAGAAACCTTGGAGAGGACCTCAGATGTGGGCAACCCCCCCCCTATAGGGGACCGAAAGCAATGGATGTCGAGCGGGTCTAACATGATACTGTGAAAGTTCAATCCATAGTGGCTCCAACACAGCCGCGAGAGTTCAGTTCAAAGCGGATCCAAGACAGCAGCGAGAGTTCCGTCCACAGGAAACCATCTCAAGCGGAGGCGGGTCAGCAGCGTAGAGATGTCCCCAATCGATACAGGCGAGCGGTCCATCCTGGGTCTCGACTCTGGACAGCCAGTACTTCATCCATGGTTATCGGACCGGACCCCCTCCACAAGGGAGGGGGGGACATAGGAGAAAGAAAAGAAGCGGCAGATCAACTGGTCTAAAAAGGAGGTCTATTTAAAGGCTAGAGTATACAAATGAGTTTTAAGGTGAGACTTAAATGCTTCTACTGAGGTAGCATCTCGAACTGTTACCGGAAGGGCATTCCAGAGTACTGGAGCCCGAACGGAAAACGCTCTATAGCCCGCAGACTTTTTTTGGGCTCTATGAATCACTAATAAGCCGGAGTCTTTTGAACGCAGATTTCTTGCCGGGACATATGGTACAATACAATCGGCAAGATAAGATGGAGCTAGACCGTGCAGTATTTTATACGTAAGTAGTAAAACCTTAAAGTCACATCTTAAGTGCACAGGAAGCCAGTGCAGGTGAGCCAGTACAGGCGTAATGTGATCAAACTTTCTTGTTCTTGTCAAAAGTCTAGCAGCCGCATTTTGTACCAACTGTAATCTTTTAATGCTAGACATGGGGAGACCCGAAAATAATACGTTACAGTAGTCGAGACGAGACGTATCAAACGCATGGATAATGATCTCGGCGTCTTTAGTGGACAAAATGGAGCACATTTTAGTGATATTATGAAAGAAGGCCGTTTTAGTAACGCTTTTAATGTGTGACTCAAAGGAGAGAGTTGGGTCGAAAATAATACCCAGATTTTTTACGGAGTCACCTTGTTTTATTATTTGGTTGTCAAATGTTAAAGTTGTATTATTAAATAGAGGTCGGTGTCTAGCAGAACCGATAATCAGCATTTCCGTTTTTTTGGCGTTAAGTTGCAAAAAGTTAGCGGACATCACCCATAGGGGTGATGGAAGGATGGTCAGCGCCTGAGAGCTGCGGCCTACCACCATGACCCCGTACTCCCCTCCCCTCTGTTGCTAGATATCTCGAGATGTGCGTTGTAATATGTATATGTGCTTTGCTATGGAGGTTTTTTTCCCACTCCAGACTGGGCCCCCTTAGGAGCCTAGTTTAGATTGCATTTTTTTTACTCATCCTTCCCCAGCTATTTAAAATTTCCCCCATTTTTTACGGGGCGCTTTATGGCGACCCATCAGCATTCCTGTTCTGTAACCCTGTGCACTGTTTGTTATGTCTAATAATGAACGGGTTTGTGCTGAAAACAAAATGTTGTTGTACTTGTGAAATGACAATAAAGACCTATCATATCCATCCATCCATCCATCCATCCATTTTCTACCGCTTGTCCCTTTTGGGGTTGGGGGTGGTCGCTGGAGCTTATCTCACCGTTTCTATCCTATCCTATCCTAGCCCTTGACGCAAATTCCATAGGGGTGATGAAAGGATGGTCAGCTCTGAGAGCTGCGGCCTACCACCATGACCCCGCATTCCCCTTCCCTTTGTTGCTAGATATCTCCAGATTAACATTGTAATATGTATATGAGCTTTGCTATGGAGGTTTTTTTTCCCACTCCAGACTGGGCCCCCTTAGGAGCCTAGTTTAGATTGCATTTTTTTTACTCATCCTTCCCGAGCTATTTAAAATTTCCCCCAACTTTTACGGGGCGCTTTGTGGCGACCCATCAGCATTCCTGTTCTGTAACCCTGTGCACTGTTTGTTAGTCTAATCTTGAACGGGTTTGTGCTGAACACAACATTTTGTTGTATTTGTGAAATGACAATAAAGACCTATCCTATCCATCCATCCATCCATTTTCTACCGCTTGTCCCTTTTGGGGTTGCGGGTGGTCGCTGGAGCCTATCTCACCTATTCTATCCTATCCTATCCTAACCCTTGATGCAAATTCCATAGGGGTGATGAAAGGATGGTCAGCTCTGAGAGCTGCAGCCTACCACCATGACCCCGCACTCCCCTTCCCTCTGTTGCTAGATATCTCCAGATGTACATTGTAATATGTATATGAGCTTTGTTATGGAGGTTTTTTCCCACTCCAGACTGGGCGCCTTTAGGAGACCAGTGTAGATTGTATTTTTTTACTCATCCTTCCACAGCGTTTGACCTTTTTCCCCATTTTTTACGTGGCGACCCATCAGCGTTCCTGTTCTGTACCCCTGTGCACTGTTTTTTTTTTGTCTAATTTTGAACGGGTTTGTGCTGAAAACACAGTTTTGTTGTACTTGTGCAATGACAATAAAATCAATCCATCTACATTCAACTTAATGGCAAAGACGACTTCCTGGCTAAGGCAACACACCTGTGGTGAATACACTACTGCATGGAAACACTACCAGGCTGTACAGTACTTGCAAATGAGACACATAATTGTACGAATATTAGGAAAACAACAGACAGCAGAGCTTTGTGTTAAATGTTAAATTAAAACATAGTTATTTTCCGATCCCTATATTTGTTGTGCGGCAATTTTCGTGTTACAATTGAATGTAACTATATAAAGTTGAGTAGTAAAATACGCAAGTTTGAGACCCCAGGCTTGAGTTATTTTAAAGATGCTTCAAATAAAAAGCACAAGTTTTGTCTCAGCCTAATATTAAAGAGAGATTAATCTTGCCTTGAGTGCAGGTGATGCATTTTAAGCCCGTGTTTAACTGGAAAATGATAATAGTCCTTACCATCTATGCCAGGGGTGTCAAACTCAAATACAGAGTGGGCCAAAATTTTAAACTGAACAAAGCCGCGGGCCAAGGTTGAACAAATTAACCTTTTAATAGGGACCCAAACAAGTTTTGCATTGAATATTGAACAAGCGAGACTCATATAACTTTATAGTGACATGCAAAATTGAGTTTCAAATAATACTAATAATTTAAAAATAGCAATGGCATATCAAATCAAATTGAAATAGAAATTGAATGTCTCTTTTCTATTTGCAGCCTTCTCAGGTAAATATCAAAATAAACTTTTCCCACAGGCTAATAATACATTTTTATATTGTAGCGTCCAGGAAGATTTAGTGCTGCAAGGGGTTCTGTGTATTTGTTGTGTTGTGTTTATGTTGTGTTACAGTGTGGATGTTCTCCCGAAATTTGCCTGTCATTCTCGTTTAGTGTTGGTTCACAGTGTGGCGCATTTTTGTAACAGTCTTAAAGTTGTTTATACGGCCACCCTCAGTGTGACCTGCATGACTGTTGTGTAAAAGCCACATATATCATGTGACTAGGCCGACACGCTGTTTCTACGTAGGAAAAGCGGACGTGACGAAAGGTTTTAGAGGACGCTTGAGGCAGTGCCCTCAAGGCACGCCCCCAATATTGTTCTACAGGTGGGAATCGGGAGAAATCTGGGTGTATGGTTGCCCCCCGTGATTCTCGGGGTGGGAGCAAGTATGAGTATTAGCGGTGAATGCGGTGTTACAGCGACAAAGCCCCTGTATAATACCGGCGGGCCAGCTCTAATGTTAATTTGAAATTGCCTCAAGGGCCAAATGAAAATACACGGCGGGCCAGAGTTTGACACCCATGATCCATGCCATGCATGCGTAAAAGAGGTTTTGATTTTGATAGCTGCTTATCAAAAGTGTCTTTTTTTGGGGTTAATTATTACTCAGCATCTTTTCCCTCGTCATTGTCTCCCGTATCTTCCCCTCCTGCCTCTCATGTGTAATAAAGCCGAGGCCCATCCATTCTCTTCATCCTCCATCTTCACCCACTCTTCTATCACGCCTCCATCTCCAGCCCCCGCCTCCTTCGCTTTTACCTTTCTAATTTTCTTTCTGCGCCTGTCTCCCGCTCCGAGGCGCCTGTTGCTGATCCAACGCGGGAGTCTCTCGGAGGCAGTACCATCTAGTCCAGTGGCCAGTTATTAATTACTCCCGGATACCTCATCCGTTCTCCGCCTGCCAACAGAAGTAATTACGTCTCTCCCCGTTCTCTCCCCCTCGTCTGCATCAGAAATGACGCGATAACCAGGAACCCAAATTACTCCCACTGATGAGACAATCATTTAGTGCCAGGGAGGATGCCAGAGATTTTTCAAGCCCCGCTGTGACTCCCCCGTCGGGGTAATGGTACCTCGCTCCGGTTTTGTAGGCTTCCCTGACACATTCGCGGGGCGTTTCCAATTTCAAGCTCGCGAAACGGCAGAAGATTAAAAGGGAGAGATAGACAGATTGAATTAAATCAATGATTTTTGTTTGTTGCGCTCTTTTGTTTAAAAGAGAGTGCAATCCGAAGGTGGTTCCGGCTCCAATCAACAGTTTGCAGCTGCGAAGGAAATGTAACAGGGGATCAACCAGCACAGTTTGCTAGGATTTCTGCAGTCTTTCTAATGCCAAGGGAAGGAATATTGGGCCCCATTCAGCAATAAGTTCCTAACTTTTCCTCTTATCGCTCTTCCTAAATGATTTCCTAAGAGGAGTTCAAATTAATTCAAATTAATGGCTTGTCCTTAAACGTCCAAATTGTTCCCACCTGCTGTTCTTAAGTTGCTGAATGCCGAATGCTTAGTGTGTGCGTGTCTATCATAATTTGCAGATAAACACGCCCTTATTTCCACAATATGCATATGCAATAACCCTTAAATCTGTCATTTGGATAGGGAAACGCCCTTAATTCCCCATATAAGGGCACAATTCCGGCGGAAAAGCCAAACATCAAACACACGGAGAAAACAGATTACATAAGAGAAATTAGTTTTATCCCGTGGGAGAAATACATAATGTCAAAATGTAAGTTTAAGAAAGGGGGGACTGCTCTCGATAGCCTAAATATTCATCACTTCGGGCAAATAGGTCTACATGGACGTGAAATATGTGCTCCCCCTCCAGGGCACGATCTTCGGCATCTTGCAGTAGCAACAAACATTGCCATTATGTGAGTTGAGTCTTTTAAAAAGTCACCAATCACTAAATCAACGCCCCAGTAATTGGTGTGTGTGTGTGTGAGAGTTTTGAAATGTCTATATATTGCTCATTTTGCTATATGTCTGTCTTATATAAATCCATATATCTATCTATGATATTAATTTAACATTAGACAATAGAAGTAAGGGAACTTGTCACATTTAAGAACAAATAGGCCACCCTAAGAGTGCAATGGAGGACTTGTAGATTTTGTTCTTACCTACTAACAAATCCCAGCTAATAAACATTGGTGAATACAAAACTTTCCTTAAAAACTTTGCAAGTGGGCCTAAGAACAACATTTGTTCTTAAGAACAGTTGCGGAATGTGGCCCAGCGTCTTCGCCCGAAAGCAATGACTTGCTATCAGGCAACACGATCTGATTGAAGCTATTTTTTGCCGTTTGCTTGAGTGACAAACAACCATATCCAAGCATCATGAATCTAAATGCATCAGGAATAGTATATCAACAGAATATCCAGCATTAAAGCGAGTGCAGACCTTTCCAAAGTCTCATTGGATCAGCATCAAAGTACAACCTTTGTAGAGTTTTTTTCATTCATGAATTCATGGGTAAAATGCAAAGGGCATCGATAGCTCTGTGAAACATTGCAGGAATCCAGGATCAGCATCTTTGTTGTTTGTTCCGATGAATTCTCCCTACTCTTCTTCAGCGGAACCTTGATTTACAAACGAAATTGGTTCCTGAAGAGGGTTTGTAAATAGACAAGTGTGTATAGTTAGCAAATGCCTCCGTAAGAAACAATGCAAACATGAATAATGGGTCCCGGTTTCTACGTTTCTAAGGCTACGTCTACACTAAGCCGGATAACCCCTTAAACGAATCATTATTTAGCCTAAGCTCCGTTTCAGCCACACTAAACCATCGTTTAAGGTCCCCTTTGTCATGTCTTTTGGTCATGTCTTGTTTGGCTATGTTCGGTTGACCTTTGGACTCTTTAAGTTCCTGTTTTTTCACTCCATTGTTTTGTTTCCATGCCAACCCATTAGTTTTCACCGGTCACCCACCTGTTGCCAATCACCACAGTACTATTTAAGCCACAGTTGGCAGGTAGTCAGCCTGGCGACATCACCATTTACTCACTCTTTATCACCTCCTACAAACCCATGCTATCCATGCCAATGATCCATGCCCCTTGTCTTGGTCACAATAAGTGTTTTTGTTATTCATGCCGTAGTGCAAGTTTTTGTTTTATGTTCATTGTTTTGCCTTAGTGCAAGTTTTTGTTTTTAGAGCCAAGTTTTTGTACCTCCCCTGTGAGCGCATTTCGTCTGTTCCTTTTTTTCAGTTAAAATGAAATCATGTTTTTACCTAAAAAAAAAAGGTACAAACAAAAAGCGCTCAGAGCGGAGGCACAACTTGGCGAAGGAAGAAAACTAACACATAAACAGACAATGAACATAAATCGAACAACACTTACTATGGCGGCCCTATGATGAGGTGGCGACTTGTCCAGGGTGTACGCCGGCTCCCGCCCGATTGTAGCTGAGATAGGCACCAATGCCCCCCACGAGCCCTAAGAGAATAGGCGGTAGAAAATAGATGGATGGCCTAATTATGGCTTGACAATAGTAGCATGGACTTTGGCATGAAAAAACTGGCATGGACAGAGCATGAACAGAACACAATGACGCCAGGCCGACTGACCGGCAATGGCAGGCTTAAATAATGCCTCTGATTAGTGCTCGGGTAGCAGGTGAGCGGCCGAACACTAATCAGAGACAGGTGAACGTAATTTGCAACCATCGCAACCAAACAAGGGAGTGAAAAAAAACAGGAACTTAAAGAGTCCAAAGGTCAACAGAACATAGCCAAACAAGACATGAGCAAAAGACGTGACAACCTTCCTTGGATAAGTTTTCACACGGGTAAGTGGTCCGATAATAATAAATCACATTGCACGTGCTAAATAATTCTATTTTGCACACGTTTAGTAGATCAGATGCGCGTGTGCTGTCAAGTTCCTAAGCGTTTTAGTACACGCAAACCTCTAGTTAATTAGGCCCCTTTTAACACAATATAAAGCGCTATGCCGGAAAAGCGATGTGTGGTTTGAAACATTCAGTGAGTATCCACAGCGTTGTCAACACTGCCTCCCCCCTTGTCCCCCAAAGAAGATTAACCAACAAGGTGAAGTGGATCGTACTCTAGCATCCTGGCTGTTGAAGTTTTGTCATTTCAAACTGTGACGGACTCCCAGCCGTCCTCGTGTGGGTTGCGGTGACACTGGACACATGACGCGGCGTAGCAGGTTTGATTCACTTTTATTGTTTCTATCGACCTTTCTTCGGGCCAGTCGGGCGTGCCCATTTGTAGTGCGCCGGCTCTTTTGCCTGGTCGCGCTGCACCTTTCGATGCTCGCCTGCTGCATTTGTGGCGGGGACTCATTTTGACGTGATCTCGGTTGTCGAGCTCGTGGTCGGGCTGCCGTGGTTTCCTCCTCTCTCTCTCCCCCGATCGTGCCCCCTTCGCCTCTCTTAAAGTCTAGGAGCAGATGCGCAGATTGTGAGCAAGTGTGTGTCTTACGCACCTGACTCCGATTGCCGTCCTCCTGCTGCTCCGCGTGCGTCACTCCTCTACTCGCTGCCGCATGCCCCGCCTCCTGGCCTCCATCTTGGTCCAGAGCGCCTCTCTCAGCCCGCTGTCGGCCCCTCGGCTGCGTCTCTCCACAGACCTCCCCCGCCAGTTCGAGGCCAATCTCCAGTCTGGCCGAGCATACTCCCCACCACCTTTTCTTCCAGGAGCGGGAAAAAACTGCTGCGGCCCTCTGACTTCTTTGCCTTTGTCTTTATCTTTCTTTTCTTTGTCTCTGCATTTTTCTTTGATTTCCCGAACTTCAATTACTTTGTCTTTCTCCTTGTCCTCTTTGAGTCTTTCCTTCTTAAATTATTTTTTCTATTTCAATTCCTTGAGTTACTTCTTCATCTTTTTCCGCTTATCCGAGGTCGGGTCGCGGGGGCAACAGCCTAAGCAGGGAAACCCAGACTTCCCTCTCCCCAGCCACTTCGTCTAGCTCTTCCCGGGGGATCCCGAGGCGTTCCCAGGCCAGCCGGGAGACATAGTCTTCCCAACGTGTCCTGGGTCTTCCCCGTGGCCTCCTACCGGTTGGACGTGCCCTAAACACCTCCCTAGGGAGGCGTTCGGGTGGCATCCTGACCAGATGCCCGAACCACCTCATCTGGCTCCTCTCGATGTGAAGGAGCAGCGGCTTTACTTTGAGTTCCTCCCGGATGGCAGAGCTTCTCACCCTATCTCTAAGGGAGAGCCCCGCCACACGGTGGAGGAAACTCATTTCGGCCGCTTGTACCCGTGATCTTATCCTTTTGGTCATCCTTTTAATTTTCCTGAAGGAACTCTCCTGAAGGAATCAATAAAGTACTATCTATGACCCAAAGCTCATGACCATAGGTGAGGATGGGAACGTAGATCGACCGGTAAATTGAGAGCTTTGCCTTCCGGCTCAGCTCCTTCTTCACCACAACGGATCGGTACAACGTCCGCATTACTGAAGACGCCGCACCGATCCGCCTGTCGATCTCACGATCCACTCGTCCCCCACTCGTGAACAAGACTCCTAGGTACTTGAACTTCTCCACTTGGGCCAGGGTCTCCTCCCCAACCCGGAGATGGCATTCCACCCTTTTCCGGGCGAGAACCATGGACTCGGACTTGGAGGTGCTGATTCTCATTCCGGTCGCTTCACACTCGGCTGCGAACCGATCCAGTGAGAGCTGAAGATCCCGGTCAGATGAAGCCATCAGGACCACATCATCCGCAAAAAGCAGAGACCTAATCCTGCGGTCACCAAACCGGAACCCCTCAACGCCTTGACTGCGCCTAGAAATTCTGTCCATAAAAGTTATGAACAGAATCGGTGACAAAGGACAGCCTTGGCGGAGTCCAACCCTCACTGGAAATGTGTTCGACTTACTGCCGGCAATGCGGACCAAGCTCTGGCACTGATCGTACAGGGAGCGGACAGCCACAATAGGACAGTCCAATACACCATACTCTCTGAGCACTCCCCACAGGACTTCCCGAGGGACAAGGTCGAATGCCTTCTCCAAGTCCACGAAGCGCATGTAGACTGGTTGGGCAAACTCCCATGCACCCTCAAGAACCCCGCGGAGAGTATAGAGCTGGTCCACAGTTCCACGACCAGGACGAAAACCACACTGTTCCTCCTGAATCCGAGGTTCGACTATCCGGCGTAGCCTCCTCTCCAGTACACCTGAATAAACCTTACCGGGAAGGCTGAGGAGTGTGATCCCACGATAGTTGGAACACACCCTCCGGTCCCCCTTCTTAAAGAGAGGAACCACCACCCCGGTCTGCCAATCCAGAGGTACCGCCCCCGAAGTCCACGTGATGAGTTACTTCTTCTCAACATAAACGTCATCATCAACATAGATTTCACCATTAGAGTAAACTTCATTCTCAACGTAAATTTCTTCATCATAAACTTCTTCTTTACCGTAATCTTCATTAACATAAACTTCTTCAACATAAATTTCTTCCCTGTAAGATTCTTCTTCCGGGGGGCCCTCGTCCTCCTTTTTGGCCGACAGCTCGCTCTGGTGGTCGACCTGCTCCAACAGCGCTTCCAGCCTCTGAGTATCCCGGCGCTTCTCCTCGAGCAGCCTGGTATAACTTGCCACGAGAGCCCAGATGACGTCATCGTCCTCCGCTTTCAATGGTGTCTTCGTGCCCCCTTCTTCTCTCTTAAAGTCTAGGAGCAGATGCGCAGATTGTGAGCAAGTGTGTGTCTTACGCACCTGACTCCGATTGCCGTCCTCCTGCTGCTCGGCATACTTCACTCCTCTACTCGCCGCCGCATGCCCCACCTCCTGGCCTCCATCTTGGTCCAGGGCGCCTCTCTCAGCCCGCTGTCGGCCCCTCGGCTGCGTCTCCCCACATAAACATTTTAGTGTACCACAGTGTGTGGGCATGTCGGCAGGGCAGCTGCAAATGAGGACGGTTGTTGTTTCGGCTTTTTTATTAAATAGAAAGTTGATCCATCACTCTCTTTTTGCTATAGTTTGATATACAAAGTTCATAGTTGTATTTGTCACATGCAGAGTACCCCACAGTGAAATGATTGTTTTCCATGCTCTTCAGATATTGCGTACAGTGGGATCCAAACACTAGTTGCTGTTGTGGCACACACGCAGTCTGCGTCTCCCTCCGCTGCGGGACCACCCAGAGGACCTGCTGACAGCGCACCCGGACACGCCCTCACTCACGCTGAGCGCAGCACGCTCACGCAGGTACAAGCCTGCACACCATCAGTCAATCTGCACACCTGTGACTGATGAGGGCGAGCTGAATAAAGGGACCAGTGGACCCAAGGATCGGCGCAGGAACGTAGTTTTTCCATGATGTACCATAAGCAACTGCTTGATGCGCTATTCTTGTTTCCTCTCCGTGGCTTAACTTGTCCCTTGTCTTCTACCGTGTCCCCGCAGTACCCTCCGTCGCCTGCAAAGTGAGCTGTGCGTCTCACTTTTCCCCGGATCTCCGTCTTTCTCTGACTGCCTCCTTCGTTCCTCGACTCCTCGCTCGCCCCCGGACAACGACGACTCGCTCCTGCCTATCGACCCCGCTTCCGCCACTGAACAATCCTGCCTGCCTCGCCCTTGTCTGACAGCACCGCGTCTCCAACACTTATGGTAAAATGCTCCAATTAAACACTTCACATAGTCTTACACCATACACACTCTTGGGTTTTTGACACACACCATTCTATAGTTTATACTATATTGTTTTATTATTTAGAGTGCATATATATAATACATCATTGAACATCCTTCACCCTGGTGTCAGTTTGCCGTCACATCCCTTTGTTAAACCATAACAGTTGCAGTACTGTGTAGCGCAGACCTGGGCAAAATAAGGCCCGGGGGCCGCATGCGGCCCGTTGAGCTTTTCAATCCGGCCCGCCGGACATTCCCAAATCATTTTTTTAGATCTTCAAGATGGAAAGTGTAGCTGCCATTATGATGTGCAGTGATGTTTTCTAACGACCGTAAGTCTTGAACTATACAAAGTATTTAAATGGTTGGAATCCGCGCCTATGGATGATATACCAGTTACTATGGTCATCTAAATAGTTACGATGGTCATTGTGGACGACTCTCACTCTCACCAAGTAGGGACATTAATGCGAGCAGGTTTGACTTGCTTTATTTTTCAACAAAACCTTGTCTGCGGTCGGGTTGCTCTTCCGCTTCGTCTCCCGTCTCCCTCTGCTGCTCGCTCCGCCGTCTGTTTTTTCAGCAGCACATACTTTAGTCTGCCTCTTGCTCTCCGTCTCCGTCGTTGTATGGTTTGCTGTTCCTCTCGCTCCGCACCAGCCTCGTTCTCTCCACCTTCTCCCCTTTTAGACAGCGAGAGGAGATTCATGAATCGTGTACAGGTGCGCAATCCACACACCTGATCTCGATTGTGGCTTCGCTCCCGGTGAGCCCCGCCTCGCCGCTCGCTCGCCATCCCCGCCTCCTCGCCGCCATCTTGGGCCGGGCTATAGCCTGCCCTGCCTCTTTGTCGGACTGTCGGCTCCGCCTCTCCACAGTCATCTAATTAGTTATTACGATCATCTAATTAGTTACTATGGTCATCTACGTCACAGCAGCTCAGACGAGGCACAAAGAAGTGTGGGTGGGGAGCGTTTCCACAGACGCGGAAGGAGATTTTCACAACAAAGTTCTAAAGCTTAGTGATGAATCTGATATATCAGACTGTAGGTGGATTTTTTGTACCCTTCGCGTTCATATTTCCCTGTTCGTTGCATTTTTGTTGCGTTTCACTTGATTGTAAAATGTGTCGATCGGAACCGGGTGTGACATTCATATTTTGTCAATATTCACTGTTTTATCTTTCATAGTGTTAGATTCGTCCCTGACAGTATTGGTTAGGTTTTAGTGTTTCCTCTGTGTCTTTGTTTAAAGTCAGTGCTTTTATTTTGCTTATTATTTCCTGTTTTTTCTCCCTGAGTGCTGGTTCCCCTAAGCTGCGGCTGATTGGCAGCTGGCCACACCTGGTGTCAATCAGCCGGCTGCTATTTGAACCTGTTTTCTCCTCCAGTCAGTGCTGGGTTATTGTCGCGTATTCCATGTCGCTTCTGTATGGTATTGTCGTGTCGTTGCAGCGTAGCGGTAAGCTATATTTCGTGAAAAGTTTGTAACTTACTGTCTTTTTGTTCCCTGCTTCCAATTTGTCTTTGTACAACACGTAACGACTTCTGTTCCCGGTTCTGTTGATGCTAGCCTCCATGTTAAGCCCTATTTGTTTTTGCTAGCTTCCATGCTAAGCTCCTTTTATTTTCTAGCTCCCATGCTAGCTTTCTTAGTTGGGTATCCGCCTCGTTTGTACCCTTTTGTTCGGTTTTGTTGTAGTTTTTAGAATTAAATCATTTTTTCTCACTCCATGCCTGCCTCCATCTCTGCATCTCGGGGTTCGTCACCAACTAACTCTGACACATAGAAAAAATTATAATTCCATTATGTTTTTTAAGGCGGTCTGTCATAATGTTCTTAGCATTCAATCAGACATTATTGTGAGGTTTTGTATTAGTGTTCATAAAAATAGATATACGGGCCCCCTAGACACATTTTCTTCTCTAAATGTGGCCCCCGAGTCCAAATAATTTCCCGGGCCTGCTTTAGTTGATGCATAGCCAGTCTAAAAAAAGCAATGATTGGATCTATATAGACATACAGATACTTTATGTGCATGATCACTCCCTCTAATCCTCTCTTATCGCTTTCTGCTTCTTTACTTCCCACCAGTCCTCGCATCTTCCCCTTCGCCGCACCACCTTGGCAATGATTCGGACCCTAATGGCCTTTTTTACAGCTGTCGGCTAATGTTGCCACGGGAGGGGCGTAACGGGGGCCATAACGAGACAATACTGTCCCGTATGCATCGCATGCAAGGGGCAAATTTGTCTGCTTGGCCGGCGACAGGAGCAATCTGTAGCGCCGTTCCAGTGAAGAGCCCGGCACGGAGAAGAAAAAAAAAACTCTGTGTCTTCAGGATTATATCGTAGGAGCCCATTGAAAGTCTAATGGACTAGTCACATCAAATAGTGTTGGTAGGAGCATGCTCAGATGGCTTCATGCACACCACGGCGTGCACACACACACACAAAGAGAAGCCATTACCACTAAGGGTTGGACCATTACTCTCTGTCCAAACTGTGTGTGTGTGTGTGTGTTTGGCCTCTAAATGATTACCGCGGGTCTCGGCAGGAAGGCCAGAGAAGGCCATAAAGAGACCCGCGATATTGCATTGTGCACATGCAGCCGAGAAGAGCGCCAGGATGCATGTCCGTCCCTAATAGCAGAGCTTTTTTTTATTTAAATACGATATAAAAATAAAAAAAATGATCCGAGAGTACAGGTGCAGTTTATGGCAAATACCCGAGTGTCTTCCCCACTAAACAAAGTAATCAGGCGTCAAGTCGCCCGGGGATGGCGGGGCTGATTAGCAGCAGGTGTGCTAGGTGACGGTCATTAGGTTAATGATGTCAAGGCTCTACGGTTTGTAAATGAAACGCAGGCTTGGTGTAACACGGTGTCATCAATTAATGCACATGGGCTGAATTACGTCGGGAGATAGTCTCACTCCGTCCTTTTTTCGCATTTGATGCAAAGGCAAAGCTGTGCGGTAGTTGTTGCTTCCACTGCCGATACGTGCACTGC
Organism: Nerophis ophidion; assembly: GCF_033978795.1. Classification (NCBI taxonomy): domain Eukaryota; kingdom Metazoa; phylum Chordata; class Actinopteri; order Syngnathiformes; family Syngnathidae; genus Nerophis; species Nerophis ophidion. The sequence goes on from NC_084637.1 coordinate 9,738,566, forward strand.
AAAAAGTTAGTGTTCAAAAACAAGAAAAACACATACAAAAATGAGGGGTATTTTACTTGAACTAAGCAAAATTATCTGCCAATAGAACAAGAACATTAGGTTTGTCAAGACTTTCCAAAACAAGTAAAATTAGCAAACCTCAATGAACCCAAAAATACCTCAAAATAAGAATATTCTCACTTATAACAAGTGCAATTTTCTTGGTAGAAAAAAAGAGACCTTTTTGCTCAATATGTTGAAAAATATTCTTAAATAAAGTAAATGCTAGTGCCATTATCTTGAAATAATGAAACATTTGCGGAAACCAGCAAACTTATACTAAAAACTGATGTATTGTTCCTAATGGAAAGGCAACAAAGGAAACCGCTTGTTACTCTTGGGGTCTCCTAGCTGCTCAGGCAAATCATATTGTCTAAAAATGCATTTTTCCATCGACAACATGACATCACCTCGCCAAGTGCGTGCTCTTTCAGTCAATTAGTGCGCATATATATATATTTTTTTGTAATTTTGAAGAACTTATCTGAATGTGCATGAACCTGTGTATCGGCTGGGGACATCTCTGCGCTGCTGATCCGCCTCCGCTTGGGATGGTTCCCTGCTGGCTCCGCTGTGAACGGGACTCTCGCTGCTGTGTTGGATCCGCTTTGGACTGGACTCTCGCAACTGTGTTGGATCCATTATGGATTGAACTTTCACAGTATCATGTTAGACCCGCTCGACATTCATTGCTTTCCTCCTCTCCAAGGTTCTCATAGTCATCATTGTCACCGACGTCCCACTGGGTGTGAGTTTTCCTTGCCCTTATGTGGGCTTACCGAGGATGTCGTAGTGGTTTGTGCAGCCCTTTGAGACACTAGTGATTTAGGGCTATATAAGTAAACATTGATTGATTGATTGATTGAACTATTTCTGTTCAAAATTGTTTGAAATGTCACATTTTTAAATATTAACTGTCAGTTTACTGTACTCTGCCAACTGTACTACTATATGAGTGCATAGTTTCTATTGTTTCATTGAAAATTAAACCGCAAAGTCCATTTGGTTGTCATCTGTTTTAATTATGAGACACATTTTTTTTCATGCTTGAAATAAGAAATTACTTTAAAAAAAGTAGTTTTATACTTGTAAGTGTAGATGAAACAGCTTTGCAACAGTTGATATTCTAGTTTTAAGCATGTTTTACTCAAAATAGGTCATAAAATCCCAGCAACATTCTGTCATATCTTACTGAGATCATTTAGGACCAAAACACTTAAAACAAGTAAAACAATAACATCAAATCTGCTTAATAAGAAGAATTATCTTAGCAGACAGAAAATAAGCAAATATCACCCTTATTTGAGATACTTAATTTTACTTCGATTTCAGTTTTTGCAGTGTGAGTAGTACCGAGTCATGTGGTTTTAGATCAGCACACTGCAAAAACTGAAAGTTAAGTAAGATCAAATATCTCAAATAAGGGTGATATTTGCTCATTTTCAGTCTGATAAGCAAATTCTTCTCACTAAGCAGATTTTATGTTAGAGTTGTTATATCTTGGTGATCATGTTTAGTTTGGCTATGTTCTGTTTTGTTTGCATGACAACCCATTAGTTTTCACCTGTCCTCATGTCACGCACCTGATTCATTTGGACTCACGCACCTGTTATTAATCACGTCACCACTATTTAAGCCTGTAGTTGCCAGGCAGTCAGCATGGTGACATCACATTCATGCTCTGCACTCTCGACACTCCGAGTACTCTGTCCAGGTCATAGTTCATGCTGCTCTTTTTTTGCCACGTAAGTATATTCAAACCACAGTTTAGTGAGTTTTTTAGTTCATGTTTTCATGTCCATAGTTTACGTTATAGTATAGTTTTTGTTTTCTTAGCCAAGTTTTGTACCTCCGCTGTGAGCGCCTTTTGTTTTCACTTTTTGATAGATTAATTAAAAGATGTCATTACCTTCAGGTCGTGTCCGGTTCAGTGGCTTTGCACCACGGGAAAACAAACCTCACCAAAGTCCAAGTCACGACAAGAGTGGTTTACTTGTTTTAAGGGTTTTGGTCCTGAATGATCTCAGTAAGATATTGCAGCTTGTTGCTGAGATTTGATGACCCATATTGAGTAAAAAATGCTTGAAACGAGAATATCAACTGTTGCAAAGCTGTGTCATCAACACTCACAACTATAAAACTACTTTTTCAAAGTAATAATTTCTTATTTCAAGCATGACGAAAAAATCAAGATAATGGCACTAGCATTTACTTAATTGAAGAATATTTTCCAACATATTAAACAAAAAGGTCTCTTTTTTCTACCAAGAAAAATGCACTTGTTATTAGTGAGAATATACTTATTTTAAGGTAGTTTTGGGTTAATTGAAGTTAGCTAATTTTACTTGTTTTGGAAATTCTTGACAGGCCAAATTTCCTTGTTTTATTGGAAGATAATTTATCTTAATTCAAGTAAAATACCCTACATTTTTGTATTTTTTTAGTCTTGTTTTTAAACAATAACTTTTTGCAGTGTGAAGTGTTCATCGTGTGAAGTAATGCAAATTAAACAATAAAAATAAATAAAAATAAATAACGGTTTGAATTGGTCCAGGTTATCGAGGACTGTCATTACAGACGGACAGGTGTCGCCGTGTGACTGCAGCCAGGCACGTAAGAAAACCCTCGGCAACGTTTTTGTCGCTTTCACTCATTTGCCGCTTTTCCACTGACGCAGGGGTAGGCAACCCAGAACGTTGAAAGAGCCATTTTGGACCCAAATAACACAACGCTAACACCAACATTAAACTTTCATGTTAAAGGCCTACTGAAACCCACTACTACCCACCACGCAGTCTGATAGTTTATATATCAATGATGAAATATTAACATTGCAACACATGCCAATACGGCCTTTTTAGTTTACTAAATTACAATTTTAAATTTCCCGGGAGTTTCGTCTTCGAAACGTCGTGTAATGATGACGTGTACGCAAGACGTCACAGGTTTTTAGGAAGTATGAGCGCTGCACACAAACACAGCTAAATGACGTCTGCTTTAACTGCATAATTACACAGTTTTTTGGACATCTGTGTTGCTGAATCTTTTGCAATTTGTTCAATTAATATTGGAGAAGTCACAGTAGAAAGATGGAGTTGGGAAGCTTTAGCCTTTAGCCACACAAACACACGGTGATTCCTTCTTTAAAATTCCTGGAGGTGAAACTTTCTTATGGATCAAGAGAACATGGATCCCGTCCACATGTCAACCAGCAGGTTTTGGTGAGAAAATCGTGGTCAAAGAGTCAGTTCTTACCGGAAAAAAGCTGAGTTTGTGCCGTCCATAGCTGCCGTCGACTCCCTTGAGACACTGCGCGTCAAGACACTCCTGGAGTAGAGATGCGCGGATAGGCAATTATTTCATCCGCAGTCGTCATCCACTCGCCGTCCACCCGAACCAACATATTATCAGGACCGTACCCACCCGCAGAAATACATCAGAGATTGTCCGACTTTTCCACTCACAGAACTATTTAAACCTGTTTCACAGATTAATGATGACATTTGGGGCCGCTAAAGTTACCGCAACTATACATTAGCGTTCATCCTGATCACAAGAAAATGGGCGTGCTGTGACACCATTGTCTTAGACACCTTCAACAACAAGTCGGAACCACTTGTTGGTCCGGCAAGATGTTGTGTGCAGCTTCCGCAATCACACGTACAAGATCGAAAGGCATACTGGGTGATACAGAGTACACAGATGGTTGTGATATAAACAATTTTAACACTCTTAGTAATATGCGCCACGCTGTGAAGCCACACCCAACAAGATTGCCAAACACATTTCGGGAGAACATCCTCATAGTAACACAACATAAACGCAACACAACAAATACCCATAATCCTTTTGTACCCGTGACACATCCTGGATATATTTTACATCCCCGTGCCCCCAACCCCGCCCACCTGACTGACGCACGGGAGGATGGGGGAGGCGGGGTTTGCTGCTAGCGGGGTGTATAAAATAGTCAGGAGTGTCATGAATACAAAGGATTATGGGTATTTGTTGTGTTGCGTTTCTGTTGTGTTACCGTGAGGATGTTCTCCCGAAATGTGTTTGTCATTCTTAATTGGTGTGGCTTCACGGCGTGGCGCATATTACTAAGAGTGTTAAAATTGTTTATATCACAACCATTAGTGTACTCTGTGTCACCCAGTATGCCTTGCAGTCGTGTGCGTGTTGCCGTGTGAAGCCACACACAACATGGTGCTGGACTGTCAAGCAGATCATACATGCTGTAGAGGACGACAGAGTCAATGACTCCACGGTAGGCCTTGATACTTATTATCTGGCTGACTACCGGCAGTCATTCAGGAGAATAATAGCGTCTCTTATAGTCTACTTCGCTTCATGACACGGGTCTTGAATGGCACTTTGAGGATACCGATCACAGAACCACGCATATCAAATATTTATCCGCCACCCGCCCGAATCTAATTAAAATCTATTTTTTCGTCATGTCAACCGCCCGACCCGCGGTTTATCCGCGGACTCCGCGGATGAGACCGCAAACCGCGCATCTCTACCGTGGAGACACCCTCCCGACTATCAGGTACTGTTAAACTCACTAAAAACTGGCAACACAATAGAAAGATAAGGGATTTCCCAGAATTAATCTAGTAAATGTGTCTAAAAACATCGGAATCCGTCCCAATGCAATCGCGTTTTTTTGTTTGTTTTGTTTTTCTAGTCCATCGCTATCAATATCCTCAAACACGAATCTTTCATCCTCGCTCAAATGAATGGGGAAATTGTCGTTTTCTCGTTCCGAATAGAACTTTTTGTTGGAAGCTCCCATTAAAAACAATGTGAATATGTGAGGAGCTGTCACGCCAAATTTCTTCCCCACCCCCCCATTTACCTCCGGGGTCATGATTAACGCAGACGTTTTGTTAACGCTATATTATAAAAATATAACGCTATATTATAAAAATACAGACGTTTTGTTAACGCTATATTATAAAAATATAACGCTATATTATAAAAATACAGACGTTTTGTTAACGCTATATTATAAAAATATAACGCTATATTATAAAAATACAGACGTTTTGTTAACGCTATATTATAAAAATATAACGCTATATTATAAAAATACAGACGTTTTGTTAACGCTATATTATAAAAATGTAACACTATATCATAAAAATTCATACGTTTTGTTAACGCTATATTATAAAAATGTAATGCTATATTATAAAAATACAGACGTTTTGTCAACACTATATTATCAAAAAAAATTAAAAACAATTTACAAACACAAGCTATGACGCATTTACTTCTGGGGTCATCTTTCCTCTAATGTCATCTCATAGCTTGTGTTTGTAACTTGTTTTTAAAATTTTTTTAGAATATAGCGTTAACAAAACGTCTGTATTTTTATGATATAGCGTTCCATTTTTATAATATAGCGTTAAGAAAACGTCTGTATTAATCATGACCCCGGAAGTAAAAGAGGGGGGAAGGTATTTGTAGGGAGAAGAAATTTGCCATGACAGAGCCAACAAACAAATGAGGTCATCGTCTGCGACTTCCGGTAGAGGCAGGGCATTTCTCTTACAACCAAAAGTTGCGTACTTTATCTTGGATGTTCTCTACTAAATCCTTTCAGCAAAAATATGGCAGTATCGCGAAATGATCAAGTATGACACATAGAATGGACCTGTTATCCCCGTTTGAATAAGAAAATCTCATTTCATGAGGCCTTTAAAGGGGAACATTATCACAATTGCAAAAGGGTTAAAAACAATAAAAATCAGTTCCCAGTGGCTTGTTGTATTTTTTGAAGTTTTTTTCAAAATTTTACCGGTCCCGGTATATCCCTAAATAAAGCTTTAAAGTGCCTTATTTTCGCCGTCTTCGAAACCACTATCCATTTCCCTGTGACGTCATACAGGGCTGCCAATACAAACAACATGGCGGTTACCACAGCAAGATATAGCGACATTAGCTCGGATTCAGACACGTATTTCAGCGGTTTAAGCGATTCAACAGATTACGCATGTATTGAAACGGATGGTCGGAGTATGGAGGCAGATAGCGAAAACGAAATTGAAGAAGAAATTAAAGCGATTGAGCTAATAGCTATTGACGCTGTTCGGCCATAGCGTGGGTGTACCTAATGAAGTGGCCCATAGCATGGCTGCCTTATTAGCATCGCCGGTAAAATGTGCGGACCAAACGATCAGGACTTTCGCATCTTGTGACACTGGAGCCACTTAAATCCGTCGATTGGTAAGTGTTTGTTTCGCATTAAATGTGGGTATCTAGTTTCAAATGTACATACAGCTAGCGTAAATAGCATGTTAGCATCTATTAGCATAGCATGTTAGCATCGATTAGCTGGCAGTCATGTCATGACCAAATATGTCTGATTAGCACATAAGTCAACAACATCAACAAAACTCACCTTTGTGATTTTGTTGACTTAATCGTTGCAAATGCATCTGCAGGTTATCCATACATCTCTGTGCCATGTCTGTCTTAGCATCGCCGGTTAAAGGTGAAGACACTCTGGCACATTCAATGGGGGTCTGGCGGAAGATTTCTTGCCAGTGGTGCAACTTGAATCCCTCCCTGTTAATGTTGTTAAACCCTCCGACAACACACCGACGAGGCATGATGTCTCCAAGGTTCCAAAAAATAGTTGAAAAAACGGAAAATAACAGAGCTGACACCTGGTGTTTGTAATGTGTTGAAAATGAATGTGTTACCTCGGTGACGTCACGTTCTGACGTCATCACCACATGACCGATAAACAGAAAGGCGTTTGATTCGCCAAAATTCACCTATTTAGAGTTCGGAAATCGGTTAAAAAAATACATGGTCTTTTTTCTGCACCATCAAGGTATATATTGAGGCTTGCATAGGTTTGGTGATAATGTTCCCCTTTCAGGTGGGGGCCGCAAAATAACGGCCAATTGTCTGAGACCCCTGCCCTAATACGTCTTTTGTGGGGCCAGTAGTAAACTTACTCCGTGGGGGAAAACAACATGTTTCCATTTTCAGAGGCAGAGCAGCTCCATATAATGTGAGTAAGTCATCCCTAATCAACCCCTGCTGGATGACTTCAATTAGAGCCAATTGGCACAAGCAGATTAAGCCACTCTTCATGCAGATGCATGTGATGGAGGGGAACGGATGAAGGGACACGGTGAGGTCAAAGTGAACGTATGGAAAGCATGTAACTAATGATGGTAAGGGCGGGAAATAATGACCATGCTTGATACAAGTATTGATGAAACTAAGATGCAAAAATCATCTGTTTATTTTTGCCACTCACCCTCTCCGTGTGTAAGCTGGGAGGCCCACCTAGCAGATAACGGCGCCAGACCCACCCCCGCCCCCACCGGTCTTCCCCCGCTATCAACCAGCAGCAGGGGCGCAGAGGCCGGCCTGGAGAGCCCACTCAGCCTGTCCGGTGATTGCCGCAGTCTGTCATCAACCAGACGATTTCTATTATGGCAGATGCATGATTGGCCTGGTGAGATGCGGGCCTGGCAGAGCCAGCTCATTTTGGAGCAGTTTGAAGTGCCAGAGCCACTGGACTCGGGCGAGTGGCAGCGGAGGGGAACAATTGTATTGCCTGGAGACCGTGTAATGACAATATGCACGCAGGACGAGGTGGTTAATTCGACTCGATGTCCAACAGCAATTTGCCGGCGCTTTTCTGCAAAATAAACAGACGCGCCTCTATTAGGACAAGGAGTTTGTTTACGCTCGGAGTGCGGCTCTCGTCATCACATCAGAATATTTTGCTTCCATAATCGCGGACTTAGCTTTTTTTTTTTGCTGTAAACAACCTCCGCTGGCGGACAAAGGAGCCAATATGCGGTATCCGCACTGTGAGGTCACCGTCATGAGACCATCACATGGCCTCAGCCGCTCTCATGTTGTTGTTCTGAATCAAATCCAATTACCGGCACATCGGGACATCTTGAATGTGACTATTGAGAGGCCTTCACGGTCCGACTCGGCCTCGGCCGGCCTGGGGTCAGTTTGCATAGCCCGAATCGATAATCTTTAGGGATCTGGCGGCATCTGACCACATGGAGACATGCGACCATGCTTGGTATTTTTTTTATGGCGTATTGATCTCCTCCACCAGTGTTCTAAACTGGTCTGTGACAAATCACATGTAATTATGCATGACGCCTTCCTTTATAAAAAATTAGTTCTTGTCTTCATTCGACTTCACTTTGTCTTTACTGTCATCGTTTTGAAATGTTGGATCTGCGTGTAGGAATGAAGCTATGTCTACACTATCCCCCTTGGCAAATCATTTTTTTAGCCTAAGCATTGTGTCAGCCACGCTAAACCATCCTTTAAGACGTGGGTGTCAAACTCTGGCCCGCGGCGCCACTGTAACACCACATTCACCGCTAATACTCATACATGCCAACCCTCCCGATTTTCCCGGACTCCCAAATTTCAGTGCCCCTCCCGAAAATCTCCCAGGGTAACTATTCTCCCGAATTTCTCCCCATTTCCACCCGGACGACAATATTGGGGGCGTGCCTTCTTCAACCGGTTTAACCAGCCCGTGTCCTCTCCATCCCCCACTCCCCATCACAGCCACCCCCTCTTCTGCTCCCCCCCAGCCGTGGCAGCACCCCCCTCCACCACCTCTACGCAGACATTAGTCATCTCTGCGGACCAGGTCAGAGGTCAACTGAGGAAGCTACAGCCAAGGAAAGCAGCAGGCCCAGACAAACTGTGCCCCTGACTCCTGAAGACCTGTGCTGCAGAACTGGGTGAACCACTTCAAAGGATCTTCAACCTCAGCCTGCAGTTGGGAAGAGTGCCCACCCTCTGGAAGACGTCATGCATCATTCCAGTTCCCAAAAAGAACTGCCCCAGTGAGCTGGGGCAGCTGCTTTGTTGGGTCTGCTCCTGTCTCTGGCCATGCTCCCCCCATCCCAGCGGACGATGGCGTGGAACACCCCAGAGGCCACCACAGTGGATATGTTTCTTTTACTTTTTATTCATAGCTGTATGTAGACGTGTCTGGTTGTATCTGCTGCTTTAATGTCTTTAATGTCCTCTGTGTTCTTTGATGTTTGATGTTTCCCTCTTACACACATGGAAGAGGGATGTGTACTATGGCTATGAGTTGTTGTTTTTTCCCTTGGCCTCAGTCTGCACCTCCTCTCCAGGGCCCAGGCTAAGACCGATTTTTTTTATTTTGTTTTAATCTTCTATTTCCCCCCCCCCTCCTTGTTTACCTGTATCTCATCTTTTTTGTAAGGGGCGCTGGAAGCCGGCAGACCCGTCAGCGATCCTGTTCTGTCTCCCTGTAATGTTTGTCTAAACTTGAATGGGATTGTGCTGAAAATTTTAATTTTCCTGAAGGAACTCTACTGACGGAATAAATAAAGTACTATCTATCTATCTATCTGAACGACCACAGACCAGTGGCGCTCACCTCTCATCTAATGAAGACATTGGAGCGGCTCTTTCTCAGCCTCCTCAGACCACAGGTGCAACATGCCCAGGACAGCCTGCAGTTTGCGTACCAGGAAGGTGTTGGTGTGGAGGATGCTATCCTTTACCTGCTGCATCGAGCCCACTCACATCTGGATAAGGGAAATGGCACTGTGAGGATCCTGTTCCTGGACTTCTCGAGTGCCTTTAATACCATCCAGCCCCGCCTCCTTCAGGACAAGCTCTACAAAATGCGAGTGGACCCCTGCCTGGTTGCCTGGATTTTGAACTACCTCACCGACAGACCACAGTACGCCAGACTGAAGGACATCACGTCTGACACTGTGATCAGCATTACCGGAGCACCGCAGGGAACGGTGCTAGCCCCTCTTCTCTTCACCCTGTACACCGCTGACTTCTGCTACAACTCAGAGCTGTGTCACATCCAGAAGTACGCGGATGACACAGCCATCGTCGGGTGCATCAGGGACGGCAGAGAGGAGGAGTTTCGGAATCTGGTGAGGGACTTTGTTGTCTGGTGCCACACGAACGTCTTGCAGCTCAATCCATCAAAGACCAAGGAGCTGTTCATTGACTTTGGGAGCTCGAGTCCACGGTCACAACCTATTGTGATCGAGGGAGTTGAGGTACAGACCGTGGACTCATTCAAGTACCTCGGGGTTTGGGTGGACAATAAGCTGGACTGGACTGTTAACACGGACCATCAGTACAAGAAAGGACAGAGCAGGCTGTACTTCCTCAGGAGAATGCACTCCTTCAACATCTGCAAAAAACTCCTGTGGATGTACTACCAGTCTGTGGTTTCCAGTGTTCTGTTCTACATGGTAGTGTGTTGGGGGGGGCAGTACATCTAAGAAGGACAGCTCCAGACTTGAGAAACTGATCAGGCGGGCCGGTTCTACAATCAGAATGAAACTGGACTCACTGGTGACGGTGGCAGAGAAGAGGACTGTTGACAAACTAGTGAGCATCCTGGATGAGGCCAGTCACCCTCTGCATAGCGTTATCAGTAGCCAGAGGAGCCTGTTCAGTGCTAGACTGCTTCATCCCAAGTGCAGGACTAATAGACTCAAGAACTCCTTTGTCCCACACGCCATTAGACTGTACAACTCCTCTCTGGGACGGGGGACGGGGGGTATTAGGATGACAGGGGATGCAAAACAATAACAGTGCAATGCGTTTTCATAACATGGTCACTACTGCCTACTTTCTCTTGTTATATTCTTATTTTACTGTTATATTTTTATTCCCATTGTTGCTTTTTAGTTTTTATTCTTATTGTAATATTTCTCTATTTTGTTTCCATTTAAACCCCCATTATTTACTTTTTACTTTTATTTAAATTGATCTCAACTCTGTACACTGCTGCTGGAATTTTAATTTTCCTGAAGAAACTCCCCTGTACTATCTATCCATCCATCTATCTATCTATCTATCTATCTATCTATCTATCTATCTATCTATCTATCTATCTATCTATCTATCTATCTATCTATCTATCTATCTATCTATCTATCTGTCTATCCATCCATCTATCTATCCGTCTATCTATCTATCTATCTATCTATCTATCTATCTATCTATCTATCTATCTATCTATCTATCTATCTATCTATCTATCTATCTATCTATCTATCTATTTATCTATCTATCATCTATCTATCTATCTATCTATCTATCTATCTATCTATCTATCTATCTATCTATCTATCTATATATCTATCTATCTATCTATCTATCTATCTATCTATCTATTAATTGCACTGCCTTTAGCGTCCTCTACAACCTGTCGTCTCGTCCTCTTTTTCTACATAGAAATAGCGTGCCAACCCAGTCACATAATATTTGCGGCTTTTACACACACACGCACATAAGTGAATGCCATTCATACTTGTTCAACAGCCATACAGGTCACACTGAGGGTGGCCGTATAAACAACTTTAACAATCTTACAAATATGCACCACACTGTGAACCCACACCAAACAAGAATAACGAACACATTTCGGAAGAACATCCGCACCGTAACACAACATAAACACAACAGAACAAATACCCAGAACCCCTTGCAGGACTAACTCTTCCGGGACGCTACAATATACCCCCCCCCCTTTCCCCCAAGCAATAATTAACGTTATACTCATGCACTTTCTCTTGCTACTTCAAGGCTTGAATGTTTGATTCATTCATTACTGTTATTTTATTTGCAAATGTATTATTAGCCTGTGGAAAAAGTTTATTTTGATATTTACCTCAGAGGGTTGCAAATAGATATTATTTGATATGCCATTGATATTTTTTTATTATTATTATTATTATTATTTGAAACTCATTTTTACATGTCACTATAAAGTTATATAAGTCTTGCTTGTTCAATATTCAATGCAAAACTTGTTTGGGTCCCTATTAAAAGGTTAATTTGTTCAACCTTGGCCCACGGCTTTGTTCAGTTTTACATTTTGGCCCACTCTGTATTTGAGTTTGACACCCCTGCTTTAAGACACACCTGGGCATTCTGCAGCCCGCGGGCCACATCCGGCCCTTTGTGCGTCCCTGTCAGGCCAATCAAAAATTACAAAATACATTTTAAAAAGTAACTATGTTGAGTGTGCAATACAACGGTGCTGCTTTTGTTTTGAAAAGCGTTATTTGTTGTGACGACTTCGTGGCATCGTGATGTGGATGGTGCTCTTCCAACATGCAGATCGGGCTCGGACACAAGGTACAGGTAAGAAATGATGGTTTATTTAAACTAAAAACAGGCTAAGAACAGAAACACTGGTGCTAGGCAGAAAAGGCTAACCAAAAGCGCTAGCATGAGAGCTAGGGAAACAAACAGAAACACGTGCACGGGGCACAACAGGCAAAACAAAGAGCTACCAGCATGTGAGTTAGAAAAACAACACGCTTAGCGAGAAAATAGCAAGTCCAAAACAGTTTACTACCGGAGAAGGGAGTCCACGAAGTCATCGATTGCGTGTCGCAAAAACGTAACGAGACGAGGACGAGTGGATGAAAAAGGCAGGCTTAAATACTGAAGAAAACAATTACCAACAGGTGCAAGTCAGTAGAGTCAGGTGCTCAGTAGAAGCATTTAAGTCTCACCTTAAAACTCATCTGTATACTCTAGCCTTTAAATAGACCTCCTTTTTAGACCAGTTGATCTGCCGCTTCTTTTCTTTTTTCTCCTATGCCTCCCCCTCCCTTGTGGAGGGGGTCCGGTTCGATGACCATGGATGAAGTACTGGCTGTCCAGAGTCGAGACCCAGGATGGACCGCTCGTCGGGACCCAGGATGGACCGCTCGCCTGTGTATCGGTTGGGGACATCTCTACGCTGCTGATCCGCCTCCGCTTGAGATGGTTTCCTGTGGACGGGACTCTCGCTGCTGTCTTGGATCCGCTTGAACTGAACTCTCGCGGCTGTGTTGGAGCCACTATGGATTGAACTTTCTCAGTATCATGTTAGACCCGCTCGACATCCATTGCTTTCGGTCCCCTAGAGAGGGGGGGTTGCCCACATCTGAGGTCCTCTCCAAGGTTTCTCGTAGTCAGCATTGTCACTGGCGTCCCACTGGATGTGAATTCTCCCTGCCCACTGGGTGTGAGTTTTCCTTGCCCTTTTGTGTGTTCTTCCGAGGATGTTGTAGTCGTAATGATTTGTGCAGTCCTTTGAGACATTTGTGAATTGGGGCTATATAAATAAACTTTGATTGATTGATTGATTGAGTCTAGAACAATGGGCAGGTGAAACTAATAGGCAACCATGGTGACAATATAAATAAGGAAGTGCAAAAACTAAGAACAGGAAGAGTCCAAAATGATCGAAAAAACACAAAAGGACTCAAAAACCAAAACCATGTATTATCCGAGCGGCGGATCATAGCAATTTGTATTACTGCGCGATTGTGAGTGAATGTGAACAGCGGCAATCAGAAAATACATTTTAAAAAACATCTATGTCGTGCGTGCAATACAACTGTGCTACTTTTATTTTGAAAAGTGTTTTAATATGGGCGTATGTCCGTGTGGAACCTGTGAGTGAAGGTGCACGGCGACAAGTGATGCCCGGTTACCCCCGAGACGCTAAAAAGAGAAAAGTTGATGACGAATCGCCACTACACGACGAAGCACGAGGAAAAATACCGGACTCTGTCTGATGAAGAGCGCGCAAGGGAGGCTGATGCGTTGATGGTAAAGCTGCAAACCCAACCAGGACTTTTTGCCAAATTTCACACCCCAGAGATGAAGGCGTCAGGACAAGTTTCATAATTTCTCACAAAATCGCCAGAAAACGCCTTGGACAGTTAATTAAGGAGTGCTTAGTGGACTCTGTTGCGCTGATATGCCCGAAGAAGAGGGGTGCATTTGAGAACGTGTCACTCTCCAGACGCACTGCCAAACAAACACATACCAATCGACGGCTTCAAGTTACACCAGTGTCAAAAGATGCGAAAGTCCCTCGTTTGTTCTGCACACTTTACCGACGATACCGATGCTACGACAGAGATGGCACCGAGATGTGTGGATATCCTGCGACACTTAAAGCAGATTCATTTCCAACGATAAAGTCAACGAAATCACAAAGGTGAGTTTTGTTGATGTTATTGACTTATGTGCTAATCAGACATATTTGCTCACGGCATAACTGCTGGCTTCACGGTGGCAGAGGGGTTAGTGCGTCTGCCTCACAGATTTAGATTTAAAAACTGCAAAGAAATATCCATAAATTAGCTGCACCGTTTTATAGGCCACGGTGTTCAAAGCGTAGGAAAAGAGTAGCGGCTTTAGTCTGGATTTTGGGGTTAGTGCGTCTGCCTCACAATACGGAGGTCCTGCAGTCCTGGGTTCAAATCCAGGCTCGGGATCTTTCTGTGTGGAGTTTGCATGTCCTCCCCGTGAATGTGTGGGTTCCCTCCGGGTACTCCGGCTTCCTCCCACCTCCAAAGACATGCACCTGGGGATAGGTTGATTGGCAACACTAAATTGGCCCTAGTGTGTGAATGTGAGTGTGAATGTTGTCCGTCTATCTGTGTTGGCCCTGCGATGAGGTGGCGACTTGTCCAGGGTGTACCCCGCCTTCCGCCCGATTGTAGCTGAGATAGGCGCCAGCGCCCCCCGCGACCCCAAAAAGGGAATAAGCGGTAGAAAATGGATGGGATGGATGGCATAACTGCTAGCTAATCAATGCTAAAATGCTATTTAGGCTAGCTGTATGTACATATTGCATCATTATGCCTTATTTGCATCCAGCCTTTCCCTCCACCCACATTTAATGCCAAACAAACACGTACCAATCGACGGATTCATGTTGCAGTGGTCAAAAGATGCAATCGTTGGTTAGAAGGGGATCGCCAAATTCGTCCTTGTTGCCGCTGTCTGTCGTGATATGGCTCAATAGCTTCAGTTTCGTCTTCAATTTCATTTTCGCTATCTGCCTCCACACTCTAACCATCCGTTTCAATACATGCGTAATCTGTTGAATCGCTTAAGGCGCTGAAATCCGAGTCTGAATCCGAGCTAATGTCGCTATACCTTTCTGGCATATTTATTTTGTATTGGCATCACTATGTGACGTCACAGAGAAATAGACGGGTGGATATACCGATGGTGAAAATCAGGCACTTTGAAGCCGTTTTTCAGGATATTGCGTGATAGGTGAAATTTGGAAAAATAAATTCAAAAAATAAAATAAGTCACTGGGAACTGATTTTTATTGGTTTTAGACCTTCTGAAATTGTGATAATGTTCCCCTTTAAGGAGATTTAAGGAGACATGGAGTAGAAGGGGCCTGTGTTTCCCCGCCCGGGCTTCCGTTCATTTGACAGCAACATTTTTTCCCGCAAGATGCGTCAAGACGGGATCCGCTTTCTCTGATCCCGGCCAAATCAAAATCAACAAATCAGCGGGCTTGACCTCGCGAGCCGGTGTCCACAATGAAATGCATTTCATCCGCACACCCCGTTCAAACAAAGCAATTGAGCCCCGGCCGAACCGAGGTCACCTTTAGGCACTTAATCCCGTCCAGCTGCCCCACTTCTGATCATGTGAGGGGATGTAGTTGTCCGAGGCCAAAAATTTAGTGTGACGCTAAATTTCAAAGGACGGGAAAGATATATGGAAGCATTAGAAGTAATATTGGTCAATAAAAAAAAAAAAGAGACCTGCCTCGGGCGCTTTGAAAGGGGCGGCCGCTCCCACTCCCCCCCCTCCCTTCCTTTCTCGTAACTTTGCTTCCCCTTTCTAGTTTAGTTTAGTCTTTATTTGAAGGGACAATGCGCAGAAACATTAAGCTCAAACACAGATATGTTCTGTACCAGATTATAGCTAAATAGCTAATTTCCAATCTGCAGTCCCTGGCTACCTCAATTAAAGGGATACAAAAATCATGCAATGAAATCATTACAATAAAATCATACCATATCACATAATAAAATTAAGAAAAATCATAAAATGCCATTTCATGGACACATACTTAATATACAATACGACCGCGCCTCATTTACACCATCACACAAAGACAAGATGGGGCGGAATAGCTCGGTTGGGAGAGTGGCCGTGCCAGCAACTTGAGAGTTGCAGGTTCGATTCCCGCTTGTGCCATCCTAGTTACTGCCGTTGTGTCCTTGGGCAAGACACTTTGACCAAGACCCACCTGCTCCCAGTGCCACCCACACTGGTTTAAATGTAACTTAGATATTGGGTGTCACTATGTAAAGCGCTTTGAGTCACTTGAGAAAAGCGCTATATAAACATAATTCACTTCACTTCACAATACATGCTCTTGTTCACATCCATCATTATTTGTAAAAACAACCATGATTTTAACACACACACCTCACAATTTACAACAAAAATGTTGTCATGGATAAATATAATACACATTAAGTTGATCTGCCTAACACAGTGCCCACCTTATTGACCGTGTGAGCAGCTTTGATTGCTCCATAGCCACTTTTTAACTTCAATTGCAAATGAAGAGTAATCTGTTAAACTTTTCAAGTTTGTTGCCAGGTCGATCCATTCCTTTCACAGGCTTTATATGAAAAGGCTGATTGTGCAAAATATGTTTTGTCACGACTTGGACTGGGGCGTGGGTTGTTTTCCCGAGGTGCAAAGCGATTGGAGTGGACACGGCGTGAAGGTAAAGTCATATTTTATTTTGACACTGTAACTACAAAAAAGAAGCAAACAAAAGGCGCGCACAATGGCGGAGAACAAACTTGACTAATGAAAACAAAGACTTGCACAAAGGCAGAAACTATGAACAATAAACAAAAAACGTGCTTGGCATGAAACTGTGAAACATGACATGAAGCAGAGTGGCGGTTACATAGCATGACGGGAGTAGAGGAAACAAGTGTGATGGATGGTGATGTTGCCAGGCTGACTAGCTTGCAACCGTGGCTTAAATAATACTGTGGTGATTAGTGAAAACAGGTGTGCGAGTGCAAAACGTGAGACAGGTGCTCGACATGAGGACAGGTGAAAACTAATGGGTAGTCATGGAAACAAAATAAACAATTAAGTGTGAAAACAGGAACTGAGTGTCCAAAAACAGGCTTAAATAATAATTTGGTGATTAGTGAAAACAGGTGTGCGAGTGCAAAACGTGAGACAGGTGCTTGGCATGAGGACGGGTGAAAACTAATGGGTAGTCATGGAAACAAAGTAAACAAGTAAGTGCGAAAACAGGAACTGAGTATCCAAAAACAGGCTTAAATAATACTTTGGTGATTAGTGAAAACAGGTGTGCGAGTGCAAAACGTGAGACAGGTGCTTGACATGAGGACAGGTGAAAACTAATGGGTAGTCATGGAAACAAAATAAACAAGTAAGTGTGAAAACATGAACTGAGTGTCCAAAAACAGGCTTAAATAATACTTTGGTGATTAGTGAAAACAGGTGTGCGAGTGCAAAACGTGAGACAGGTGCTTGACATGAGGACAGGTGAAAACTAATGGGTAGTCATGGAAACAAAATAAACAAGGAAGTGCCAAAACAGGAACTGAGTGTCCGAAAACAGGCTTAAATAATACTTTGGTGATTAGTGAAAACCGGTGTGCGAGTGCAAAACGTGAGACAGGTGCTCGACATGAGGACAGGTGAAAACTAATGGGTAGTCATGGAAACAAAATAAACAAGGAAGTGCGAAAACAGGAACTGAGTGTCCAAAAACAGGCTTAAATAATACTTTGGTGATTAGTGAAAACAGGTGTGCGAGTGCAAAACGTGAGACAGGTGCTCGACATGAGGACAGGTGAAAACTAATGGGTAGTCATGGAAACAAAATAAACAAGGAAATGCCAAAACAGGGACTGAGTGTCCAAAAACAGGCTTAAATAATACCGTGGTGATTAGTGAAAACAGGTGTGCGAGTACAAAACGTGAGACAGGTGCTTGACATGAGGACAGGTGAAAATTTATGGGTAGTCATGGAAACAAAATAAACAAGTAAGTGTGAAAACAGGAACTGAGTGTCCAAAAACAGGCTTAAATAACACTTTGGTGATTAGTGAAAACAGGTGTGCGAGTGCTAAACGTGAGACAGGTGCTTGACATGAGGACAGGTGAAAACTAATGGGTAGTCATGGAAACAAAATAAACAAGGAAATGCCAAAACAGGGACTGAGTGTCCAAAAACAGGCTTAAATAATACCGTGGTGATTAGTGAAAACAGGTGTGCGAGTACAAAACGTGAGACAGGTGCTTGACATGAGGACAGGTGAAAACTAATGGGTAGTCATGGAAACAAAATAAACAAGGAAGTGCCAAAACAGGAACTGAGTGTCCAAAAACAAACCAAACATGATCACACAGACATGACATGTTTTACATCTGGGTACGCTACACTGCCCCCTGGTGGAGATTCGTGTGTTCTAGTGGTCACAGCAGATGTAAACTGGACAAAGTGCTTAAGTGGTGCAGTGTTAATTAGGATTTGATCGGCCATTCGTATTGATGCTAATCTTTGATTATTAGCTAAGTTTAGCAATCTATATTTTTGGAGAACTAAACAGTGATGATGATGTTGTGGTTTTCGGTCAAGAATTTTGAAAATCGTGCAAAGTTTCCAACGGCCTGGAGTCATTTTGCTTGCCTGCGACCAACATGTTATACAATAATAAAAGCTCAACGTAATCATTGCATTAAAATACATTTGAGCTGCCTCCAGTGTTAACGAATTCCTGATACATTTGAACGTTTTTATGTTGTATTTCAGTCCGTGTCGCCGTCATTATTCCGACCCGCTTTGTTCTCTCTCCTCCTGTCCACCATGACCTCCAAAATCCGGGCCATAGTCATTTGTTTTCCTTTACAGACTGACATACGTACACTAATCCAGAAGTTCTTAACCTTTTTGAACTCGGGGCCCAACTTTTCCAATACAGAGGGGCTTGGGGCCCGATTTAATATCATCACAACTTTGAGTTTTAACAGTTTCTTGAATTGGATTATTATTAGTACATGTTTTGATTACTGTGGTGAGCTGGCGACTTGTCCAGGGTGCACCCAGCGTACCGCCCGAATGCAGCTGAGAAAGGCTCCAGCGACCCCCCACGATCCCAAAAGGGACAAGCGGTAGGAAATGGATGGACGGATGGATGTTTTGATTAATAGGGTAAACATTGTCAAATAAGATTATTTTGGTTTTATTTTATTTTTTTATTTTACAAGTGCAAAATATATATTTACAACAACAACAACAAAAAATGTTTCACAAACAATATTATTAAGGTTCAGGTCAGGCGGATTATAAAAAAATAAGCACGAATCAAATACTGCATATAATAGAAGAAAGCTGTGATGAGGTGGCGACTTGTCCAGGGTGTACAGTGCCTTCCGCCCAAATGCAGCTGAGATAGGCTGCGGCGAACCCCCGTGGCCCCAAATGGGACAAGCGGTAAAAAATGGATGAATAACAGAAGAAAGGAATTATGGAAAAATGTACATAGAATTACACAGTGCTAAAATAAATACATTCTAATTAAATGCATAATAAAAAATATGCTTCTTAACTAAACTGTCAATAGTATTCAAGTGCAAATAAAAGACAAGTTACTACTTAAGACATCATTTTTACGCTTAAAAAATTTCTCTATGACTCGAGCTGTGGGACTTCTTTTGTTTGATATTGTCAATACTGCCACAAGTGGTGGAAAAGTGTATTACAACTTAGTACTGCTGTGGCCTATACAGACCCCTATGGTTCACAAAAAATCGTACAAAAATAAAAGCAACTTTTTACATTACAAATGATGCAAATCCAATTAAACTGCTCCAGACAGCCAAAAATATGAACCCAAAACTAATAACTAAAATGTTGGTGTGGTTTACTTGAGTCATATTGCCATCATAATGCAGTCTACACGTATTTTCTTATGTGTGGCTGCCATCTACTGGTCACACTTATCATTACACAATGTTCCAAATAAGATTGCTTCGAGGTCGGTGAGCCAAACCAGAATTAGTTCGTAGATTAGGCACACCAGGTTATAAGGTTAAAACGGTGTTTAAGTGTGCCTTTTAGTCCGTAAAATACGATACATGAGAAAAGACAAGCTAAATAAATAAAAAAAAATAATAGAAAAAAAAAATATATATATATATATATATATATATATATATATATATATATATATATATATATATATATATATATGTATATAATATTAAATAAATAAAAAGTATATCCATCCATCCATCCATCCAACCATCCATTTTCTACCGCTTATTCCCTTTGGAGTATAACATATATATATATATATATATATATATATATATATATATATATATATATATATATATATATATATATATATATACATATATATATATAGTTTTTTTTTAAATATAAAATATTAAATACAATTTAAAAATATATATATATATATATATTAGATTTTTTTAAGTAAAAAGAAAATATATATATACATATACAAAAATATAAAAAATGAATAAATACATATATTTTTTTATAAATATATATTTTTTTAAATAAAAAAGGAAAAAAAATAATATATACATATATATATATGTGTGTGTATATACATATATATAGTTTTTATTTATTTATTTGATTTAATTTATTTATTTATTTATTTTTTGCACATTCCAGATTCCCAATCATCTGCACATGAGCGTATTAGAAAGGGAAACTTAGCTTAGCACGCAAAAACCAATCAAAAAGTTGTAGCGAGGACCTAACATAAAAAAAACCTAGCATTGTAGAAAGAGAAAGAACCAAACATAACATGTCGCAAAGTGCGGACAATGTTTCAGCCATTGGGTCACCGGGGGAAGTATAAATGGGAGTGATTAACAAAGGACACAGGTGGCACGACTAATCATAAACTGAAGACAGGTGTGTCCACTTAGTATCCATGGCAACGAGAAAAGTTAACAAAAGGGAGGACAAAAACAGAATACGAAACTTTTAAGATAACCAAAACACAAAAC
Source organism: Nerophis ophidion (assembly GCF_033978795.1). Taxonomy (NCBI): domain Eukaryota; kingdom Metazoa; phylum Chordata; class Actinopteri; order Syngnathiformes; family Syngnathidae; genus Nerophis; species Nerophis ophidion. The sequence continues at coordinate 9,759,509 of NC_084637.1, forward strand.
ATCACTTTTACCTTTATCGAACACTCTAGCTGACCCTGTTTTTTTATGTAAAAATGATTGGCTCTACAACAACCAAAAAGGTATAAAAACTGGAACAAAAGTGTTAATTGTTAGTTCGGGCAAATCTGAATGGTGTTTTAAATTGGATCCTGAGGCTACTGTGCACGTTGTCATGCACAGGTGATCAGGTGGTGTGTGTGTGTAGGAGCCACACATCAGCGCTCTCTATTGATTTATCCGCCATAGTAATGAAGTTGGTGTCAATATGTACGCGGACACTAAATAAAAACGTGTCAACGTTATCAACGTTTGTGTCATCAAGCAGTAATCGGACTTGAATGCATCAGAAGGTAACAATAGTGGTGGTGCATGTAGCTGTCGTCAAAACAAACATGGCGTTGCTTGTCCTACACCTCATTTGTCATTTTTTTTCTTGATTTCTTTGGTCAGTAAAATATTTTGGAAACAAAACAAAAAAACACAAGTCCACTGCAGAAGATGCTGGTTCTTAGGAGGTGGTAACTGTAAAGCAGGGGTCCATTTCAGCTATAAATGGACATAGTTGTTGTTTTACAGCAGGGGTAGGGAACCTATGGCATTTAAGTCTCACCTTAAAACTCATCTGTATACTCTAGCCTTTAAATAGACCTCCTTTTTAGACCAGTTGATCTGCCGCTTCTTTTCTTTCTCCTATGTCCCCCCCTCCCTTGTGGAGGGGGTCCGGTCCGATAACCATGGATGAAGTACTGGCTGTCCAGAGTCGAGACCCAGGATGGACCGCTCGTCGGGACCCAGGATGGACCGCTCGCCTGTATCGGTTGGGGACATCTCTACGCTGCTGATCCGCTTGAGATGGTTTCCTGTGGACGGGAATCTCGCTGCTGTCTTGGAGCCACTATGGATTGAACTTTCACAGTATCATGTTAGACCCGCTCGACATCTATTGCTTTCGGTCCCCTAGAGGGGGGGGGTTGCCCACATCTGAGGTCCTCTCCAAGGTTTCTCATAGTCAGCATTGTCACTGGCGTCCCACTGGATGTGAATTCTCCCTGCCCACTGGGTGTGAGTTTTCCTTGCCCTTTTGTGGGTTCTTCCGAGGATGTTGTAGTCGTAATGATTTGTGCAGTCCTTTGAGACATTTGTGATTTGGGGCTATACAAATAAACATTGATTGATTGATTGATATGGCTCGGGAACCAGATTTGGCTCTTTTGATGACTGCATCCGGTTCTCAGGTAAATTTGAGCTGACTCTGCTTAACACGATAAATAATGAATAATTCCACTTGTAATTGTTGTGATCCGGCTTCCGGATCACACATCTAGTATGTTTTGTCCCCTTTTGGTATTTTCCTATTATGTTTTGATGATGTTTTGGACTCTATCAATCCCGTTTCATAGCGCACTTCCTTGTTTACATTCGTCACCATGACTACCTAGTTTGCTCCTCCTGCACGGCTCGTTCACACACCGGTTTGTAATTATGTTTTCTGTATTTAAGCCCTTCATTTTCAGACTGTCTCTTTGTGGGAGGGGGTTCTCTTCATTGATGTTTTTTAGGGATGCATCTGGGATCTGGCCCTTAAGGGGGGGGTAATGTTGTGATCCGGCTTCCGGATCACACATCTAGTATGTTTTGTCCCCTTTTGGTATTTTCCTATTATGTTTTGATGATGTTTTGGACTCTATCAATTCCGTTTCATAGCGCACTTCCTTGTTTACATTCGTCACCATGACTACCTGGTTTGCTCCTCCTGCACGACTCGTTCACACACCGGTTTGTAATTATGTTTTCTGTATTTAAGCCCTTCATTTTCATCCTGTTTCTTTGTGGTAGGGGGTTCTCTTCATTGCGGTTTTTTTGGGGGGCATCTGGGATCCGGCCCTTAAGGGGGGGGGGTAATGTTGTGATCCGGCTTCCGGATCACACATCTAGTATGTTTTGTCCCCTTTTGGTATTTTCCTATTATGTTTTGATCATGTTTTGGACTCTATCAATCCCGTTTCATAGCGCACTTCCTTGTTTACATTTGTCACCATGACTACCTAGTTTGCTCCTCCTGCACGGCTCGTTCACACACCGGTTTGTAACTATGTTTTCTGTATTTCAACCCTTCATTTTCAGACTGTCTCTTTGTGGGAGGGGGTTCTCTTCATTGCTGTTTTTTGGGGGGGCATCTGGGATCCGGCCCTTAAGGGGGGGTAATGTTGTGATCCGGCTTCCGGATCACACATCGAGTATGTTTTGTCCCCTTTTGGTATTTTCCTATTATGTTTTGATGATGTTTTGGTATCAATCCCGTTTCTTATCGCACTTCCTTGTTTACATTCGTCACCATGACTACCTAGTTTGCTCCTCCTGCACGGCTCGTTCACACACCGGTTTGTAATTATGTTTTCTGTATTTAAGCCCTTCATTTTCAGACTGTCTCTTTGTGGGAGAGGGTTCTCTTCATTGCTGTTTTTTTTGGGGGCATCTGGGATCTGCCCCTTAAGGGGGGGGTAATGTTGTGATCCGGCTTCCGGATCACACATCTAGTATGTTTTGTCCCCTTTTGGTATTTTCCTATTATGTTTTGATGATGTTTTGGACTCTATCAATCCCGTTTCATAGCGCACTTCCTTGTTTACATTCGTCACCATGACTACCTGGTTTGCTCCTCCTGCACGGCTCGTTCACACACCGGTTTGTAATTATGTTTTCTGTATTTAAGCCCTTCATTTTCAGACTGTCTCTTTGTGGGAGGGGGTTCTCTTCATTGCTGTTTTTTTGGGGGGCATCTGGGATCTGCCCCTTAAGGGGGGGGGGTAATGTTGTGATCCGGCTTCCGGATCACACATCTAGTATGTTTTGTCCCCTTTTGGTATTTTCCTATTATGTTTTGATGATGTTTTGGACTCTATCAATCCCGTTTCATAGCGCACTTCCTTGTTTGCATTCGTCACCATGACTACCTGGTTTGCTCCTCCTGCACGGCTCGTTCACACACCGGTTTGTAATTATGTTTTCTGTATTCAAGCCCTTCTGCTACCTTAGTTCAGTCTCGCCAGTTTGTTTGCACCTGCAACCGTTACGTGAGTAGTCTCTGTTTATTTTTCTGCCTGCTAAATGTAGCTTGCCTCCGCGCGCTTGGCTCGCGCTTTATGGACTTCGAACTCTGTCTTCTGTTTATATTAGCATCTAGTTTTCTGTGCTCAGACACGCCTTTGATTTGCTCTTTGTACCAGCGTTCTTTTGTAACTTCAAATTAAAAGCTGTTCATACCTTCGTTCCTGCCTGCTGTGATCCTGCGCATCGAGAGGCGACACTCCCCGCGCATGCACGATGCCGCGCAAACGTAACAGTAATCAGTGTTAAAAATGATGTTCGAAATATAAAACATCCTCGTGCATTTTTAATCCATCCATCCGTTTTTTACCGCACCGCTTCAAAAAGTTGCGTTGATGGTAAGAAGTTATTTATTTATTATTGGTTAGTGTGGGGCTTGCCCTCCTGGGGGTTCTTCAGACCACCAAGAACCGACATGAGACCCTGTTTCAGGGTTACAGTATTGTTTCATTTTTCAATAAGTCTCTCAGTTGCTTTCCAGCAATTGTCTTTTCACTTTCGTTCTCGCTCGCGCTCTGGCTCCAGCACCAACCCCGTCTCTCCTCCTGGCTGCTGTTTATAACATAGCGACGGGTGATTAGGTAACAAGGCCCAGGTGGGCCGTCTACGCACCTGTCGCTGATTTCGAGGCCGCCAAGAAGATGCAGCACCTCACAGTATCCGAACACTAACCATGTTCGTTGGAGGAGTAATCAAAGTTGTGCAACTGATGACTCCTCGCACATGTGGAGTTACAAAGTCTTGTGTGTGTCCCAGACTATTTCAAGAAGGTAGTATATGAAAGTCGTATGAGTTACGCTCCCACCTCCTTCCTTCCTCCTTTAAGGCTTCCACACTAGCGCTAAGAAGGCATTACCGCCGCTAAACTCATGCGAGTAAACTGCTCAAGGCGCCCTGGCAACACCCCGCTTCGCTGCAGGCCCGCAGGCCACGCCCCTCCACAGTTAGCTTCAGAATAACAATGTTATTACAAAGAATAAGGGACCTATTATACTCTAGAAATGTTGGTCGTACTTAAAAATGCACGCGTTTAGTTGTGTTCAGGGTTAAAAAAATATTTTAAGGCTCTTACAAAAATAAATTTTTAAATATTTGGCTTCTTGGCTCTCTCAGCCAAAAAAGGTTCCCGACCCCTGTTTTACAGCAATGGGAAAGAAGAAAGTGAGTGTCAAGGACATTGCGGAGAAGAAAAATGGTCATTGAATTAATGATTGAAATCATCAAAAAACAGACAGACGTTATTTGTTTACAATGTCTATTTTCTGCTGGGTGTACTCTCTATTTTATCCTGCAGATGTTACATATATTGGAACAGCTGCAGCTGTTACAATATATGTAACAGCTGTTACATATATTGTAAGAGCCGCAGCGAGTTGAGTTTGTATCAAAATGGATACATGGATGATACGGCAGAGGATTGGGAGAATGTCATGTGGTCAGATGAAACCAAAATAGAACTTTTTGGTATAAACTCAACTCATCGTGTTTGGAGGAAGAAGAATACTGAGTTGCATCCCAAGACCACCATACCTACTGTGAAGCATGGGGGTGGAAACATCATGCTTTGGGGCTGTTTTTCTGCTAAGGGGACAGGACGATTGATCCGTGTTAAGGAAAGAATGAATGGGGCCATGTATCGTGAGATTTTGAGCCAAAACCTCCTTTGAATGGTTGACCAAATACTTATTTTCCACCATAATTTACAATTAAATTCTTTAAAATTCCTACAATGTGAATTCCTGGATTTTTTTTCACATTCTGTCTCTCACAGTTGAAGTGTACCTATGATGAAAATTACAGACCTCTGTCATCATTTTAAGCGGGAGAACTTGCACAATTGGTGACTGACTAAATACTTTTTTGCCCCACTATATAAACATACAATATATCAGTATACATCACACTTTACATGTAGTATGTAAATATTACATAAATGTTATACTTTATATTGCTACTACAGCACATTTTTTTGTCTATTTTCCATCCATCCATCCGTTTTCTTCCGCTTATCCGAAGTCGGGTCGCGGGGGCAGCAGCCTAAGCAGGGGAGCCCAGACTTCCCTCTCCCCAGCCACTTCGTCCAGCTCCTCCCGGGAGATCCCGAGGCGTTCCCAGGCCGGCCGGGAGACATAGTCTTGCCAACGTGTCCTGGGTCTTCTCCGTGGCCCCATTGTCTATTTTATACCTCCATTATCCTTTCCATCCTTACACTTTGCATCCCTTGTGGATCATTAAAGTTAGTCAAAGTCTAAGTCTAAAAACTGGACAGATTGTGTCCACATGTTGAAGCAGACTGAAGCAGAATGAGTCTAACACCAGCCAAAGACTGTTTGACTCACTAAAAAGAATATCTGGGGCGGCATAGCTCGGTTGGTAGAGTGGCCGTGCCAGCAACTTGAGGGTTGCAGGTTCGATTCCAGCTTGTGCCATCCTAGTTACTGCCGTTGTGTCCTTGGGCCAGACACTTTGCCCACCTGCTCCCAGTGCCACCCACACTGGTTTAAATGTAACTTAGATATTGGGTGCCACTACGTAAAGCGCTTTGAGTCACTTGAGAAAAGCGCTATATAAATATAATTCACTTCACTTCACTTCATCCAAACAGAGGACATTGATCCATAAAAATATGGATACAGGACTATGACATTTCGAATCCAAAAAGTCCATATATTCATCTTCTTCTGCTTATCAGAGGGAAAGTCGCGGGGGCAGCAGCCTAAGCAGAGAAGGGGGGGATCCCGAGGCGTTCTTAGGCCAGCTGGGATCCAAAAGTGTTTTTTCTCTTTAAAAGGCATGTTTTGGGCGCCAATTCAATCGATTGCAACGAGTTCATTTGGAAACAGGTGTTTTGAGTAAAGAGCTCCGTCGTAGACCCAATTAAGCTCTTAATGTAAGGACGGGGTCGCATTTTACTGCATGGATCGTGGAGGCAAGGTGCAGGCAAGGTGCAGGTGAGACCATTATTTATTTATGATCTAACTGTGACAGTCTCTTACTGTCGTCGCTCGGGTTCCGCAGACCTCCAAGGAAGGACATCTCTTTACCAGGTTTGACTTCTTTATTTTGCGATAAAGCTTGGCTGCAGTTTGAATCGCTTTTCAACTCCTTCCTCCACTGCCCTTTCGCCGGTCGCTTTTCAGCCGCCGTCGTCGTTGTCTGCTTTCTGTCGCTCTTGCTCTTCACGCACTGCATCTGTTGCGGACACTCCAACTCTATCCCTGATTTCTCCTCCTTCTCCCCTTTTATACAGCAGGAAGAGATGAGTTAATTGTGTGCAGGTGTGTGTGCTACGAACCTGATTTAGAGTGTGGAGGCATTGCTCCCAGCAAGCCCTGCCTCTCCGCTCCACCGCATTCTCCGCCTCCTTGCCGCCATCTCGCCGTCGACCCGTTGGCTCCGCCTCTCCACACTAACATAATAGCGAGAGTCCAGTCCCACTATGGACTCATTGAGGTTAGCTCATTTGACTTGTTTTGGAAAGTCTTGACAAGCCGAATTTTCTTCTTCTAGTGACAGATAATTTTGCGTAGTTCAGGTAAAATATCGCTCATTTTTGTATTTTTTTTATTTTTTCTTGTTTTTGAACTCTGATTTTTTGCAGTGCAGGTTCCTGTGCTTTTATAAGACTGTGCAGATTGCTGTTTAGTTGGTTTATTACACAAAGTAAAATTATATTATACACCTCATAAGTTTCACCAGTGTTGCCATATCTGAGGTATTGTGCTGAAAATATGGGGAACAACTACAAATGTGCACTATTATGTTAGATCCACTTTGGACTGGACCCTCACAATATTATTTAACAAACGTTTGTATTTACAGGTAGAGCACTTTGTGAGGCCATAAACATAACTTAAAGGCGTACTGAAATTAGATGTTCTTATTTAAGTGGGGATAGCAGGTCCATTCTATGTGTCATTTCGCGATATTGCCATATTTTTGCGGAAAAGATTTAGTAGAGAACATCGACGATAAAGTTCGCAACTTTTTGTCGCTAATAAAAAAGCCTTGCCTGTACCGGAAGTAGCAGACGATATGCGCGTGACGTCACGGGTTGTGGAGCTCCTCATATCCTCACATTGTTTATAATCATGGCCACCAGCAGCGAGAGCGATTCGGACCGAGAAAGCGACGATTTCCCCATTAATTTGAGCGAGGATGAAATATTCATAGATGAGGAAAGTGAGAGTGAAGGACTAGAAAAAAAAAAGATGAGGGCAGTGGGAGTGATTCAGATGTTATTTGACACATTTACTAGGATAATTCTGGAAAATCCCTTATCTGCTTATTATGTTACTAGGGTTATAGTGAGATTATGTGATCTTACCTGTACAACCTAAAAGTCAGAAGGGTGTGACCATGGGTGTGGTGACCACCAGTGTTTCCAGTGGGAGGAGGCAAGAGAGTCAGCAGTGTCAGAGTTATTTGTTTTTGACAAACCCCAAGATGCAGAGACGTAGGAGGGCATAGAATATGAAAACATGATTTAATTCAAACTAAACAAGAACAAACAAAAAGCACGCACGTGGGCGGAATAACAAACTAAGGGAGCTAGCACTGGAAGCTACAAAACAAAAATGAACTTTAGCATGGAAGCTAGTGGATAGCAAACAGAAACACTGGAAATAACCAATGCTAATAGAAACAGCTTACCGCTACGACGGCCAGGACAAAATGTAGCATGACAGGTAGTAGCTGTAACAAAACGACACGACAGGTAGCACGACAAGAGTGATATGTGGCAACGACAATACAATGATCCAGCAACTGACACAAGACAAAAGCAGGTACAAATAGGAGCGGGCTGATTGGCAACGGGTGTGGCCAAGTGCCTATCAACCGCAGCCGAGGAGTAACACAGCACTCAGGGAACAAGGCAGGAAGCTGACAAAATAAGAGCACTAGACACGAACTAAAGACAGGAGATACTAAACACAGAGGAAACAGACAAATGCAGAGGAAAACAATAAAACATAGACAAACTGTCAGGGGAAAGCCTGACAAGCAGCTGCAGGAGGACGCCAGCTCTCCTCTCATGTCTACGCTAAAAGCTAACTTATTACCACCATTTTCACCGCTCAGTTCCATAGGAAAGCTTCACCGTCATCTTTCGGGAATGTAAACAAGGAAACATCGGCTGTGTTTGTGTTGCTAAAGGCGGCCGCAATACACCGCTTCCCACCTACATCTTTCTTCTTTGACGTATCCATTATTAATTGAACAAATTGCAAAAGATTCAGCAACACAGATGTCCAGAATACTGTGGAATTAAGCGACTAAAGCAGACGACTTATAGCTGGGATCGGTGCTTAACCAAAATGTCCGCTACAACCCGTGCGTCATCGTACGCGTCTTTTCAGCAGGATAAATCGCGCGAAATTTTAAATTTCAATTTATAAATTAAAACGGCCGTATTGGCATGTGTTGCAATGTTAATATTTCATCATTGATATACAAACTATCAGACTTCGTGGTCGGTAGTAGTGGGTTTCAGTAGGCCTTTAAAGGAAACTGTAGTGGATTATATCACGTTGTTTAAAGGGGAACATTATCACCAAACCTATGTAAGCGTCAATATATACCTTGATGGTGCAGAAAAAAGACCATCTATTTTTTTAACCGATTTCCGAACTCTAAATGGGTGAATTTTGGCAAATTAAACGCCTTTCTGTTTATCGGTCTTTTAGCGAAGTAACACACCCGCCATTTTAATTTTCACATTTCAAACACCGGGTCTCAGCTCTGTTATTTTCCGTTTTTTCGACTATTTTTTGGAACCTTGGAGACATCATGCCTCGTCGGTGTGTTGTCGGAGGGTGTAACAACACTAACAGGGAGGGATTCAAGTTGCACCACTGGCAAGAAATCTGCCGCCAGACCCCCATTGAATGTACCAGAGTGTCTTCACATTTGACCGGCGATGCTAAGAGAGACATGGCACAGAGATGTATGGATAACCTGCAGATGCATTTGCAACGATTAAGTCAACGAAATCACAAAGGTGAGTTTTGTTGATGTTGTTGACTTATGTGCTAATCAGACATATTTGGTCGCAGCATGACTGCCAGCAAATCGATGCTAACATGCTATGCTAACCAATGCTAACATGCTGTTTACGCTAGCTGTATGTACATTTAAAACTAGATACCCACATTTAATGCGAAACAAACACTTACCAATCGACAGATTTAAGTTGCTCCGGTGTCACAAGATGCGAAAGTCCTGATCGTTTGGTCCGCACATTTTACCGGCGATGCTAATAAGGCAGCCATGCTATGGGCCACTTCATTAGGTACACCCATGCTATGACCGAAGAGCGTCAATAGCTATTAGCTCAATAGCTTCAATTTCTTCTTCAATTTCGTTTTCGCTATCTGCCTCCATACTCCGACCATCTGTTTCAATACATGCGTAATCTGTTGAATCTCTTAAACCGCTGAAATCCGAGTCTTAATCCGAGCTAATGTCGCTATATCTTGCTGTGGTAACCGCCATGTTGTTTGTTTTGGCAGCACTGTATGACGTCACAGGGAAATGGACAGTCACATCGCAAATAGGGAAAATCAAGCACTTTAAAGCTTTTTTTAGGGATATTCCGGGAGGTGTAAAATTTTGAAAAAAACTTCGAAAAATAGTACAAGCCACTGGGAACTGATTTGTATTGTTTTTAACCCTTTTGAAATTGTGATAATATTCCCCTTTAAGAGCCCCGCGATGAGGTGGCGACTTGTCCAGGGTGTACACCGCCTTCCGCCTGATTGTAGCTGAGATAGGCTTCAGCGCCCCCGCGACCCCAAAAGAGAATAAGCAGTAGAAAATGGATGGATGGACATTGTTTAAGAAAATTACACAATATGAACAGGTCATTGGTACGAGCTCTATATGGGGGTTGGGGGTATGATGTCATTCCCGGGGTGCCCGTTGAATAAAGCCCTGCTCCATTGAGTCGGATCTCCTTTGTAAATGTGTCAATGCCAAAAAGGACAATAGCTGTCACGCATCCAATTAATGGACAAATTCGCGCATGCCGTTATCACACGACGTGTTGATAGGAAGAATAATGGCGCGTTGGACATCTGAATATGTTTTGCATGGCTACACAGCAAAAAGTCAGTGTTCAAAAAGAAGAAAAACAAATACAACAATTTGGTTTTTTTTTACTTGAACTAAGCAAAATTATCTGCCAATAGAACAAAAAAATTTGGCTTGTCTAGATTTTCCAAAACAAGTAAAATTAGCTAACCTCAATGGACCCAAAAATAGCTTAAAATACGTATATTCTCACTAATAACAAGTGCACTTTTCTTGGTAGAAAAAAATAGATCTCTTTGTTCAATATGTTGAAAAATATTCTTAAATTAAGTAAACGATAGTGCCATTATCTTGACATGATTTTTTTTTCCATGCTTGGAGTAAGAAATTATTACTTTAAAAAAGTAGTTTTTTACTTTTGAGTGTTAAAGGGGAACCATCCATCCATCTTCTTCCGCTTATCCGAGGTCGGGTCGCGGGGGCAGCAGCCTAAGCAGGGAAGCCCAGACTTCCCTCTCCCCAGCCACTTCGTCTAGCTCTTCCCGGGGGATCCCGAGGCGTTCCCAGGCCAGCCGGGAGACATAGTCTTCCCAACGTGTCCTGGGTCTTCCCCGTGGCCTCCTACCGGTTGGACGTGCCCTAAACACCTCCCTCGGGAGGCGTTTGGGTGGCATCCTGACCAGATGCCCGAACCACCTCATCTGGCTCCTCTCGGGGGAACATTAAATGTTCCTTGTGATAATGTTCCTTAAAGGGGAACATTATCACTATTTCAAAAGGGTTAAATTCAGTTCCCAGTGGCTTGTTTTAATTTTCAAAATGTTTTTCAAAATTTTACACCTCTTGGAATATCCCTAAAAAAAGCTTTAAAGTTCTTGATTTTCCCTATTTGCGATGCCACTATCCATTTCCCTGTGACGTCATACAGTGCTGCCAAAACAAACAACATGGCGGTTACCACAGCAAGATATAGCGACATTAGCTCGGATTCAGACTCGGATTTCAGTGGCTTAAGCGATTCAGCAGATCACGCATGTATTGAAACGGACGGTCGGAGTATGGAGGCAGATAGCGAAAACGAAATTGAAGAAGAAATTGAAGCTATTGAGCGAATAGCTATTGACGCTATTCGGCCATAGCATGGGTGTACGTAATGAAGTGGCCCATAGCATGGCTGCCTTATTAGCATCGCCGGTAAAATGTGCAGACCAAACAATCAGGATTTTCGCATCTTGTGACACTGGAGCAACTTAAATCCGTCGATTGGTAAGTGTTTGTTTCGCATTAAATGTGGGTATCTAGTTTCAAATGTACATACAGCTAGCGTAAATAGCATGTTAGCATCGATTAGCTGGCAGTCATGCTGCGACCAAATATGTCTGACTAGCACATAAGTCAACAAAATCAACAAAACTCACCTTTGCGATTTCGTTGACTTAATCGTTGCAAATGCATCTGCAGGTTATCCATACATCTCTGTGCCATGTCTGTCTTAGCATCGCCGGTCAAATGTGAAGACACTTTGGTACATTCAATGGGGGTCTGGCGGCAGATTTCTTGCCAGTGGTGCAACTTGAATCCCTCCCTGTTAGTGTTGTTACACCCTCCGACAACACACCGACGAGGCATGATGGCTCCAAGGTTCCAAAAAATTGTCGAAAAAACGGAAAATAACAGAGCTGAGACCCGGTGTTTGTAATGTGAAAATGAAAATGGCGGGTGTGTTACCTCTGTGACGTCACGTTCTGACGTCATCGCTAAAATACCGATAAACAGAAAGGTGTTTAATTTGCCAAAATTCACCCATTTAGAGTTCGGAAATCGGTTAAAAAAATACATGGTCTTTTTTCTGCACCATCAAGGTATATATTGACGCTTACATAGGTTTGGTGATAATGTTCCCCTTTAATGACACAGCTTTGCAACAGTTGATATTCTGGTTTCAAGCATGTTTTACTCAATATAGGTCATCAAATCTCAGCCACAAGCTATAATATCTTACTGAGATCATTTAGGACCAAATCCTTAAAACAAGTAAAACACTCTAACACAGGGGTCGGGAACCTTTTTGGCTGAGAGAGCCATGAAAGCCAAATATTTCAAAATGTATTTCCGTGAGAGCCGTATAATATTTTTTTAACACTTACAACGTGCATTTTTAAGATTTTTAGAGTATAATAAGTCTCTTATTCTTTTTAATAACATTGTTATTCTAAAGCTAACCAATAATAAATAAAATACTTCTTGAACAGGTGCGATAGAAAATGGATGGTTGAATTAAAATGCATGCGAATGTTTTACAATTTGAATGTTATTTTTAACACTGCGATTACCAGCGGAATTTTTCATTACTTAACGTGTTGAGCGATATCAGCTAAGATTTATCTGAGAGCCAGATGCAGTCATTAAAAGAGCCACATCTGGCTCTAGAACAGGGGTAGGGAACCTATGGCTCGCGAGCCAGATGTGGCTCTTTTGATGACCGTATTCGGCTCTCGGATAAATCTGAGCTGACGCTGCTTATTACGATAAGTAATGGATAATTCGACTTGTAATGAAAAATAACGTTCAAAATATAAAACATTCTCATGCATTTTTATGTTCAAGAAGTTGCGTTAATGGTAAGAAGTAAGTTATTCATTATTGGTTAGTGTGGGGCTTGCCCTCCTGGGGGTTCTTCAGACCACCAGGCACCGACATGAGAGCCTGTTTCAGGGTTACAATATTGTTTTATTTTTCAGTAAGTCTCTCAGTTGCTTTCCAGCATTTGTCTTTTTCTCTTTCGTTCTCACTCGCGCTCTGGCTCCAGCCCCGACCCCGTCTCTCCTCCTACCTGCTGCTTATAAACAGAGCGACAGGTGATTAGTTAACCAGGCCCAGCTGGGCCATCTACGCACCTGTCGCTGATTTCGAGGCCGGTTCCGGCAACTCCCTGCTTCGCTGCAGGCCCGCAGGCCACGCCCCCTCCACATTTAGCTTCAGAATAACAATGTTTTTAGAAAGAATAAGAGACATGAAATGTTGGTCTTACTTAAAAATGCACGCGTTTAGTTGTGTTCAGTGTTAAAAAAAATATTATATGGCTCTTACGGATAATACATTTTCAAATATTTGGCTTCTTGGCTCTCTCAGCCAAAAAGGTTCCCTGTTGCGATCCGTGTCTCGGATCTTCAAATATTATTGTTTATTTTTCCATCTTTGTTCTCATTCTCCGTCTGATCCGTTTATTTCTCGTTTAGTCCATCACCATGGTAACTTATTAGTTTCAGCTGTTACTCCCGGTTGCTGCACACCTGTCCTCTGCTAATTACCTTCCCTTTATAAGCCAGCCTCTTCTGTTTATTCTTTCTGGGACTCTAATTTGCTCACATGCAACAAGTAACGTCAGGTATGTTTTTCTCGCTAGCTCATTAGCTAAGCCACTTTGTTGTCGTCTTTAGCTCACATGCTAATCATCTTTGTTTTCATTTTGTTGTGCCATCGTGCCAAATCTTAGTTCTTTATATTTCCTAGCTTTCACGCTAGCGTCTTTTGTTTCCCTTTTTTATTAGCTCCAGCGTTTTTGTTCAGAGCTCACTTTTTGTTAATAAATTTGTTAGATCTTACCTTTGTTGTGTTCTTCGTTTGACGCATCCTCGAGGGAATCGAACCCGGTACCACGATGCCGAACCGGCGTTACATTCCCGACCCCTGCTCTAGAGCCATAGGTTCCCTACACCTGCTCTAACATAAAATATGCTTAGTGAAAAGAAGTATCTTATCAGACAGAAAATAAGCAAATATCACCCTTATTTGAGATATTTAATCTTACTTAGATTTCAGTTTTTGCAGTCTTCGTACACAGAGTTTTCATTTTTCATGAGGAGGAGCATTGCCCGTCTTCACCCAAAAAATAAAAAAAAATAAAAAATCTAGAGCCACAAGGTCAGCAATAGCACATTTTCTGAGGCGTAACCATGGCAACCACCGCCAAAGCAAAACAGCTGACCTTGCTTGTAAAAGGCATTTACATGATGTGAATCCAAGCACCTACAAATGGTCTTAATGAGGCTGACTGATTTTTTTTTTTTTTTTTTTTTTGCAGCAAATTATAGTCGGAATTGCTTTTGATCAGATCAAATGTAAAAAAAAAAAAAGTGTCATTCGCCATCAGTGAACAAGATGATGACCACGCTCCGGCTGCATGTTCCCGGGCGGGCTACACACCTCGCTAATTTCCCCCTCAGCCGCACCGACTTGTATATTCACGTTTGTACCTTCCTATCTTAATCCCAGCTATTACGCGCATGGCTGGCCATGTCAAGGGGAGATTTGCTCACTCACGGTGAATGGCCCAATATTGACAGCACGCCCACCGCATCAGCGATCAGCGTGAGGGCTTAGCGCTCGCCGCATTCGCCACTGCGGAGTTGAACGCGGCGCCGATGGCGAGTCCCGCCTCGCTGGTGAAGCCACGCAAATTGTGTCGGGCGAGTGTGGCGTTGCTGTCACAGACAGTACGCTTGTTTTGGGTCTAATAATAATACAAAAACAAAAAACAAAAAAAAAAAACTTACTTCTGCTTAATATGCCGAGTCCGAGTCGGCGCTAACAATGGCCCAAAGCAGGCCTGAGGAAGTGGAGATAGCAGTGTGTGTTGCCAGGGCCTGGGGCGAGAATTTGAGTCCCCTCACCTGTGTATCTGAAGTTCTCCTCTACCAGATCAGCATTGAGTCTTTTTTTTTTTTTTATCACCAGACCTATGTAAGCGTCAATATATACCTTGATGTTAAAACGTTATTTTTAACACCGATTACTGGCGGAATTATTAATTACTAATCGTGTTAAGTAATGTCAGCTCAGATGTATTTGAGAGCCAGATGCAGTCATCAAAAGAGTCACATTTGGCTCCAGAACCATAGGTTCCCTACCCTTGGAGTAAAACATGCTAGGAACTAGAATATCCGTCTCGATGGATATCACTGTCTGAATCAATCAATCAATGTTTATTTATATAGCCCCAAATCACAAATGTCTCAAAGGACTGCACAAATCATTACGACTACAACATCCTCGGAAGAACCCACAAAACGGCAAGGAAAACTCACACTCAGTGGGCAGGGAGAATTCACATTCAGTGGGACGCCAGTGACAATGCTGACTATGAGAAACCTTGGAGAGGACCTCAGATGTGGGCAACCCCCCCCCCCCCCCCCCTCTAGGGGACCGAAAGCAATGGATGTCGAGCGGGTCTAACATGATACTGTGAAAGTTCAATCCATAGTGGCTCCAAGACAGCAGTGAGAGTCCCGTCCACAGGAAACCATCTCAAGCGGATCAGCAGCGTAGAGATGTCCCCAACCGATACAGGCGAGCGGTCCATCCTGGGTCCCGACGAGCGGTCCATCCTGGGTCTCGACTCTGGACAGTCAGTACTTCATCCGGCGTTGGTTTTCCTTTAATTATTACCTCCTGCTTCGATTGAAAGTCCAGTTTAGAAAACTGTTTTATTTTAGATATGTAATCCACCCCACCCCCCACCCATTTTCTGCCGCTTATTCCCGTTCGGGGTTGCGGGGGGCGCTGGCGCCTATCTCAGCTACAATCGGGCGGAAGGCAGGGTACACCCTGGACAAGTCGCCACCTCATCGCAGGGCCAACACAGATAGACAGACAACATTCACACTCACATTCACACACAAGGGCCAATTTTAGTGTTGCCAATCAACCTATCCCCAGGTGCATGTCTTTGGAAGTGGGAGGAAGCCGGAGTACCCGGAGGGAACCCACACATTCACGGGGAGAACATGCAAACTCCACACAGAAAGATCCCGAGCCTGGATTTGAACCCAGGACTGCAGGACCTTCGTATTGTGAGGCAGACGCACTAACCCCTCTGCCACCGTGAAGCCCAGATATGTAATCCTCCATGTAAAAAATGTCCAGGGGAGAGGAAAAAATAGAAGATCGCTGCCGCTGCACTTGACTTGCTAACTGTAGCTTGTTGTCACTTATTCTGCAGCCGAGTAGTCGCAAGAATGATCCCTGGGATCATTAGCGCCCTCTACCACCAGGAGGCGGGAGAACAGGTGCCTCACACAGTGCGTCTTCGCAGCCGTTTTATGATTGCTCAGCACAAGAAATACGTTACACACATACAGTTGTTGACAAAGTACACTGTGCATTATTTACCTCAGCTAACTAAACTATGGAAATATATAATATAATTCATACAGCAATACGGTCTCACTGCACAGCAGCCAGCAGTTATTTGAGTCATTGGAGGGGACCAAATGTGGAAAAGTGTTCTGTGGTCTGACGAGTCCACATTTCAAATTGTTTTCGGAATTATTCGACATCGTGTCACCCGGACCAAAGGTGAAGCGAACTATCCAGACTGTTATCGACGCAAAGTTCAAAACCCAGCATCTGTGCGGTGTGGGGGTGCATTAGTGCCCAAGGCATGGGTAACTTACACATCTGTGACGGCACCATTAATGCTGAAAGGTACATACAGGTTTTGGAATAACATATGCTGCCATCTAAACACTGTCTTTTTCATGGACGCCCCTGCTTATTTCAGCAAGACAATGCCAAGCCGCATTCAGCACGTGTTACAACAGCGTGGCTTTGTAAAAAAAAAAGACTGCGGGTACTTTCCTGGCACCCGCCTGCAGTCCAGACCTGTCTCCGATCGAAAATGTGTGGCGCATTATGAAACGTAAAACACGACAGCGGAGACCCCGGACTGTTGAACGACTGAAGCTCTACATAAAACAAGAATGGGAAAGAATTCCACTTTCAAATCTTCAACAATTAGTTTTCTCAGTTCCCAAACATTTATTGAGTGTTGTTAAAAGAAAAGGTGATGTAACACAGTGGTGAACATGCCCTTTCCCAACTACTTTGGCACGTGTTGCAGTCATGAAATTCTAACTTAATTATTATTTGCAAAAAAAAAACAAAGTTTATGAGTTTGAACATCAAATAGCTTGTCTTTGTAGTGCATTCAATTGAATATGGGTTGAAAAGGATTTGCAAATCATTGTGTTCTGTTTTTATTTACCTCTAACACAATTCCCCAACTCAAATGGAAACAGGGTTTGGATATATAACCCAGTCCAGGGAACGCACGAGATGAGATGTGGTGGAGGCAAACAGGAAGTGGAAAACAGAAATAAGAGCGCTGCACAGGAACTACAACGACTAAGGAAACTAATAATATAGTCCAAATTGTCATGTGAGGTAATGACATACAATTGTTCCACTTTATAACAGGAGCACTAGTGGGGTTTTTTAGGAAGTTGATGCTAACATGTTTGTGGCCCAAGTTTTGAACTGAACTCGGTAGCCGGTATGAATTAATTTATTTATTCCGGCAGACAGACATATATGGCAACACTTCATAACTCTTTGTAATTTGACAGTGTCATGATCTGTAGGCTGGATTATGTTTTTGTCATTTTTTGTTTCTTTTTGAACTCTTTTAGTTCCTGTTTGCGCTCCCTTGTTTTGTTTGGTTACCATGCCGACTTGTGATTTTCACCTGCTTCTGATGTTCGGACCGCACACCTGTTTCTAATAAAGACCCTTATTTAAGCCTGTCTTTGCCAGTCAGTCGGCCTGGCGTCATTGCTTGTTGTCTTGCGATACCACAGTTCATGTTGATCGTTCCATGTCCGATTCCAAGTTTTGCTAGTTATTTGTTTCATGCCACAGTAAGTTTTATTTGTTCTATGCCATAGTTTGGTTAGTTGTTTTCATGTCTATAGTTTCATGTTCTAAGTTTTTTGCCTTAGGCACCCTTGCCTTCGGGTTGTTTTCTGTTTTTTTGTACTTCGTTGAGTGTGAATGAATAATTAAATATGTTCCTACCTGCTACCCTTGTCCGGAATAGTCTATTTGCATCCCGGAAGAACAAACCTCGCTATAACTTGCGAAAAATCAGCACCCACTGAAAAAGGGATACAGAGAAAAACAAGAATGCTTATTATCCATGTCCCGCTCCTAATTTTACAATCAACTTATATGTTGGTATATAGTCCAAGTTTCAACAGCAGATTGGATGGATACATGACAATTTCAGAACAAGTAAAACATATGCTAATGGATGATAATCCATCCAAAAGACCATTTTTTTTGTTTGTTTTAAGTGGGTTATAGTAAGTGGGTTATACTTGTATAGCGCTTTTCTACCTTCAAGGTACTCAAAGCGCTTTGACACTATTTCCACATTCACCCATTCACACACACATTCACACACTGACGGTGGGAGCTGCCATGCAAGGCGCTCACCAGGACCCATCAGGAGCAAGGGTGAAGTGTCTTGCCCAAGGACACAACGGACGTGACTAGGATGGTAGAAGGTGGGGATTGAACCAGTAACCCTCAGATTACTGGCACAGCCAATCTACCAACTTCGCCACACCGTCCCCAAAAAAAGGTGTAACAAAATACGAAAAGGCAGAACTGTTGATACTAATGACCAACCAGTGTTTGTAATCAATTATAGTTACTTGTTTGTATGTTTTTTGTTGGTTTCTCAGTCCACATGATGTTCAATTCATGTTTCTAGGAACGCGAGACAATAACTAAAACACTCCACACAGGAAAACACCAAAAAAAACTCAAAATTAGTCACGGCGTGATGCGACAGTAGACCTACTTTGAATCGGGCTATAGTCAATCAATCAACCAATCAATCTTTACTTATATAGCCCTAAATCACTAGTGTCTCAAAGGGCTGCACAAACCACAGCACAAACCACTACGACGTCCTCGGTAGGCCCACATAAGGGCAAGGAAAACTCACACCCGGTAGGACGTGGGTGACAATGATGACTACGAGAACCTTGGAGAGGACGAAAGCAATGGATGTCGAGCGGGTCTGACATGATACTGTGAGAGTTCAATCCATAATGGATCCAACACAGCCGCGAGAGTCCAGTCCAAAGCGGATCCAACACAACCGCGAGAGTCCCGTTCACAGCGGAGCCAGCAGGAAACCATCCCAAGCGGAGGCGGATCAGCAGCGCAGGGATGTCCTAAGCCAATACACAGGCAAGCGGTCCATCCTGGGTCCCGACTCTGGACAGCCAGTACGTCACCAATGGCTACCGGATCGGACCGGACCCCCTCCACAAGGGAGAGTGGGACATAGGAGAAAAAGAGATCAACTGGTCTAAAAACGGAGTCTATTGTGTGTCTATAGTGATGCATGGTTGGTTATGGTTTGAATTTATATCCAACAATTGCAAAAACGACTTTTTAATGTCAACTGTGACAAGTCTCCAGCTGTCATCGTGTGTGTTGCATGGACCATCGATGCAAGACGCATTGTAGCAGGGTTGACTCTGGTTTATTATTTCAATAACCAAGTTGTCTTGCCAGTCGGTCACACCAATTTCTAGCACGCCCTCTCTTCTTGCTCGTCGCGGCGCACCTTTCGGTGGCCGGTGGCTGGGTCTTCCACGGGGGCTCATCACTCTCTGGGTCGCTCTCGTCGTCTTCATTGTCGGGTGTTTCCTCTCCTACTTCTGCCATGATTGCTCCTCCTTCTCCTTTTTTATGCTGCAGCAGAAGATGCAGGGATTGAGAACAGGTGTGTCGTTTACGCACCTGACTCGGATTGCTGTAACGTCGCTCCATGTGCGCCCCGCCTATCCGCTCCGCTGCATGCTCCGCCTCCTGGCCACCATCTCGGGTAGGAACGCCGTCTGTCCTATCCTGCTGTCGGCTCGTCGGCTCCGTCTCTCCACAGCAACATCGGCTGCTGAGTTGTTGTTGTTTTTTTGTTTTCTGCTAGTGGTGTGCCTCGGGGTTTTTACAATAAAAAATGTGTCTAAAACTGAAACTAAAACTGAACTGGCTGCAAAGTAAACAAAAACAAAATGCTGGACGACAGCAAAGACTTGCTGCGTGTGGAGCATTTTTTTAATGTGTTCTGCTAGTGGTGTGCCTCGGGGTTTTTACAATAAAAATGTGTCCAAAACTGAAACTAAAACTGAACTGGCTGCAAAGTAAACAAAAACAGAATGCTGGACGACAGCAAAGACTTGCTGCGTGTGGAGCATTTTTTAAATGTTTTCTGCTAGTGGTGTGCCTCGGGGTTTTTACAATAAAAAATGTGTCTAAAACTGAAATTAGAACTGAACTGGCTGTAAAGTAAAAAAAAAAAAACAGAATGCTGGACGACAGCAAAGACTTGCTGCGTGTGGAGCATTTTTTTTCTGTTTTCTGCTAGTGGTGTGCCTCGGGGTTTTTTCAATAAAAAATATGTGCCTTGGCTCGAAAAAGGTTGAAAAACATTGCTGTAGAGCAGGGGTCGGCAAACCCGCGGCTCTGGGGCCGCATGCGGCTTTTTAGCGCCGCCCTAGTGGCTCTCTGGAGCTTTTTCAAAAATATATGAAAAATGGAAATGAGGGGAAAAAAAAACATTTTTTGTTTTAATTTTGTCTCTGTAGGAGGACAAACATGACACAAACCTCCCTAATTGCTATAAAGTACACTGTTTATATTAAACATGCTTCACTGATTCGAGTATTTGGCGAGCGCAGTTTTCTCCTACTATATTTGGCGCTCCTTGAATTCACCGTGGTTTGTTTACATGTATAACTTTCTCCAACTTTCTAAGACGTGTTTTATGCCACTTCTTTTTCTGTCTCATTTTGTCCACCAAACTTCTAATGTTGTGCGTGAATGCACAAAGGTGAGTTTTGTTGATGTTATTGACTTGTGTGGAGTGCTAATCAGACATATTTGGTCCCTGCATGACTGTAAGTTAATCGATGCTAACATGCTATTGAGGCTAGCTGTATGTACATATCGCATCATTATGCCTCATTTGTAGCTATATTTGAGCTCATTTAGTTTCTTTTAAGTCCTCATAATTCAATTTATATCTCATGACACACTATCTGGATGTAATATGGCTTTTAATTTTTTTGCGGCTCGAGACGGATTTGTTTTTGTATTTTTGCTCCAAAAACAGCTCGGTTGGTAGAGTGGCCGTGCCAGCAACTTGAGGGTTGCAGGTTCGATTCCCGCTTGTGTCATCCTAGTCACTGCCGTTGTGTCCTTGGGCAAGACACTTTATCCGCCTGCTCCCAGTGCCACCCACACTGGTTTAAATGTAACTTAGATATTGGGTGTCACTATGTAAAGCGCTTTGAGTCACTTGAGAAAAGCGCTATATAAATGTGATTCACTTCACTACTCCGACATAGAGATGCACACTCTGACAGGTTGTCTCTGGCAAATGATCCGCCGAAGCAGCAACAATATCCCCACACTGCAAAAACTGAATTCTAAGTAAGATTTAATATCTCAAATAAGGGTGATATTTGCTTATTTTCTATCTGATAAGATAATTCTTCTCACTAATCAGATTTTATATTAGGGTGTTTTACTTGTTTTAAGTGTTTTGGTCCTAAATGATCTCAGTAAGATGTTACAGCTTGTTGCTGAGATTTGATAGCCTATATTGAGTAAAACATGCTTGAAACTATTTTCGTCCAAATGTCCAAAACACACCTAGCAATGGTACACAGGAAGGCAGGAAGGGAGAGGGAAATAGGCGGCTAAATTGGTCAAAAGTCCCATTTTTGGCCAAAGTACCTCCCCATACTCCAGTCCCACGAGTCCCGCCACTGGCCACACAAGTCTCGGGATGCAAAAAAATGTCCATAACACACCCAGCAAATTCCCACGGGAAGTGGGGGAGAAAAGTGAGAAAAGTCGGCAAAAGTCCCCAAAAATGTTCAAAATACCTACCCAGGTTCGAGTCCCACAAGTCCCGCCGCCGTCCGGGATGCCCACAATGTCCAAAACACACCCAGCCGAGTCCCATGGGGAGGGGGGATGATATATAATTCACACACAATTCACAATATGGCTCTTTCAACATTTTGGGTTGCCGACCCCTGCTGTAGAGGATGCTTGTTCTCCAAAATATACAAAAATAAGAATATCATTTAAGGGAGAAATCTGGACCCCTGGTTCTCAGCTTTCTGGAAATGTGGCCCATCTATCCATCCATCCATCCATCATCTTGGGGCGGTATAGCTCGTTTGGTAGAGTGGCCGTGCCAGCAACTTGAGAGTTGCAGGTTCGATTCCCGCATCCGCCATCCTAGTCACTGCCGTTGTGTCCTTGGGCAAGACACTTTACTCACCTGCTCCCAGTGCCACCCACACTGGTTTAAATGTAACTTAGATATTGGGTTTCACTATGTAAAGCGCTTTGAGTCACTAGAGAAAAGCGCTATATAAATATAATTCACTTCACTTCATCTTCCGCTTATCCGAGCTCGGGTCGCGGGGGCAACAGCCTAAGTAGGGAAACCCAGACTTCCCTCTCCCCAGCCACTTCGTCTAGCTCTTCCCGGGGGATCCCGAGGCGTTCCCAGGCCAGCCGGGAGACATAGTCTTCCCAACGTGTCCTGGGTCTTCCCTGTGGCCTCCTACCGGTTGGACGTGCCCTAAACACCTCCCTAGGGAGGCGTTCGGGTGGCATCCTGACCAGATGCCCGAACCACCTCATCTGGCTCCTCTCCATGTGAAGGAGCAGCGGCTTTACTTTGAGTTCCTCCCGGATGGCAGAGCTTCTCACCCTATCTCTAAGGGAGAGACCTGGAAACTCATTTCGGCCGCTTGTACCCGTGATCTTATCCTTTCGGTCATGACCCAAAGCTCATGACCATAGGTGAGGATGGGAACGTAGATCGACCGGTAAATTGAGAGCTTTGCCTTCCGGCTCAGCTCCTTCTTTACCACAACGGATCGGTACAACGTCCGCATTACTGAAGACGCAGCACGTGGCCCTTAAAGAAAAATGCGTTGAATATCCCCGCCTTAGAGGATTTAGGCCCCTTTTTTGGTTCACTTCCTGCCTGCTTGCAAAAGTGCAAATGGGTATTTTCCATCTCCCACTCGTTGTTGCCTAATTGGCACTTAACAGCCGCCTCTAATGGCTGCCTTGATGGCTGTGCCTCCTCTCGCTCGCACCGATGTAGGAAGCAGCAAATCTCGAAATCAAACTAGCTGAGGGTGCACCTTCTTTTTCACCCTCTGCTCCCATCACGTCCTCCCCCCTTTTTTTTTTTTTTTTTTTGCTTCTCGCCCAGGAAGGAGTTTGCACCCCAGACAGCCCAGAGTGCTCATTATCACTTTCCAGAACCAGCCTGTCGCTCATGAATTCTCCACTCCTCTTCTCCTTGAGTCGTACGCTTCCATCTCCACCTTCTCCCGAAACGGAAAAAAAAAAAGACATCAGGAGATGTTCTGAATCCAGACGTTTTTTTTTTTTGTTTTTTTTTTTCTTCACTTTATCTTTATTCCGGCATCTCCAGCAAATTTCCTGTTCTGCTCCGATGGCGAGAGGCGTGTTTGTGGACAGACAATTTTCTCCCGACGCAAAGGTCATCACGGAGGCAGTTTAAACAGGAAGAACAATGTGCAAATGCTCAAAGGCGCCAAAGTGCATGCACGTCTTGGCGGAAATGAAGCAACCTTCGCCGCGTTTCTGCCGGGAGGAAGCCGCGGCACAATCGGACGCCATTTTAAAATGCACTTTGATAAGACAGTCGGCATGTGCGCTGAGAAATGTCAGGGCTATTACAAACCCCGTTTCCATATGAGTTGGGAAATTGTGTTAGATGTAAATATAACAAAATACAATAATTTGCAAATAATTTTCAACCCATATTCAGTTGAGTATTCAACAAAGACAACATATTTGATGTTCAAACTGATAAACGTTTTTTTTTTTGCAAATAATAATTTAGAATTTGATGCCAGCAACACGTGACAAAGAAGTTGGTAAAGGTGGCAATAAGTACTGATAAATTTAAGGAATGCTCATCAAATACTTATTTGGAAGATCCCACAGGTGTGCAGGCTAATTGGGAACAGGTGGGTCCCATGATTGGGTATAAAAACAGCTTTCCAAAAAAATGCTCAGTCTTTCACAAGAAAGGATGGGGCGAGGTACACCCCTTTGTCCACAACTGCGTGAGCAAATAGTCAAACAGTTTAAGAACAACGTTTCTCAAAGTGCAATTGCAAGAAATTTAGGGATTTCAACATCTACAATCCATAATATCATCAAAAGGTTCAGAGAATCTGGAGAAATCACTCCAAGTAAGCGGGATGGCCGGAAACCAACATTGAATGACCGTGACCTTCGATCCCTCAGCCTCAGCTGTAACAAAAACCGACATCAATTTCTAAAGGATATCACCACATGGGCTCAGGAACACTTCAGAAAACCACTGTCACTAAATACAGTTTGTCGCTACATCTGTAAGTGCAAGTTAAAGCTCTACTATGCAAAGCGAAAGCCATTTATCAACAACATCCAGAAACGCCGCCGGCTTCTCTGAGCCTGATATCATCTAAGATGGACTGATGCAAACGGGGTTTGTATACAGAGTCGGTTTTCACTCACAGATGGTCCACATGAACTCAGGGCTTTCCTGAAATTCAAACATAACATGATAAATTCCACATTCAGGGCTCAAATGTTATCCATAGTGGGGGTGAAAATGTGGGCGGAGAAATTAAACTGTCTTCTAGCCTAGGAGTGATCAACCTTGTGGTAAAATGTGTTCAAATGCATCAAAAACATGACTAGTTGTTTGGACTATTCAAAAGCCAGCATCTGTGATGGTATGGGGGTGCATTAATACCCAGGGCATGGGTAACTTACACATCTGTGAAGGCACCATTAATGCTGAAAGGTACATTCAGGTTTTGGAACAACATATGCTGCCATCTAAGCGCTGTCTTTTTCATGGACGCCCCTGCTTATTTCAGCAAGACAACGCCAAGCCACATTCAGCATGTGTTATAACAGCGTGGCGGGTACTTTCCTGGCCTGCCTGCAGTCCAGACCTGTATCCCATGGAAAATGTGTGGCGCATTATGAAGCGTAAAATACGACAGCGGAGACCCCGGACTGTTGAACGACTGAAGCTCTACATAAAACTAGAATGGGAAAGAATTCCACTCTAAAAGCTTCAACAATTAGTTTCCTCAGTTCCCAAATGTTTATTGAGTGTTGTTAAAAGAAAAGTGGTGAACATGCCCTTTCCCAACTACTTTGGCATGTGTTGCAGCCATGAAAATCTAAGTTAATTAATATTTGCAATAGAAAAATAAAGTCTATGAGTTTGAACATCAAATATCTTGTCTTTGTAGTGCATTCAATTGAATATGGGTTGAATAGGTTTTGCTGGTTATTGTATTCCGTTTATATTTACATCCAACACAATTTCCCAACTCATATGGAAAGGGGTTTGTACATTTTGACAAATCGCGCTGAAAAGACCAGGAAAGTTCTTCTAAAGTGCATAAGCCTGGCAATGTCAGCTAGCTGCATTAGCATTCCCACACGGGGGAACGGCTGTGAGTCGGAATAGAAATGGGCTGGTTCAGTGAGCAAGGGGAGTAGAGGTCCCATTCGTCTTGTCCTGTTTAAATACACTGGTTAACTCCTGCCAACAGGGAAGCCATTCAGCAAAAGGCCAAGGGCATCTGTCATGTGTTTCAGCACATTGATATTGTCCCAGGCTCCGCATCTCCCGCTTTCCTCCATCGCCGCCGCCCCTTCTCTCTGTTTATCTCTCACCTTTCCCTCCGTCCTCCCCCGTCCACTTCCGGCCGTCTCCTGATGAGACAGGTGAATATGCACAGAGCTGACATGATTAGCAGCCTCGTAGCTCCATGATGGATCGCGCCTGCTCCATTATTAATATAGTAAAAGCAGCGGCGGGCCAGGTAAGCGCAATCTCAGCATCCACAATATAATGCCACACACCCACGGATAACAGTGCACATATTACTTTATTCGCACAATATACTGGGGTACCTCAAAGCATGAGTACCTTAACTTACTAATATTTTAGCCTTTTGTTATGCTTTGAAAGAACCACAGCGTTCAGAATGTTTTGTATTCTGCAATGCCCTCCCGGTAACAATTAGAGATGCTACCTCAGTAGAAGCATTGAAGTCCTATCTTAAAACTCATTGTATCATGCATTGCTTCCAAAACTACGGCAAGTAGTAATGTCCAAAAAAAGATAGTGACAGAGAATAGAACGAGGGTGGACAATTCAACCCTAAACTCACTCCTTTACTGCAGATTAAATGGCACAGATCAATCAATCAATCAATCAATCAATGTTTACTTATATAGCCCTAAATCACTAGTGTCTCAAAGGGCTGCACAAACCACTACGACATCCTCGGTAGGCCCACATAAGGGCAAGGAAAAATTCATACCCAGTGGGACGTCGGTGACAATGATGACTATGAGAACCTTGGAGAGGAGGAAAGCAATGGATGTCGAGCGGGTCTAACATGATACTGTGAAAGTTCAATCCATAATGGATCCAACACAGTCGCAAGAGTCCAGTCCAAAGCGGATCCAACACAGCAGCGAGAGTCCCGTTTACAGCGGAAACCATCCCAAGCGGAGGCGGATCAGCAGCGCAGAGATGTATCCCCAGCCGATACACAGGCGAGCAGTACATGGCCACCGGATCGGACCGGACCCCCTCCACAAGGGAGAGTGGGACATAGGAGAAAAAGAAAAGAAACGGCAGATCATCTGGTCTAAAAAGGGAGTCTATTTAAAGGCTAGAATGCTGCCCATACCTATGCTCCTTCAAAGGCTGTGCTACTGGCTGCAAAACATTGCAGTTTTAAATACAACAATGAGAGGTGTGTTATGTTTGTGTATGTGTAAATAAATGAACACTGAAATTCAAGTATTTCTTATATATATATATATATATATATATATATTAAATAAATACTTGAATTTCAGTGAATTCTAGCTATAAATATACTCCTCCCCCCTTAACCCTGCCCCCGGCGCACCCGCCCACCTCCAATCTCCCGAATCCGGAGGTCTCAAGGTTGGCAAGTATGGCTCCAGTACTCTGGAATGCCCTCACGGTAACAGTTAGAGATGCTACCTCAGTAGAAGCGTCTAAGTCCCATCTTAAAACTCATTTGTATATGCTATGTAACGATTTGGTCCCATGGTGATGCGGGGGTTGTTCTCCCAAGATGCAGACGGACGAAATTATTTATTTTAACAATAATTCAGGCAGGAACAAACAAAGCGTGCACATAGCACGGGAAGACAGAGCACAGTAGAGTCTCACCGTCCTTATCTGTCGCGTGACGCAAACTAGGAAGCCAGACTGACTGACCGGAAAAGGCAGGACTAACTCGCCCTCTGATTAACGCTTGGCTGAAGGTGAGCGTGCCGAACACTAACCAGAGGCGGGTGAAACCAGTAAGCACCCACGGTAACTGAAAAACACAAACCCAGGGGTGCAGGAAACAGAACTGAGGAAGTCAAAACATGATCCGGGCTAGGGATCATAACACACGAGCCTTTAGATAGACCCCCCTTTTAGACCAGTTGATCTGCCGTCTCTTTTCTGCTCTTCCCCCCTTCTCCTGTGTGGAGAGGTTATTAAGTGACCACAGATGAAGCGCTAATTGTTCAAATTCGGGACTCGAGGCGGACCACTCCTCTGTGCATCAGTTGGGGACTTCTCCACTCAAGATGATCCCCTGCTGGCCCTACTATGGACTGGACTCTCACAGTATTAACTAGAACCACTCGACGTCCTTTGCACCTTTCGCACAGGGGGATGGGGGTCCCCACATCCGCGGTCCTCTGCAAGGTTTCTCTTTGTATCCCATTGGGTTGAGTTTTTTCTTGCCTTGATGTGGGATCTGAGCCATGATTGCTGTTGTGGCTTGTGCTGCCCTTTGAGACACTAGTGATTAAGGGCTATATAAATAAACTTTGATTGACTGATTGATTGATAACAACTTCTAAGAGACAGACTTTTATACATGAAAATATGGAGAAGCTGCTGATGGTGTGTTCGACAACTGCAGTACATTATTAGTTTAATACTTCATAAAACTATTGTTGTTGTTTGGAATACATTCGATTGTTTTGTTTTTGATGCAACATTCATTATCTGGAAGTTCTTTCAATTTAAAAGCACGTTACATGTAAACTGCGGGATTAGGTCTCTGCTTTTTGCAGATGATGTGGTCCTGATGGCTTCATCTGGCCGGGATCTTCAGCTCTCTCTGGATCGGTTCGCAGCAGAGTGTGAAGTGACCGGAATGAGAATCAGCACCTCCAAGTCCGAGTCCAGTGTTCTCTCCCGGAAAAGCGTGGAGTGCTATCTCCGGGTTGGGGAGGAGACCCTGCCCCAAGTGGAGGAGTTCAAGTACCTAGGAGTCTTGTTCACGAGTGAGGGAAGAGTGGATCGTGAGATCGACAGGCGGATCGGTGCGGCGTCTTCAGTAATGCGGACGTTGTATCGATCCGTTGTGGTGAAGAAGGAGCTGAGCCGGTAGGCAAAGCTCTCAATTTACCGGTCGATCTTTGTTCCCATCCTCACCTATGGTCATGAGCTTTGGGTCATGACCGAAAGGATAAGATCACGGGTACAAGCGGCCGAAATGAGTTTCCTCCGCCGGGTGGCGGGGCTCTCCCTTAGAGATAGGGTGAGAAGCTCTGCCATCCGGGAGGAACTCAAAGTTAAGCCGCTGCTCCTCCACATCGAGAGGAGCCAGATGAGGTGGTTCGGGCATCTGGTCAGGATGCCACCAGAACGCCTCCCTAGGGAGGTGTTTAGGGCACGTCCAACCGGTAGGAGGCCACGGGGAAGACCCCGGACACGTTGGGAAGACTATGTCTACCGGCTGGCTTGGGAACGCCTCGGGATCCCCCGGGAAGAGCTGGACGAAGTGGCTGGGGAGAGGGAGGTTTGGGCTTCGCTGCTTAGGCTGCTGCCCCCACGACCCGACCTCGGATAAGCGGAAGAAGATGGATGGATGGATACATGTAAACATCGTGCTGTTTTTTGGGGGGCCATGAAATTATTAATTAAACTGCTAAATCATGTTAATGAGAAACATTGATTTGAAATGCGAGTATTTTGAGTTACAAGCTCTGTCACATAACTAATTAATTTAATTTGTTGAAGTACCGCTGTATTGTACCGCGACGATGCAGGATAGGTGTGAGAAAGTTTACATTTCATGTATATTTATTGAAATATCCTGGCACTTTTGTAAATAGTTGTCAGGAGGAACGTGTTTGCCTTGATAAAAGCGTTGTTTATTACCATCCCTGCATCAGTAGTAGTTGTTGTGTATGTGTTTTGTTAAGTTTGCTGTGGGAATGGTTCTTTTACGACGCAGTGAGTTATACGGCTGTGTTGAGTAATGGCCTCCTGACGGGTTTGTTTCCCGTATTTTTTTTTCTAACTAGGGTCTTAGACTAACGGGTAACAGAGCCGACTGATGCTTTTGACTGTCTATAAAGGCCTTTGGGAGACATTTGTTTGTTTTTGCGAATGCAGTATTAACTTACTCCATGCAGCAGTTGCAGATTGATGCAGGGTCTATATAGCAGTGGTGTGTCCTCGGAGCCAACAAGGCCTTCTTTGCTGGCTTAACATAACCATAAATCATGATCATACTGAAAGATACAAATATTTTTATTTACTTTCCCTAAATATCTAAAATTATTCATATTCTCTGACATATTATGCTCGTTCCAGTGCTGTCGTTTTTAGGTTAGAGTTTGTATCCAATCGGAATTCAGCTATCTTATGTTGCCATGCTGTACCAAATCTGCCCAAGGCCTTCAGAGTCAACAATGCGGGCGTCCGTGCATTCTAAGTGAACGGGCACATACAGTTGATAGATAATTACGATAGCCAATCACATCACTAGCTGTTGTCAGTAAAGCCTTCCAGCTGGCCTCACGTTGAACATGACATTTACGCGTCCTGTGATTGGGATGAATTTGAGAAAACGTACAGTTGATAGACAGTTGCAATAGCCAATCATATCACAAGCTGTTGACAGTAGCCTATCCAGGTAGCCTGATGTTAGCGAGACTGTGATTGGATACTCACGTGTCATTCCAAAGTGAGTATCCAATCACGAGTTGTAATTCAGCAGGAAGCAGGAAGTGAGGCATAATGATGCAATATGTACATAAAGCTAACCTAAATAGCATGTTAGCATTGATTCGCCTGAAGTCATGCACTGACCACATTTGCCTGATTAGCACTCCACGCAAGTCAATAACATCAACAAAGCTCACATTTGTGCGTTCACACACAGCATAAATAGTTTGGTGGACAAAATAAGACAAAGAAAGAGTGGCGTAAAACAAGAAAATGATCACGCCTGTAGATTATGTTT
Source organism: Nerophis ophidion (assembly GCF_033978795.1). Classification (NCBI taxonomy): domain Eukaryota; kingdom Metazoa; phylum Chordata; class Actinopteri; order Syngnathiformes; family Syngnathidae; genus Nerophis; species Nerophis ophidion. Next base: position 9,789,886 of record NC_084637.1, read on the forward strand.
TGCCATGTTTGGTCATGTTGTGTTTGGTTTTTTGATCATTTAGTTCTGAATTTGAGAAAACGTACAGTTGATAGACAGTTGCAATAGCCAATCATATCACAAGCTGTTGACAGTAGCCTATCTAGTTAGCCTGATGTTAATGAGACAAGTCGTTGACGGTAGCATATCTAGGTAGCCTGATGTTAACGAGACTGCTATTGGATACTCACGTGTCATTACAAAGTGAGTATCCAATCACAAGTTGTAATTCAGCAGGAAGCAGGAAGTGAGGCATAATGATGCAATACGTACATAAAGCTAACCTACATAGCATGTTAGCATTGATTCGCCTGAAGTCATGCACTGACCACATTTGCCTGATTAGCACTCCACACAAGTCAATAACATCAACAAAGCTCACATTTGTTCATTCACACACAGCATAAATAGTTTGGTGGACAAAATAAGACAAAGAAAGAGTGGCGTAAAACAAGAAAATTATCACGCCTGTAGATTATGTTTTGCCATGTTTGGTCATGTTGTGTTTAGTTTTTTGATCATTTAGTTCTGAATTTGAGAAAACGTACAGTTGATAGACAGTTGCAATAGCCAATCATATCACAAGCTGTTGACAGTAGCCTATCTAGGTAGCCTGATGTTAATGAGACAAGTCGTTGACGGTAGCATATCTAGGTAGCCTGATGTTAACGAGACTGTGATTGGATACTCACCTGTCATTCCGAAGTGGGTATCCAATCACAAGTTGTAATTCAGCAGGTAGCAGGAAGTGAGGCATAATGATGTAATATGTACATAAAGCTAACCTACATAGCATGTTAGCATTGATTCACTTGAAGTCATGCACTGACCACATTTGCCTGATTAGCACTCCACACAAGTCAATCACATCAACAAAGCTCACATTTGTGCATTCACACACAGCATAAATAGTTTGGTGGACAAAATAAGACAAAGAAAGAGTGGCATAAAACAAGAAAATGATCACGCCTGTAGATTATGTTTTGCCATGTTTGGTCATGTTGTGTTTAGTTTTTTGGTCATATAGTTCTGTCTTTGCACTTCCTGGTTTGTTTTCGTCTCCATGCCAACCCATCAGTTTCAACTGGTCTCCTAGTCACGTCCCTGTCCTCAGCCTCACACCTGTTTGTCACTAATCATCACAGCTGCTATTTAAGCCATTCTTTTTCTGTCCTCGTGCTGGCATCTTCTCCTATCCACGCTGCACCTCCTTCATGTCCTAGAACACCTTGCTATCCATGTCCCTCGTTTCGGTCCAGGTAAGTTTTGTGTTTATGCCTCAGTGCAAGATTTGTTTGTTTTGTCTTTAGTCATGCCATTGTGCTAGTTTTGTTTTGATTAGTCTAGTTTATTATCAGCCATTGGGCGCGTCCTTGGTTTCAACGTTTATTTATATAGCCCTAAATCACAAATGTCTCAAAGGACTGTACAAACCCATTATGACTACGACATCCTCGGAAGAACCCACATAAGGGCAAGAAAAACTCACACTCAGTGGGCAGGGAGAATTCACACCCAGTGGGACGCCAGTGACAATGATGACTATGAGAAACCTTGGAGAGGACCTCAAATGTGGGCAGCCCCCCCCCCCCCCCTCTAGGGGACCAAAAGCAATGGATGTCGAGCGGGTCTAACATGATACTGTGAAAGTTCAATCCATAGTGGCTCCAAAACAGCCGCGAGAGTTCAGTTCAAAGCGGATCCAAGACAGCAGCGAGAGTCCCGTCCACAGGAAACCATCCCAAGCGGAGGCGGATCAGCAGCGTAGAGATGTCCCCAACCGATACACAGGCAAGCGGTCCATCCTGGGTCCCGACGAGCGGTCCATCCTGGGTCTCGACTCTGGACAGCCAGTACTTCATCCATGGTCATCGGACCGGACCCCCTCCAGAAGGGAGGGGGGAACAGAGGAGAAAAAGAAAAGAAGCGGCAGATCAACTGGTCTAAAAAGGAGGTCTATTTAAAGGCTAGAGTATACAAATAAGTTTTAAGGTGAGACTTAAATGCTTCTACTGAGGTAGCATCTCCAACTGTTACCGGGAGGGCATTCCAGAGTACTGGAGCCCGAACGGAAAACACTCTATAGCCCGCAGACTTTTTTTGGGCTTTAGGAATCACTAATAAGCCGGAGTCTTTTGAACGCAGATTTCTTGCCGGGACATATGGTACAATACAATCGGCAATACAATGGTTTGCTTGTTTATTAAATAAATTAAACATGTACTCACATCCACGCCTGGCTCGTTCCAAACATTCTCTGCATCGAAGAAACAACCCTAATCCAAGTCTTAGTTTGACAAAAATTGTACATGTAAACAAACTCTGGTGAGTTCAAGAACTGCCAAAATTAGTAGGACGAGACGGCACTCGGCAAATACTCTCATCAGAAAAGCATGTTTAATATAAATAGTGGGATTTTCCTCAAAAAACCCTATTAAAACATTTTTTTTTCTTTTTCCCCCATCTTTTTCTATTTTTATGCATTTTTGAAAAGCTCCAGGGAGCCGCAGTTTGCAGACCCCTGCTCAAAACCTAGGTCGGAAACAAATGGCCCGCCACTGGTATATAGTATGCTATTCACACTGATTTTTCTCATTCCTTCCTTTCAATACAGTGTAGTTTTGCACCTTTTACCGCAGCCCTGAAATAGATTTGTCTTTGTCCTAATCTGTAAAAAAAAAGGAGATGCCAAACTGTCCACTGCCGTTTGCTTTTACATTACACATCGTGCGGTTCTGCTGAACGCTCCAGCTGAAAGACAAAACGATATGCGTGATAAGAGGTGAAGGTGGGTGCTAGATTAAGTTTAGGATAGTCATGGCAGTGAGAGACGGATGAAGAAAATAAGCAGATTCAAAGATCACCGGAGAGGAATAAAAAGCCGCACGGCAGGAGCAGCGGGAAGAGGAAGGAGAGGCCGAGTGAGTTGTGTCAGATGGATAAATGTCAGCCGCAGCTTTGTCGTCCATCTGAACCAAACTGTCCCTCCCAAAATGCCATGCGCAAATCTTATGCACCCCCCCCCCACCCTCCCTTCACAGAGTAATGAGATTACAGACTTCAACAAGAAACCTCCGTCGCGCTCGAACACGGTGAGAGGAAATAATCTGAATCACTCACAAGTAAAAGTGCATCTTTGACATTCCGAGCACATCCAGTCCAGAACTTACAGAGAGACATGAGCAACATGCCAGCGAGTCAGAATAACAAGCAAGGGTATGACTCCAAATACCTGTATGGATATATTTTGTCTATTGGATTCACACTAGATACATATGTGCCATTATCTTGTTAAAACACATACATTTTTGTCTTTTTCAACCGTGAATATGATAATTGTGGAGAGACGGAGCCGACGGGCCGACAGCAGGCTAGGACAAACAGTGGTCCTGTCCAAAATGGCGGCCAGGAGGCGGAGCATGCAGCAGAGCGGAGAGGCGGGGCACGCCTGGAGGGACACTGCAGCCATCAGAGTCAGGTGCGTAGATTACACACCTGCTCTCAATCCCTGCATCTTCTCCTGCAGCATAAAAAGGGAGAAGGAGGAACAATCGGGGCAGAAGTGTCACACCTATGGATCATGTTTTGTTTTGGTTTTCTGGACATTTGGTTCTGTCTTGGCACTTCCTGGTTTGTTTTCGTCTCCACGCCAACTCATTAGTTTTCACCTGTCGTGTCACGTCCCTGTTCTCAGCCTCACCTGTTTCCACTAACGATCACGGCTACTTAAGTCACTCTTTTTCTTGTCTTCATTCTGGGATCTTCACACGCACACACGCTGCCCTCGCTGCACCTCCTTCATGCCCTCGTCCAGTTCCATGCCTTGTAAGTTTGTGTATTTATGCTATCGTGCTAGTTTTGTTTATAGTCATCATCATTCATGCCAATCGAACAAGTGTTTTTGTTTCATGTTTGTAGTTTGCAGCCATCAGAGTCAGGTGCGTAGATTACACACCTGCTCTCAATCCCTGCATCTTCTCCTGCAGCATAAAAGGGGAGAAGGAGGAACAATCGGGGCAGAAGTGTCACACCTATGGATCATGTTTTGTTTTGGTTTTCTGGACATTTGGTTCTGTCTTGGCACTTCCTGGTTTGTTTTCGTCTTCATGCCAACTCAATAGTTTTCACCTGTCATGTCACGTCCCTGTTCTCAGCCTCACCTGTTTCCACTAACTACTAGCTACTTAAGTCACTCTTTTTTTTGTGTTCATTCTGGGATCTTCACACGCACACACGCTGCCCTCGCTGCACCTCCTTCATGCCCTCGTCCAGTTCCATGCCTTGTAAGTTTGTGTATTTATGCTATCGTGCTAGTTTTGTTTATAGTCATCATCATTCATGCCAATCGAACAAGTGTTTTTGTTTCATGTTTGTAGTTTGCAGCCATCAGAGTCAGGTGCGTAGATTACACACCTGCTCTCAATCCCTGCATCTTCTCCTGCAGCATAAAAAGGGAAAAGGAGGAACAATCGGGGCAGAAGTGTCACACCTATGGATCATGTTTTGTTTTGGTTTTCTGGACATTTGGTTCTGTCTTGGCACTTCCTGGTTTGTTTTCGTCTTCATGCCAACTCATTAGTTTTCACCTGTCATGTCACGTCCCTGTTCTCAGCCTCACCTGTTTTCACTAATGATCACTCTTTTTCTTGTCTTCATTCTGGGATCTTCACATGCACACACGCTACCCTTGCTGCACCTCCTTCATGCCCTCGTCCAGTTCCATGCCTTGTAAGTTTGTGTATTTATGCTATTGTGCTGGTTTTGTTTATAGTCATTATCATTCATCAATCAATCAATCAATCGATCAATGTTTATTTATATATCCCCAAATCACAAATGTCTCAAAGGACTGCACAAATCATTACGACTACAACATCCTCGGAAGAACCCACATAAGGGCAAGGAAAACTCACACCCAGTGGGCAGGGAGAATTCACACCCAGTGGGACGCCAGTGACAATGCTGACTATGAGAAACCTTGGAGAGGACCTCAGATGTGGGCAAACCCCCCCCCCCCCCTCTAAGGGACCGAAAGCAATGGATGTCGAGCGGGTCTAACATGATACTGTGGAAATTCAATCCATAGTGGCTCCAACACAGCCGCGAGAGTTCAGTTCAAAGCGGATCCAAGACAGCAGCGAGAGTCCCGTCCACAGGAGACCATCTCAAACGGAGGCGGATCAGCAGCGTAGAGATGTCCCCAATCGATACAGGCGAGCGGTCCATCCTGGGTCCCGACGAGCGGTCCATCCTGGGTCTCGACTCTGGACAGCCAGTACTTCATCCATGGTTATCGGACCGGACCCCCTCCACAAGGGAGGGGGGGGGACATACGAGAAAGAAAAGAAGCGGCAGATCAACTGGTCTAAAAAGGAGGTCTATTTAAAGGCTAGAGTATACAGATGAGTTTTAAGGTGAGATTTAAATGCTTCTACTGAGGTAGCATCTCGAACTGTTACCGGGAGGGCATTCCAGAGTACTGGAGCCCGAACGGAAAACG